>NC_042617.1:412010833-412316703 GCF_901001135.1 Rhinatrema bivittatum
GCAAGCCATGCTGAGAAAAATGTTAGTTTGTATACTTGAGAGAGAGAGAATGGAGAAATTCTGCATGCACCCACCTTCAGTGGCATGCGATGACATTTATAATAGGTGATTCTCGCTCCCCCAGGCCTCACTTCCACCTCCCAGCCCCTATCTTCATTAGTCTCGCTCCCTATGTCCCCTTTCCCCAAAATTCAAAAGATAATTGGAACCCATGTGGCATTAGGCCTTTTGTAATCCACAAACAGAAACGGAGAAATACTCTGCACTCAACAGTCAACATCAAATGAAGCGAAATGCAGATAGAGTAAGAGTCCCAACTCTTTTAACCATGTGTCAATATTTGATTTATATTAGGTACGGCAACTCCACTGTCTCATAACTCAAGTTAAACTTTAAATGGTCCCCCGACATGGACCCCGTGTTTCGCTGCAAGGCTGCGTTGGAAGGGACGGTGATACAAAAATTTCGTATCTGAAAATTAAACAGATAATATTTACATGAGACAGGACCACAAATCAATGAGAAAGAGCCGATGCAGTAACAAAAAGTACATACCTTAAATTATGTTAACATCAGTGTACAGGGAGCGCAAAGTATACAGACCAAAGGAGCCATTTAAAAATGCTGTCAAAAAGGATTCAAACCAAGCAGCCATTCAGATTTGTCTAAGGAAAGGAAAACTGACCAATCAAATCTCTGCAACATAGTGTAGAAATAAAAATAAAAATAGGAAGAAGTGACCTTGAATTAAGAGTATGACTAGAGACAAGTCAGGTGAAAACCCCCCACTCAATTTCATTATTAAGACCATTAGGGGCAAGACTGTCAAGGGCATAAATCCATGTTTGTTCTTTGCGGATGAGCATTTCTGAGAAATCCCCCCCCCCCCCAGGGTGGTGGAAATAACATATCAATAACAGAATCTAAGATCAAGTACAGGATGGGAGCATGAATGCCAATGTGTAACTAAAGGAGCATTTTCATGGCGATTATTAATACTAGATTGATGTTCAATTAAAAGTGTCTTTATCATACGTGTAGTTTTTCCAACATATAACATTTGGCAAGGGCAAATATTGATATAAATAACTCCCATGAATAGACAAGTGGTGGAGAATCATAAAAGATATACTTTCTTGGTAACCGGATGTTCAAAAGAAGAAATGAGAGAGGTTTCCTCCCCCCCTCTCAGAAATGCTCATCTGCAAAGAACAAAAATGGATTTATGCCCTTGACAGTCTTGCCCCTAATGGTCTTAATATCGAAATTGAGTGAGAGGTTTTCACCTGACTTGTCGCTAGTCATACTCTTAATTCAAGGTCACTTCTTCCTATTTTTATTTTTATTTCTGCACTATATCGCAGAGATTTGATTGGTCAGTTTTCCTTCCATTTTACTTTGCACTCCCTGTACACTGTACTTTTTGTTACTGCATTGGCTCTCTCCCATTGCTATGTGGTCCTTTCTCATGTAAATAGTATCTGTTTAATTTTCAGATACGATATTTTTGTAACACCGTCCTTCCAGACGCAGCCTTGTGGCGAAACATGGGGTCCGTAACGGGGGACCCATTTAAAGCTTAACTTGAGTTATGAGAGAGTGGAGTTGCCGTACCTAATAAAATTCAAATATTGGCACATGGTTAAAAGAGTTGGGACTCTTACTCTATCTGCACTTTCCTTCATTTGATATTAGGCCTTTTGTAACATGTATTGGGTGTGGGCTTGGCCCTCAGAAAGCCATGAATACATAATTACAACATAGTAAACCTCCCATACCAAAACAGCATTAACTGCTGGCACTCAAACAGTAACAACCTTATCTATAAAAAGGCAACACTACAGATGTTACATCAGATCCTAAAACACCAATACACAACCTATTAGGTAAACAGAACAAGCTAGGCTACCTAAAAATATCTGCAAAATAAAAAATACCTGTACCTAAAAAATAGTATAAAAGCTTTTAAAACTGCATAGCCACTTTCTTCATATGATAGATCAGAGACATTCATTCTAAAGACAGGTCCTATAGTGTTTCAATAGCTCATATTCAATATTTTGGAATAATACTTACAGTCCAATAAAAGCTATCACAGCCTGCCAAAAATACGGTTTACCCCCAAAAACAAGTCTGACATATCAAAGCAACACTAACTCCCAGGATTCAAGCAACAACCACCCAACCCAGAAAACAGCAACACTGCAAATATTACATCAATAACATATTTAAAAACAGCAGACATATCAAATAACATGCAACACTTAACCCTTATAGGGCTAAAAGAAAAATCCTCTGCTCTCCATACCTGGGAACTTTTGATTTCCAGTCACCCTGAGATTGTCCTGGGGAAGTGTGTGGCATGAGGCGGGGGGGGGGGGGGGGGGGGGAAGGAGCAAAGAGGTTACACAAACTGTATTCTCTTTTTCTTGCCCATACACATACTAACACACGTATTCATTCTCTTACACACACACACACACACACACACACACAAGAGCTCTCTCATATTCAGTTGTTCTTTGTTCACACACGCACACAAACAGGTACTCTCTCCCACTCATTGGCTGTCTTTCCCTCACACATACATACATACAAGCACTCTTTCACATTTAATGTATCTCTCTCCCTCACATACATAAAGGCACACACTCACACTCAGTGGCTCTTATACACATAGACACACACAAAAAAGGTACTCTTGCAATCAGTAGCTCTCTCGCTCTCACACACACACACACACACACACTCACACACACACACACACACACACATACACAGGCACTCTCTCACACTCAATGGCTTTCCCTCTCACACTCAGTGACTCTTTTTCCCTCACACAGACACAGACACAGGCACTCTCTCAGATTCAGTGGCTCTCTCCACACAGACAATTACAGACACAAGTACAGGCACTCTCTCATATTCAGTGGCTCTCTCCACACAGACAATTACAGACACAAGTACAGGCACTCTCTCATATTCAGTGGCTCTCTCCACACAGACAAATACAGACACAAGTACAGGCACTCTCTCATATTCAGTGGCTCTCTGTCCCTCACACACACACATACTCATACACTCACATTCAGTGGTTCTCTCCACATGCCAGAGACAGACACAGGCATGCTCTCACATTTAGTGGCTTACTCACTCTCTCACACATACTCACTTTCCTTCTCTTTCACTCACACAGGCTCAGGGCCTCCTGTTCTGTTCTCTGCCTTTTCATCATGCCACCAGGTCTTGAGTCCTCTTTTTCAGCTACAGAGATATGGGCTCCAAAGCAGCCTGCCAGGACTCGTCTTCAGCCACCAACAGGATGGGCTCCACTTGCATTTGCAGGGATTCCTCTCTTCTTCAGCTGCTGCAGGATCGGCTCCATGGCAGTCTGCTGGATCATGTATTTTTTTTGTGTCATGGACTGGAGCAGGAGTTGAGCTGATACAACGTCATCTCCAGCGCTGCGGGACTGATCTCGCAATAGGAGCTGTATGATCGGTCTGCAGTAGCAGGAGATAATGTTCACTTAAACATGACTCCTGCTCCCAGTGAACTGGATCATGCAGTTGAGTGCAATATAGGTTAGGACAGGAGATTTTGCTTATCCCTGCCCGACTTGGAAAAAAATATGTGCAAACCCTTCTCCCACAAAACAAGTAAAGAAAGGAAATCGGTTAGGGACGGTGATGCACTGAATCCCTTGAAGGCCATGACTGCATGCCACTGCCCACCCCTTATTAATCCATGACAATCTCAGGGTGATTGGAATGAAAGGTTCCCAGGTTTGGAGAGTGGAAGATCTAGTTGATACCAATTAGTTTTAATTATTGGGTGTTATTTAATGTGTTTGCTGTTTTAAAATATTTTATTGGTGTTTGGGAAATTGAAACATTTTTTTATAAGCGTTCTTAATTATTGGCTGTTCTAGTCAACTGTTTTGAAATATTCTTTTTATTAGTATGGTTTTACTATCGTGATGTTTTATATTTCTTGGATTTATTATTGCTTTATGAGAAATAGTGATGTTTCTGTTTTTCCATTGTTGTACTATATACAGAGTCTGACTTGGTGAGGTTTCCAGTTTAAGTTTTGTCTGCATGGTTCTATTTATGCTTTATAGTTTCTTTATTCTGTATTTGAGGGTCAGTCTGTGTTCTGTATGTGTGACTGAGGTGAGATATTCTGTTACTGTTTAGTTTCTGTGTAGTGATCTAAAGCAGCTTGGCTTGTTCTATTTCTGAATAGGAGGTGTGGTGGGTTTTCAGGCCTGGTGTAATAGTAGTGTTGCCTTTTCATAGGTAGGGTTTTGCTATTTGAGTACTGACAGTTATTGTTTTGGAGTGGGAGGTTTACTATACTGTAATTGTAATTCAGTTTACTCAAGGCTTTCTGAGGGCCAAGCCCACACCTAAGGCACATTATAATAGGCCTAATACCATATGGGTGCCAAATATCTTTTTTGTTTTTTTGCAAGATTTTCTGGTTGGTACCATTGCAATGTATGTAAATATAATATACATGTTGTAAATTATATTTTTACCACAGAAGACTACATTTTCATTTAAAATCTGTTATTCTACATGCATAATTTTTAATTGTATGTGGGAGGGTGAGGCTGGGGGATGCAAGACTTTATTTTTTTTTTGGGGGGGTTCATTATTTATTTCATTGTACTTTATTTTCTATTTGAGACTTTTATCTTGGACATACTGTATTTTGCAGAAACAAAGAAGTAAATACTATTTATGGTTTTTATCTGGGCAGGGCACCAATTTCCATTTTCACACAGGATGCCAGTTAGCCTAGAGCTGGCCTTGCATAAAAGTACATGCATAAACCTTCCCTCATTTCTCCTTACTTTCTACCCCACCTCTCCTCATGCCCCTCATCTCTCAGCCTTCCATTAACCCCCTCTCATTCTTATCCCAGCCGTCCATTATCTCTCTCACCTAACTCATCCTTTGAGCCCGCTCTACCCTCACTTCCTCGCGTTTCCCTTTTACCCATGCCCCAGTTCCTCATCATCTCTTCCTCCTCTTCCTCCTCCTCCCCTTCCTCCCAGTACTTCCTCAACATCCTCTTATTCTTCTCTCTCATCTCCTAGCAGTTCCTTATGACCTTTTGCATCTCTCACCTCCATTTCCATGCCTTCTCACTCTCTCCTGCCCCCTCGTGCCCTTCTCATTTCCCCCCCTCAGTCTCCCTCTTCCTCTTCCATGTGCAACTGCTCAACACGGCAGGGACTGTAAAACCACTGCGCTTCCTATCCCCATGGTGCTGGATTTCCCGCTGATGTTCACAGCACAGTTTCCTTTTCTAACAAGAACCACGGGCTGCGGAGACTGGAGGAATAAATAGTAGCCATGGGAACAGGAAGTGCAATGGTTTTACAGTTCCCTCAGTGCTTATCTCCTGCTGAACTGGCAACTCTTCAACTGTTTCCTTGCTGTGTGGGACCAGGAGAGCAAACAGGACAGCAAGCAGCCTAGCAGTCCAGGGAAAGTGAAAGAATTAAACAACCACAAAAAATGTGAGTTCTGCACTGTGCACATGATTCACATTGTTTGTTTTTTATTTTGTGGTACAAGTGCATTAATGTGTACTAATGCCGTTATATATGTGCATGCAGGATCCTTTTTGGGAAGGCCTGGGGAGGAAATGGCTGGCACTCAGTTGCCTGAGATAGCATATGGAACTGGCCACAGTCAATGAAATGACAGTATTGTAAAAGTTATTTTAGTTTCATGGAGGTCCATATTCAGCCTCAATGCAGCTGTACTAGTTGATCGGATAAACTTGCTGCTGAATATACCCAGCTATCTTAAAGTTAGCCAGGTAAAGTTAAACTGGCTAACTTTAGGGCTGTTCTATAGCCCGACCAAAGTTGTCCAAATAATTCATCTGGCTAACTCTGAATATCGAGTTAGCTGGTAAATTTATCTAACCAACTTGACTCCTCCCATTTCCACCCATCCCCCGTCCCTGACTTAGCAGGCTAAAAACTAAGCCTGATAAGTGACTTCAATGCTAAGTGGTGCCTGCTGATCCTAGCCGGATATTCAGTGGCACCACTTAGCCAGATAAGTACTGTTTTGAATACCGGCCTCTAGAAAACCAGCATACCTCTTATTTGGAAAACAGAACAAGCCAGATTGGTAAAGATCACTACAGGGAAACTACACACTAGCAGAATACCTCACCTTGGTCACACAGATAGAACTGGACAGACATTCAGCAAATATAGAATAAGTGACCATAAATTACAAATAGAAATATGCAAGAAATAACTGAAATGGAAACCCCAAGAAGTCAGACTCTGCATGTAGGGCAACACCAGAGAAATAGAAAATGAAATGCATTTTCTTCTTTATTGAGCAAAATACAAAGATATCAGAGATTCTGCACATTCATACATATTCAAACCTCTAAGTCAAAAATAAAAGGCTTTTTTCTACCCTTTTTGTCTGCACATTTTGGAGTAACATAACATCTCCCTCTTAAAATGACGATGGAGGTTTGACAACCCCAGCATAAGACCTCCCCTCCCAGACATAAAAAAACAATGATGGTGGCTCTCTTTTCCACGGGCTTAGCATCAGTCCTCCACTTCCCTGCTCTGGTAGCAGTGTCCCTTACCCTTGTCCCTTTGCCTATTGCAGCTCTCTGGCACAGGACCATCACTTTTCCTCTGGGGGCAACACTCTAGCTCTGTTTCCGCGTAGCTTCAGAAACTCTTAATGCCAACTAAGAAGACTCAACTCATGGTGGCAAGGACAGTAGGCAGTCACAGCTTTGTTCCTGTGTCTCCCTTGTTCTGCAGAGGCCGGGTGTTTAGCTGCAGCAGTATGCGCTTCCCGCATTCTTCTGAGGGCCCTAGGGGATTGGCTGGTAACACTGTCATTCTTCTGTGGGGCTACTCATAGGAAAGGACATGGGGAGAGGGGAATGTAGGCAGTGGAGGATGCATGGATTTTTGTAGGGATTCAAATAGGCAATGGAAAAGATGCTGATACTCAGTACTGGCACGTACTGCTGAAAAAAAGCACTGGTTAGATATATTATTTTAAGCTTTTGGACAAAATTTGATCTGTTACTATGTTATTTACATGAAACTAAAAGAAGCTGTTTCACACTGTCCCAGAATCAGCTCAAGTGTATGTCATTGGATTAAAGAACACAGAGTAGGCACTAATCCAATCATAACACATTAGAGCTCTAGTGAGTATAGAAGTGAAAAATAAAAATATATTAGCAAAGCTGTACAGGCCATCAAAGCTATTTCTGTTTTGTTTTAATAGCTTTGGAAAACTGATGCCATAAAAAACAATTCTCCCTTTTAATCCTATTATCTTCATATTTCTCTCCTCAAATGGTAGCTTGGACACTTTAGTGCAGCTTAGGGCTGGAGGGCACCTTTTCCATCATGTATCCAGAGCAATCACTGGTCAGTAGTCGGCAACACAGCAGCAGCAGCTATCTTCCCTCCCTCCTTGGGCCTGAACACATGACCACTACGGTGCACTCTCACTGATATTTTTTAAAACTAAAAATGAAGTGGTTTCTGAAAAGAAAGAAGAAAACCAATGCACAAAGAAACTCTATAATGCAATCAATAACCATAAGAAAAAGTTAATTATGCTGGGTGACTCAGTCATCAGAGGCAATAATTTGGGAACTCTTTTCAAGGGAAACACTACTGTTAAAAGCCTTCCAGGATCATCGGAGTAGAAATGCTACTCAGATAATCAAAGCAATCAAAGAAGAAAGCAAAGACTCTAAAGTTAATGTCATCTATCTGGGAACCAACGACCTTGCTAGAAACAGCATCCAAGTGGTACAGAGATATTTCCCGTCTCTGGTGAAGCAGATTAGTCACATGGTGAAGACCATTGCCTTTTCAGAAGTGTTACCTGTTCATGGAAAGGGGAAAGATAGGCTAAGCCATATAGATAACTTCAATGCATGGCTCAAAACTTGATGTAAGGAACACAGTTTTGGATATGTTGGAGGCTGGGGCCATGTATGAAACAGTAAAAGGCTCTATATCAAAGATGGCTTACATCTGTCTGTGACAGGAAAAAGGATCCTAAAAGATAAATTCAAATCCTATGACATAAGGCATTTAGACTAGATGACAGGGGTGGCAGAAGGAAATTAGAAAGTCACCCCCCAAATACAAATACAAAGGAAATGGGTGAAGTGGATAACAAAAGTTAGCTGAATAAGGCATAAAAGAAGTCCAAGAAAAGCAGTAACCTGAACGAGAAAAGCTGGAAAGCTATGAGCACAAATGCTCGTAGTCTGGGCAATAAAATCCAAGACCTGCAAGCCTTAATGGTGGAGGCAGACTTAGACATTGTTGCTGTCATGGAGACATGGTTCATGGAATCTCATGATTGGGATAGGGCCATACCAGGCTATAACTTGTTCAGAAAGGACAGAGAGGATAGAAAAGGAGGAGGAGTAGCTCTTTATTTAAAAAACAATATCCAAGCAACTAAGCTGCAAGAAAGATGGGGTAAAGAAGAAGCATTATGGACCATCCTAAAAGAAGATGATAGTGCATCCATTTTTACTGGAGTGGTTTACAGTCCTCTGAATCAAATGGAAGAACTAGACAGAGATCTGGTTGAACACATCCACAAGGTGGGAAAGAAGGGAGAAGTGGTGATTATTGGAGATTTCAATCTGCTGGATGTAGACTGGATGATCCCTTCTGCAGAATCAAACAGAGACAGTGGATGCCCAGCAAGAGGCTCTATTCAGACAAATGGTAATGGAATCAACGAGGGAGGGAACTATACTTGATTTAGTGCTCACTAATGGGATATTGTCTCTAATGTCTGGGTGGGTACCCACCTCAGCACTAGTGATTATCAGATGGTATGGTTTGATATCGCAAATAGGATACGGAGAAGTCACACGAGGACCAGAGTTTTGCATTTCAAAAATACGGACTTTGTTGAAATGGGGAAGTACCTGGAGGGAGAATTAGAAATCTGGGAGAACATGAGAGAGGAGAAACAATAGTGGGCCAAACTAAAAGGAGGAATTACAAAGGCAACACATCTATATGTTAGAAAAGTAAAGAAAAGCAAGAGAAATCTGAAACCTATCTGGTTCTCAAAGGAGGTGGCTGATAAAATAAAAGCAAAAAGAACAGCATTCAAGAAATGTAAATGATTCGAAAGGGAGGAACATAAGGAAGAATATCTGGTAAAACTGAGGGAGATGAAGAAAGTAATCAAGAAAGCAAAATGTCAAGTGGAAAAAAGGATTGCCAAAGAGGTAAAGCGAGGTGACAAAACATTTTTCAGATACATCAGAGTAAGGAGAAAGGTCCAAAGTAGTATAGTAAAACTGAAAGGTGAAAAGGATCAATATGTGGAGAGTGATGAAGAAATGACAGAAATATTAAACACATACTTCACTTTGGTGTTAACTAAAGAAGACCCTGGAGAAGGACTGTCACTAGTTAACGAGAAAATGGAGGGGGGTGGCGTACACAAAACTCCGTTTACAGAAGAGAATGTATGGGAAGAACTAGGAAAACTGAAAGTGGACAAAGCCATGGGGTCTGATAAGGTTCATCCCAGGATACTGAGGGAGCTCAGAGATGTGCTGGCGGGTCCACTGTGTGACCTGTTCAATAGATCCCTGGAAATGGGAGTGGTGCCGAGTGATTGGAGAAGAGTGGTAGTGATCCTGCTTCACAAGAGTGGGAGCAGAGAGAAGGCTGGAAACTACAGGCCAGTTAGCCTCACCTCGGTGGTGGTAAAACTAAAAGGAAATAATAGTGAATTATCTGCAGTTAGAAGAATTGCTGGACCAGAGAAAGCATGGATTCACCAGAGGAAGGTCTTGTCAGACAAATCCGATTGACTTTTATGATCGGGTAACTAAGGAATTGGATTGAGGAAGAGTGCTCGACGTCATCTACTTGGATTTCAGCAAAGCTTTTCATACAGTACCGCATAAGAGGCTTGTGAATAAAATGAGAAGCTTGGGAGTGAGCGCAAAGGTGGTGGCCTGGATTACAAACCGGTTGACAGATAGAAGACATCATGTGATGGTAAATGGAACCTACTCTGAAGAGAGAGTGATGTTAAGTGGAATGCTGCAAGGATTGGGGTTGGGACCAGTCCCGTTCAATATCTTTGTGAGCAACATTGCGGAAGGGATAGAAGGTAAAGTTTGTCTTTTTGCAGATGATACTAAGATCTGCAACAGAGTGGACATGCCATAAGGAGTAGAGAGAATAAGATGTGATTTTAGGAAGTTTGAATGGTGGTCGAAGATATGGCAGCTGGAATTCAATGCCAAGAAGTACAGAATCTTGCATCTGGGGTGTGGTAATCCAAAAGGCTATATGTCATGCGGGGTGAAAGGCTGTTGTGCACAGAGCAAGAGAGGGACCTTGGGGTGATAGTGTATAGAGATCTGAAGATGATGAAGCAATGTGACAAGGCAATAGCAAAAGCTAGAAGAATGCTGGGCTAAGAGGAAAAATCAGTAAGAAAAAGGAAGCGATATTCCCCTTGTACAGTTCCTTAGTGAGGCCTCACCTGGAGTCTTGTGTTCAGTTCTGGAGACCGTATCTCAAAATGGACAGAATCAGGTTGGAGGCAATCCAGAGAAGGGTGACAATAATGGAGGGGGGTCTCCATCAAATGACTTATGAGGAGAGGTTGAATGACCTAAATATATATACCTTGGAGGAGAGTGGTGCAAGGGAGATATGAAACAGACTTTCAGAAACCTGACAGGTTTTAATGATGCATAATCGACAAACCTTTTCCATTGGAAAGAAATCAATAGAACTAGGAGTCACATAATGAAACTCCAGGGAGGATGACTCAGAACCAACTTCAGGAAGTATTTCTTCATGGAGAGGATGATGGATGCCTGGAATGCCCTTCTAGAGGAGGTGGTGAAGACAAAAAAGGTGAAAGATTTCAAAGGGGCTCCCTAAAGTCTAGGGGATGAAAATGAAGAAAAGTATGCATAGGGTAACTTGCTGGTATAATGGTTACTACCCTTAACCAATAAGCCTTCATACTATTGATGCAACTCCATTATTTCTCTCTGCTTTAACGGTAGGGAGAAAAAAGGAAAAGGGGAATTAGTTTCAGACAGCAACCAACAAGGATATTGGATTTTATGGTCTGGGAAAACAAATAAGCATGGGGGGAGGGGGGGACGACAAATAAGTATGGGAGTAACTTGCTGATGCAGCTAGTACTACCCTTAACCAATAAGCCTGAATTGTTGGATGCAACTCCAAAATTGCTCTCTGCTTCAATGGCAAAAGGTAACAGGGAATTGGACTCAGCAACCAACAAGGGCCCTGGCTATTTTTGGTGCAACAGCAAGAGGCAACAGGAAATAGAACTCAGACAGCAACCAACAAGGGCCCTGGCTTTGGCAGTTTGGGCATAGCAGTTGATACCATAAACTTACTAGGCAGATGGACCGTTTGATACTTTTCTGCTGTAATTTTCTATGTTTCTATGTTTCGATGAATTACTTTCAAATACTTAAGAATAATATATTCGCCTATGCTCCATATGGCAGCCTACTAACATACCCCAAGCATTGATTCACTCAATTCACTTCTGACAAGTCCTACCTCTAAATATAATTAATTGTACTCTCTAGGCTGTTTAAGATTTAGCTGGAACGTTGCCAGTGTCACATAGTTCCCTTTGCTTCCTTGACACTTTTAAAACTACTTTATACTTGTGCAAAGATTGAAAATCTAAATGGATCTAACTCTTTTCTTTCTCTCTATTAATAACACCCCTAGAAAAAGTCTTAACACTTTTTTCTATTTTTTAATAAAAGCTAAAGATTTCCAGAAAAAAATGCTTTTCGAAGGGTAAGTGCCATTTTTTCCCACCAGTAGTGATGGCATTTGCTTTTCAAAAACTACATTGGTATATTCTAACTGGCAGATTTTAAAAGTCCTAAGCACACCAAAGCCGGGAAATAAGTGTGGATTTTAAGAAACGCCCATGTATATGCGTATCTCCCCATATGTGCACAAATAAAAAAGTTTAAAAAAGGGGTAGGCATGGGCGGGTCGAGTCTGTAACCTTGAGTCTGCACGTACTTTACGTGCAGACTCAAGGTTACAGACTCGACCTGCCCACACGTACATAAGCATGCACCGGAGTCCCCTAGCACATAGCTTTACTTCTGCTATGGAAGGCGTGTAAGTAATAAAATAAAAACTAGGGTAGTCAGTGGGATTTTAAGGGTCAGGGCTTATAGGGCAACAGGGGAGCAAGTTAGCTAGGGAATTTAGGAAGTTCTATCCTTTACTGTGGCAAACTGGGAATGAACGGGGGAAACAGGAAATTGTGTTGTCGTGTGTATCTACTAAAATCCCCCCCACTTACATGCTCGAGGTGGCATTTGCACGCACATGCATGCTTCAATATAAAGTCATGCGCACATGTATGCACGTATGTTATAAAATCATCACGTTCATGTGTGCGAGCCGGCAAACACATGCTTATGTGCGCACACACAACAAACAGCACCACCGTAAAAGGTGGTGCTATTCGCCACGCTACTGCTGGCTATATTGTCCCTCACATTATCACCGGCAGCAGTCCCGTGGCTGACTCCTTCCCCTCCCCGCCCCTACTCCTCCCCTCTGGCTAATTAACATCCTATCGCATGCGAAAAGCCTCTAACGCACGTGATAAATGTTTAGAAAATAACCCCCTTAGTTGGATGTTATCCTTCTAAGTAAGAGCTGCTCAATTGCCTTCTATGAAAGCATATTGTCCTACCCAATGGCTGACCTGGAACTCTCCCGCCTCACTCTCCACCCTCTAAATCCGCCCGACATTGCTGCCACAGTGTATCTAACAGCTACTATGCTCCCGGAGGTCTGGGAGCTTTGGAGTCTGACTTATGGAGCAAAAGGGTTCCTGGTTACCTTGTGAGGCAGAGAATAGGCTATCTGAGTTGGTCCATAGGCCACAGCTTAATTGTGAATTCAGGAGTGGGGATTAATTTTGGGGAAGATCTAAGGGTTGATAAGCCTGAAATATATAAAACCTTTGGGTTCTTTGGAGCAAGGGAGGGGAGAGATCACTATAGGCAACATTGGCTTTAAGCATTTAATGGGATGGGCAATGAGGGATTGGGCCTACAGGCCTGCAATGTTTGCTTGGCATTTAATTGGCTATATTTTCATTATAACCAACCAGATAAATCTGGGGACATGTACCTGGACAAATTTAAACCTGATCAGCTATATTCAAACATAGCTGGTTAGCTTTGAAATTATCCAGGTAGGTAAACCTAAATAATTTATTTGTGTATATACAGAAGGACATATATCCTGTTAAATTTCCTAGACAGCTTATCTGTTATCTGTTAAAAGCTTGTCTAAATATTGATCTTTAAATTTGTTGGCTGAGGGTTGTTTGCCTTTTGTCTTGAAGCAGTCCTATATCAGATCGAAGACAGAACATTTTTTGGGGGGCCCAAGGTTAACATGAGTGGGCAGTTGATATACAGGTCTAGGCCCTACAAGTTGTACTATTGATAAATAATGCCTTAGAGTATACCTTACAATGGATTTCCAAGTAGTTTCATTATGAGTAATGCTTTAAAATATTCTAATTCTATTATTTCAAGCACTTACTAGCATTAAAAATACCTTGTTAATCTGTAATAATTTATTTTATATTTATTGCAGTTTATAAATACACATCATGTAAAAAGTAAACAAAGAAGACTAAACAGAAACATCAGATCCAAACATCAAATCACGTAATAAAACAAATATCAATGTATTCTTTTGTGAATCCTTTTTTACAAAAATGCAAATAATATCCTAATTACAATAAAACAGCAATAATAATAATAATAGATCTAACAGTTTTGTAAGGCAACACTTACCTTTGCTAAATCAATGTTGGTTATTTCCCATTATTCTGTGACTATCCAGATGGTCAGTAATTTTGTTCTTCAGAATTGCTTTTACCGTTTTGCCTGGCACCAATATCAGGATCACTGGTCTGTAGTTTCCCAGATCACCCTTGGAGCCCTTTTAAAAATGAGCATTGTGTTGGCTACCTTCCAATCTTCAGATATTGTAGACAATTTGAATGAGAAGTTAGAGATTACCTGTAATGTCTATAATTTCATTTCTGAGTTTTCAGAACTTTGGGGTGTATACTACCCAGTCCCGATGATTTATTACTCTTTAATTCATCAATTTGCACTATTACATCTTCCCAGTTCATCATGATTTATTCAGTTCCTCTCAATTATCACCCTCAAAGAATGCTTCCGGTGCAGGTGTCTTCCCAACACCCTCATTTAGCTTTTCTGCTTTGGCTTTGTCTTCCCAGAACAAATATTAGTCTTACTGCACATGAGAGCGTCCCATAAGCGGTTTTGCCCACCTCCTGGCCTGCGTGACTGGATGCTGTTTCCATGCTGGTGGGGCCCTGAAACAGTGCCGGTGAACCCTCATGTTGCACATTGCCTCCTAGGCGTACGTGCGCACACCTCTGCTTAAGATTTAAAGGCCCATGGTGGGAAAGGCCATGGCACCCTCCGATGACATCTTCTTTGGCTGCCCTTGGCTCTTCATTCTTTGTTCCTGGCCTTTGCAAGATCTTTGGATTCTTGTTCCTGGTTGTTGGGTTCCTTGTCTTCGTTTCTGATGGCAGGTCTTCATTCCTGATTCCATGTCTCCAGTCCTGCAAGGTCTCTTGTGGTCTTCACCTTGTTCCAGTGTCTTGGTCTTTGCCTTGTCCCAGCGCCTGGTGTCTTCAGTCTGGTCCAGTATTTTGGTGTCTTCAGCTTACCAGCATTCAGCCAGTGATATGTGTCTTCAGTCTGTCTCAGCATTCTGGTGTCTTCAGCCTTCAGACCAGAGTCCAATTCCAAGTCTGCAAAGTCTGCAAAGTCTTGTTCCTGAGTTCCTAGTCTTAGTCATAGTCTTCTGAGTTCCTGAGTTCTGGTCCTGAGCTCCCATGCTTTCTCTTCTGGAGTATTGGTCCCACATGGGTCTGTTGGTCCTTGTCTTCAGTCTTCGTCTGGATCCTCATCTTGCTGGGACTCTTTGTCTTCAGTCTTCACCTGATGCCTTGTCTTGCTTGGACTCTGTGTCTTTAGCATCTGCCTAGCTCATGCCTGGATGCGCTCATCCACCAGCAGCATGGACTATGGCCGCCCCGGGGCTGTGCAGGTTGCATCGTGGCATAGGGGCTCACACTTATCTGTGGTCCAAAAGGGCCTTCAGAGTAGCAGGAGGTCTACCCTCAGAGACCAGCCCTGGCTGCTGGTTCCCTGATAACAACTCTCTCAACTATGTAGTTGTCTAATCAACTCCCTCAAATACTTTTTACTTTGAATATACTTGAAAAAGTTTAAGAACATAAGAACATAAGAACATGCCATACTGGGTCAGACCAAGGGTCCATCAAGCCCAGCATCCTGTTTCTAACAGTGGCAAATCCAGGCCATAAGAACCTGGCAAGTACCCAAACGCTAAGGGGCAGATTTTATAAAACTACGCGCGCGCGTACTTTTGTTCGCACACCAGGCGCAAACAAAAGTACGCTGGATTTCAATAGATACGCGCGTAGCCACGTGCATCTGTTAAAATCCGGGGTCAACACGCACAAGGCTTCCCAAAATCGGCAGCCTGCGCGTGTCGAGCTGCGCAGCCTGCCTCCGTTCCTTCCACCCCCCTGCACCTTCCCCTCCCTTCCCCTCCCTAACCCCCCCCCGGCCCTATGTAAACCCCCCTATCTTTGTTGCACAAGTTACGCCTGCCTGAGGCAGGCGTAACTTGCGCGAACTGGGCTGGCCACCGGCGCGCCATGGTCCGGTCCGGGGGCTGGTCCGGAGGTCACAGCCATGCCCTGGAATGCCCCCGATGACACGCCGGCCATGACACGCCCCTCCCAACATGCCCCTGACATGACCCCGATGATTCGCCGGTCACGACACGCTACCCGACATCCCCCGACACGCCCTCCCACGAAAGTCCCAGGACTTACGCGCGTCCCAGGGCTTTGCGCGTGCCAGCAGCCTATACAAGATAGGCTCGGCGCATGCAGGGGGAGTTTGGGGTAGGTTTTCGGAGATTATGCGTGTAACCCTTTGAAAATCTAGCAGTGGCTATTTTCTAAGTCAACTTAATTAATAGCAGGTAATGAACTTCTCCTCCAAGAACTTATCCAATCCTTTTTTAAACACAGATACACTAACTGCATTAACCATATCCTCTGGCAACAAATTCCAGAGTTGAATTGTGCGTTATGTGAAAAAGAACTTTCTCCAATTAGTTTTAAATGTGCCACATGCTAACTTCATGAAGTGCCCCCTAGTCTATCTATTATCTGAAAGAGTAAATAACCGATTCACATTAACCCGATCTAGACCTCTCCTGATTTTAAACACCTCTATCATATCCCCCCTCAGCCGTCTCTTCTCCAAGCTGAAAAGTCCTAACCTCTTTAGTCTTTCCTCATAGGAGAGCTGTTCCATCCCCTTTATCATTTTGGTTGCCCTTCTCTGTACCTTCTCCATCGCAACTATATCTTTTTTGAGATGTGGCGACCAGAATTGTACACAGTGTTCAAGGTGCGGTCTCACCATGGAGCGATACATAGGCATTATGACATTTTCTGTTTTATTCAACATTCCCTTTCTAATAATTCCCAACATTCTGTTTGCTTTTTTGACTGCCGCAGCACACTGAACCAATGATTTCAATGTGTTATCCACTATGACACCTAGACCTCTTTCTTGGTTTGTAGCACCTAATATGGAACCTAACATTGTGTAACTATAGCAAGGGTTATTTTTCTGTATATGCATCACCTTGCACTTATCCACATTAAATTGCATCTGCCATTTCGATGCCCAATTTTCCAAAGTCTTCCTGTAATTTATCACATTCTGCTTGTGATTTAACTACTCTGAATAATTTTGTATCATCTGCAAATTTATATTACCTCACTCGTTGTATTTCTTTCCAGATCATTTATAAATATATTGAAAAGTACGAGTCCCAATACAGATCCATGAGACACTCCACTGCCCACTCCCTTCCACTGAGAAAATTGTCCATTTAATCCTACTCTCTGTTTCCTGTCTTTTAGCCAGTTTGTAATCCACGAAAGGTTATTGCCACCTATCCCATGACTTTTTACTTTTCCTAGAAGCCTCTCATGAGGAACTTTGTGAAACGCCTTCTGAAAATCCAAATACACTACATCTATTGGTTCACCTTTATCTACATGTTTATTAACTCCTTCAAAAAAGTGAAGCAGATTTGTGAGGCAAGACTTACCTTGGGTAAAGCCATGCTGACTTTGTTCCATTAAACCATATCTTTCTATATGTTCTGTGATTTTGATATTTAGAATACTTTCCACTATTTTTCTTGGCATTGAAGTCAGGCTAACCAGTCTGTAGTTTCCCGGATTGCCCCTGGAACCCTTTTTAAATATTGGGGTTACATTAGCTATCCTCCAGTCTTCAGGTACAATGGATGATTTTAATGATAGCTTACACATTTTTACTAATAGCTCTGAAATTTCATTTTTTGAGTTCCTTCAGAACCCTGGGGTGTATACCATCTAGTCCAAGTGATTTACTAGGGGTATTGTTGCCATGCCCCTTTTCTATTACCTTAAGGATCTTGCTGCTATGGCTCTGCTTGCCTGCCATTACCCTTATATACCACCTTAGGGGTATCGCTGCTATCGTTCTGCCTACCTGCCATGCCTATTATGTACCAGCACTGGAGATTTGATACCTCCATGCTGTTTGCTGTTTGCATCTCAGTCTAGTTCGCCAACTAGATTTGTTTGTTAGTTATACTGGGATATTTGTCTCCAAAAACAAATTTGAAAAAAGAAAAAAAATACAATGTTCTCTTCCCTTTCCACCTCTTTTCTGGTTCTTAATTTTGTTGTACCACTCTACAATCCCTGCCTAGTTTCCCCACCCTGTTTTTTTTCTGTTGGTTATACAGGGATGTTTTGTCCCCAGCAAAAAAAGTTAAAAAAAAGTTCTCATCCTATCTCATGTATTTTTTGATTCTGTTGTACTGTTTTGTTGTACACCTCCAGGATCCTAGCCTAGTTTTCTCACCCTTCTTCTTTGTTAGTTATACTGTGGTGTATTGTCCTTGTAAACTCTCCAACAGAAGGAAGAAATGCAGGCACTAGTGAAAAGATGTACAGGAGAGATCTTGCACATGTTCTGAATGTGGTAAAGTTTTCAGTAGGAAGAGAGAACTAATGCAACACCAAGAATCAGCTACAGAATATGGGAAAAGCTTACTTAATAAAGCAAACCTCACAATGTACCAGGAATGGTACACTGATGAGAGACCATTTTCATGTTCTGATTGTGACAAATGTTTCAATTGGAAATCAAATTTCACAAGAAATCAGCAATAAGCAATAAGATCATTTTCATTAGGGAATGTAATAAAAGCTTATGTCACAACAGTAACATTGATGACAGATCATTTTCCTGTACTAAATCTGACAAATGGCAAGTGCTGCAACTGGAAGATAGATATCTGCCATCCCACTTTGCCTTGCTGCTATACCCCTCATGCTACACCTTGGGAATCTTTTCCATTGTTTTTACCTCAGGGTTCTTTCTGCCACTCTGCCTTACTGCCATACTCCAGACTTTACACCACGGGGTATTCTTGCCACTGTTAGGAGTTGCTTTGCCACTCTTTGTTCTGTTTTGTCCCTTTATCAGTGTCTTGGGCTTTTTTCTGCCTAGTCTTTCTGGATAGTAGAAAGACTAGGGGGCACTCCATGAAGTTAGCATGGGGCACATTTAAAACTAATCGGAGAAAGTTCTTTTTTACTCAACGCACAATTAAACTCTGGAATTTGTTGCCAGAGAATGTGGTTAGTGCAGTTAGTATAGCTGTGTTTAAAAAAGGATTGGATAAGTTCTTGGAGGAGAAGTCCATTACCTGCTATTAAGTTCACTTAGAGAATAACCACTGCCATTAGCAATGGTTACATGGAATAGACTTAGCTTTTGGGTACTTGCCAGGTTCTTATGGCCTGGATTGGCCACTGTTGGAAACAGGATGCTGGGCTTGATGGACCCTTGGTCTGACCCAGTATGGCATTTTCTTATGTTCTTATGTTCACCTTTTGTGCTTCGTTCCCCCTTCATGGTGCCAGAGGATATTGATTCTACTCTGGGTGTCACTTTGCTTCTCATTCTGCCTTCGAGGGTTTATGCCACTCTTGTTGGTGCCCAGTTTTGAAACCATAGAGGGCTCTTCCCCCTCTTGCTGCTGTTTGCTTCTTTGATGGTGCCTTTGATATATCCTACCACTGCTTGCATCCCTTTGCCCCTTAAACTATTCATGCTACTTTTGGTGCCACATGGCAATAGTCTTCATGTGTTACCATGCTTTTACCCTTCCAATGATGTTGACTCACTGGTTTTATTAAAATTAATAAGAAAACTCCAATTTTGGAGACCAAAATAGGATGCAGTGCTTCTTCCATAGACTTTAATGATAAATAAATGAACAAATAAAACACAATTTATTTTTCATTTTAAATACATGAACCAAATTTAAGTGCCCTACGAAATGAATGAACAAACCAAAGAAATATTTTTTCCTCTGTACAACCCCAACATCTTCTTTATTTATTTATAAGGCCTCTGTGCAGAACTGTGTCAAAGGCCTTGCTGTGCACCCTTGGTATGGATCCTAGATTAACTGACTGGGTTAGAAAGTAGCTGAATGGGAGGCGACAAAGGGCAGCAGTAAATGGAGTTTTCTCTGAAGAGGGAGTTGTTACTAGTGGTGTGCCTCAGGAATGGACCTTGGATCGGTTCTTTTCAGCATTTTTGTGAACAACATAATGAAAAGGTTGACAGGAAAAGTTTGTCTTTTTGCCAATGATATCAAAATTTGTAACAGGGTAAACAGCCAGGAAGCAGTGGAAAACATGAGAAGGGATCTAGAGAAGCTCGAGGAATGGTCTAAGGTCTGGCAGCTAAATTATAATGCTAAAAAGTGCAGAATAATGCATTTACGAGGCAAAAACCCATAGGAAAGGTACAGAATTGGAGATAAAATTCCTGTAAGAACATTGGAAGAATGGGATCTGAGGGTAATTGTATCTGATGATCTTAAGGTGGCCAAACAGATGGATAAAGCAATGGTAAAAGCCAGAAAGGTGTGTTAGGTTTTGCTCCTGCAGAGGGGAGGAGTTAGGAATCTATTGTAATCTGCTGCTGAATACTCCTGTAGTGGGAGGAGTAGCAATCTGTTATGAGTCACATTGCGGAATTGCAATCTGTTAGGGACTGGCTCCCATGGAAGGAGGAATTTAGCAATCTGATATGCTCCGTAGGCGGAACTAGCAATCTTGTATGATATAGACTGCTGAGTTGGCAATCTGTGCCAGTAGTGTGCTAGAGAGGGTACTTAGCTGGAAAGGAATGGAAATAGGTGAATCCTTGGGCCGATGGCAGATGACAGCTCCCCCAGGAGGATATCCTGAGAGGGACCACCGGCTAGGCTTGGGTATGGAGACAGACACAGATAGTTCTTTTATTAGACAGGTTAGTAGAACCACCAGAGGTGGCAGTAGTGAGCTGATATGCCCGGCAAGGCTGTAGTCCCTCAGATACTAGAACTGCGATCCCAGGGTTGCTGAGCTGTAGAAAGACTATAGATAGTGAGTAGACAGGGTACTATGCTGTATTCATAGCCAGTAATAGATGGCAATCTCACATAGGTTCATAAGGAGGCTCAGTAGCTGGAAAGAGTTAGGCCCTCGAGGAGCGAGTACCTGGTTCCAGGGAAAGCTCTGAGAGAGTGGTGGTAACTCACGAATGTCTGTATCTGCGATAGCTTCCAGGCAGTAGAGAATCTTCAGAGTATTCAGGAACATGGGCCCTCAAGGAGCGAGTACCGGTTCCTATCTGCAATTTGAAATAGAGAAAAGAGAGCGAGGCCCCCGAGGAGTGGGTACCTCTGGTAAGTCCGAGGAGGCAGAGTAGCTTGGACGAATCCGAAACCGATTCATAGTCCGTCTGTTTGTCCATCCTTGCTAACTCAAATCGTAAGCAAAAGTGAAGACCTTTTATGTTGGAAGCGGATGACGTCAATACAGGGGGATGCCCCCAAGGTTCGCGCCCTTGCTGGTACATACTTTGGAGCGCGTGTGCACCCTATGTCATCAGGAATATGGCAGATCTGCAGCATTGAGCCGGTCTGGGTACGCTGGAGAGAGGCAGCATGGAGATGCCGTGGCAGCAAGCCGTCCATCAGACCCGGAGGGAGTCGCCACAGAGGTAGAGAGGGTGGAGTAAGGGCGTAGAGCAGCCATGAACGCAACAAGATGCTTTGCTGTCAGGGAGAGGAATGATCAGCAGAAAAAGAGAGCTGACGTTGACTCTGTATAGGTCCCTGATGAGACTTCACTTAGAATAATATGTATAATTATGGAGACTGCACCTTCAAAAGGAAAAAAACAGAATAGAGTTGACCCAGAAGGTGGCTACTAAAATGGTCACTGGTCTTCGTTCTAAAATATATGGACTTAAAGATCTAAACATGTGTATACAAGAGGAAAGGCAATATAGGGGAGATATGATAGAGGCATTCAAATATCTCAAAGATTTCCATGCACAGGAGGTGAAGCTTTTTCAATGGAAAGGAGGCTCTAGAATGAGGAAACATTTATTTATTTATTTATTTATTTGTTTGTTTGTTTATTTAAAAACATTACTGTCTTTCACAACAGGAATTGACCAAAACGATTTACAAATAACCAAAGAAAAAAATAGGAGATGACAACTACAAAATAATTAAAATATGAACTTAAAATAAAATAGAAAATCATATAAAAATAAACATAACAATAAAAAGTTCAAAAAAATAAAATTTATAATTTAAGCCCTAATTCTAAATATATCTCCTCAAATTATTTAAATTAACTATGTTGAAACTAGCAAACTGACAAAGAAACAGCCAGAAAATAACGTAAAATTAAGATTAAGAACAAGAATTCCCAGAATTTTCATTAAACCTTACAACAGTATATCAGCAATCAGTGGATATGTGAAGTTTTTTATTATTTGTTCATTCCTTCTTGTCCTGCAAATGCTTCTTTAAATAAGTGTGTTTTTAATGATTTTTTGAATTCTTTGTGATTGGTGATCTGCCTCAGAGCATTTGGAAGCGAGTTCCAAAGTAAGGGACCGGCTATGGAAAAGGTTCTTTCTCTTGTTATGTTTAATCTTGCAAGCGTGATTGTGGGAACGTCAAGTAAATTCTTACTGGCACATCTGAGGCTTCTAGTTGGTTTATAAAGCCGCAATGCGGTGCATAACCAGGTAGAGTCTTGATTATTTATCAATCAGTGTATTAAAGATAAGACTTTATACTTAACTCTAAAATTGATTGGAAGCCAATGTAATTTGAACAGAATGGGTGTAATGTGTTATCTCATTGGAGATGAGGGTGAATGGGAATAGATGGGAATAGATACAGGAGTAATCTTAGGAAATATTTATTTATAGAGAGGGTGCTGGATGCAGAGAACAGCTTCCCAGTGGAGGTGGTAGAGACAAAAACAGTATTTGAATTCAAGAAAGCATGGGATAAATACAGGGCATCCTTAACTAAGTGATGAGAATTATAATCCTAAATTAATTGGATGGATGAGCAGACTGGATAAGCCATACAGTCTTTTTCTGCTGTCACATGTCTATGTTTCTTTAGTAAATGCGCCAAAATTGACCCAGGCTAGGGCAAGAGAACATTGTAGAAATCTCATCTTTGTTAGACTTTTCTCACTCCAAATAACTTCAAATTTTCATGAGGTGTACTGTGCTGTTCGTGTATCTCACTCTGCTTGCCAAACTGGCCCCAAAAGCCTAAACCGCTATCAAAACCTCACCTCGAGTTATTAGCTGGCCCTCCTTTAGTGATATAAATAGTTAACTAATGTAAAGCACCCCCAGAGACTCACTCTCTCTCTCTCTCTCTATTCCACTCCACACCCCTTTCCAAGCCTAAAAATAGCCAAAATGCAATTTGCAATCTTTATCACAAATCGCATTATGGCCATTTCAGGTTAGCACACAGCTTAACATTATAAAAAAAAGGTGTAGTTATTTCTGGCATTAAAAACATGTAATATTGCCCCTCATTTTCATTAATCCTCCCCAAACCCCTCCCCAGTCACACCCCATGAAAAATTTGCATTCATGCAATGAGATACCATAAATATCACATGCATTATGCTGTTAACACATGCATTATGGCATTATCGCGGGTGTTAATGCCATAACGCATTTTCATGAATGACCCTGTTTGATTGTAAGCCCTCTGGGGATAGGGAAATACCTATAGTACTTGAATATAATCTGCTTTGAAATGCCAAAAAGCAGAATATAAAAATCTAAATCTATATATTTACCTGGATAGATTGCCTTGATTGAAAATTGTACTCCTCTGAGCAACTAAAAGTACACATGCATTTTCGTACTGTGCAAATTCCTATCTGTGTTAAAAAGTGGCATCCTATGAATGTATTTAGGTGAAGGGAGTAAACAGTGCAAATACATTGATACTTTCAACTGTACAAATGGTTTTGCTGCTAATTTGCCTCCCAGAGAAATAGTAGCAAAGTACGCAAACCATTTTTATGTGCATACATTAAACTAATTTTCAAAGGGAAACTGACCTGATAGTTCTCCTTTGAATATTATCTACAGAGTATGAGTGAACAAAAGTGCTTAGGTACCTTGGAACTGGGTGTGCTTTTCAGAATTACACCCTTATCACTGGATATTTGAAAAAGTCATCTCAGGGATAAAAACATGTAATTGAATGATAAGAAATATGGGTGGATTAAATTGACAGATTTCATAATAGGGGAGGAGATTCTTGCAAGCATCTGTGCTAGGTCCAGTTCTATTGAATAATGAATATTTTCATGGTGATTTGGGAAATGAATAAATATAGAAGTGATAAAGACTGTATATGATACAAAATTATTCCAGATCATCAAAACCAAAACTTATAATTTGGCTGTTATCACTCGGGAAAGAAATCTCATGTCTGTGTGTATTGTTCTCAGAAAACATTGAACTGATACATAGTGATAGTAAGAAAGACTAATAAAATTTTAAGAAAGGATTAGAAACAAAACAGAAAAATGTCATTGCAAAAATGCATGATCCACCCATATCTTGAATACTGTGTGTAATTCTCATCACCCCTATTCGAAAAAGAAGATAGTATAGAATGTTCTAGTTTCTACCATTCACAATATGAGATACAGTGTCTGGGTTCTGCCAGTAGGTGAGCGTGCCAAATCCTTGTGAGTAAAGTTTTAGTTCTGAGGTTGTCTGCTAAGAGTAAGGAAACAAGTTCCAATATTTCAGTAGAAAGAAAGGGGAAGATGGTGAGGTGCTGGGGAGAAATGTATCTCTCCTGGTTTCACCTCTATGTCAGCAAAATGTAAGCGGCAAAATGTCTTCCCTCCTGCTGCAGAAGCAGGATTCCCCAGTTTGAGCTTTCCATCCAGTGAAGGAGAAACTTCTGTGGATATGAGTCTTGACTTAAGGAAGCTATCAACATGGTATTCTATGGTGGGAGATGTATTAATTACCCTAAGAATCTGACACTGCATGCATCTGAAACTTTCTGAATTTGGTGAGTCCTTACATGGGCTCTATCTGCTCTGAGCCCCAAAATTGTTTCCTCCCAAACTGAGAGGCTTATTATGATAATAATTGTGACTGAAATTTGTAGGAACAGAAGTGGTTAGAGAGGAGTGTTCTTACTGAGTTAATTTTGCTTTCTACATGAGAATTGCTTGCGAACTTGTGTGTTTTGTGCCTTTTTGAAGAAACTGTAAATGGACTGTAAATATTTTCTTTGCCATTTTTTCTCGGAAAACAAAAAACTTTGGGAATTAAAATGTTTGTGTCTCATGTACTGATTAATATGTCAAGTTGATGAGATGTACAAAGTCTCTGACATTCCCTGGAGGGCCTAATTCTGTCCCTCAATGGAAAGGAACCACTGTACAAATGCATTTTTATCTTTTTTTTTTTTATTTTTGCTGTGTGACTGAATGAGCAAGGTGGTTACCTTGCTCATTCAGTCACACAGAAAGGCAATAGAGATGATTAAGGGTATAGAACAGCTTCTATATGAAGACATGCTAATAAATCTAAGTATGTTCATCTTAGGGAAAAAACAACTGATGGTGGGAAATTAGAAAATCATTAGAATTACTATGTTTCATAATTCAAGAAGTTGGCGAGTGGGGTGGGAGAACCCACTGAGGCAGATTTAAACCAAACAAAGTACATTATTACACAAAGCAGAGATGGGACAGATATGCAGGGTTAAGAGGTCAGGTAAGACACAGGAATGGAAGAGATGGTGTTGGGTTGCATAGGAGAATTTATATGCACATCTACCCAAAGTGGACAAATCTCAATTGGGCAGACTAAATGGACCATTTTGGTCTTTATCTGTTGTCAATAACTATGTTACCACAGTTAATTTGTGGAACTCATTGCCCCACAGGATGTTGCGAAGGCAAATGTTATTATAATTGGGTTCCAAAGTGATTAAACAAAGTTTTGGAACAGAGATCAGCCATGTGTTATTTAACACAACAGCCAAAGATGTCATTCTGGATTAAATACATGTCTGCCAGAAATTTCAATGGGATGACCGTAAAAGGACTTTGGACAACATGACTTATGCCCTCTTACTTGTATACAGGATGCAGTGCTATATGATCCTTGGTCTGACCCAGTTTGATAATTCATATACTGAGGATCTAAAAATAATACAATTTTAAATAAAATGTCATTTTGTTTTGGAAAACAAGTTGATACAACACATTTATCAGAAATGGGAAATTAAAGTTAACTGATTGCATTTATAAGTAATAGGATATATTTTAGATGGACTCTCCTTTCCCTGAATGAGACAGCTTTGCATGGTGTTGAAAGAGTCTTCCTGTGCAAAGAGCTTACTTTTTTGCCATTTGAATAACTATATGCTCATGAAACCATGATAAAAAAAAAAAAAAAAGCAGGCATGAATTATTAGGTAAAAAGCAATAAATGAAAATGTATGAGAATAATATAAGTGACAAATGTAAAGTAAAGCTGTCATTGTTATTTGGTTGTGAGAGCTCCTTCAGGCTATGCAACAAAAACACAATTAAAAAATGCCATGCCTATTGTAATTAAGATTATGTATGAACAAGCATGTGTTTTTTCTCATAAAGAACTTATTGTGGTTAAAACCACCCATATCACCCACTCCTTCATCTGTTTTTCTTATTTTTTTTCACACCCATATGTTTCACAGCTTTTGCTTAATTTGCCCAGGCCCCAGTACACAGGTCTTATATTCTTGAATTCAAAACTTTCTTTCGTAGAACAAAGAATTGTGGTTGTCATGTTAGTCTACTTGGATACATGGAATTAAGAGTCAGAAAACAAGTTGTAGATAATATCTTTTTACTAACTATTCTGTGACAAATTAACCTGATGATGACAGGATAACTCTCAAAAGCTTAGGAGAGCAGAAAGATATGAGAAAATAATATTTCTGTTTTACCTGTAACCCCAAGGCCTTTCTCATTGTCCCAATCCTCTAATCCTTGCTCATGAATCAAACTTCTGACCCTGGGTGCTGGGATTCTCTTGGCAGGCAAGAAGGTCTAAGCTTCCTGGCCCCACAGTGTTATGGGTAGGTATCTCACACACTCTTTCACTCCTCACTCTTATTATCCAAAATGGTACTTAAAAGATCTGCACGTGCCAAACGTGGGAGATATGTGCACAAATTGGGCTGGCGCGCACAGATGGATTTTATACGCCACCCATGGATGCGCGTATCTCTTGCATGCACAAGGAATGGATTTGCAAAAAAAGGGCAATAAATGGGGATAGTAAGGGGAAGGCCAAAAGATGTGCGTGTAACTACTTACACGCACAGGCGTGTGCCAAGGTCCTCTGCCGCATAAATGTACTTCTGCTATGGAGGACACACAAGTAGTAAATAAAAAAAAATGAGGTCAGGCAGCAGAGTTGTAAGGGTCAGGGCTAACAGTGGGAAAGGGTGGCTATAAAATTAGGGTGGTTCGCAAGTCCTATCCCTAAACTGGGAGAACTGGGAATGACCTGAAAAAACTACCTATGGCATTGGCTCGTGTCACTTTTAAAATGTCCTTGACTTACATGGTAGACATAATTTGTGCAATCATGCGCATGTCCAGGCTGTTTTAGAACATGCACCATATATGTGCATATGTTTTAATATGGATGTATCTCTGGGCATGAGAGAACATAACGGGTCTACATGTGCACCTGCGCAGCTGTTCTCTTCACATCAGCTTTCAAGTAGGAGGACCAAAAACCACAAAATAGACGGGGATTGGTGTTTAACAAAAATGTTTACCACAACAAAGAACAAAATTCATGTGAGGATGGCAAAAGTCATGATCATGAATAAAAGAATAACGACTCCCAGTATTACTATCTCCTTACCCATTTCCCAACTTGAATCAATGAATTTTCCCCCAGTGATTGGAAAGGGAAAACAGAACTTCAAAATATGGGGTACGAAAGTGAAGGCCAAAACAATCCCCCCTCTAAAAATAGGCAACAAATCAACAATAACTTCTCTTTGGCCCAATACATCTCCTTCTGAGCACTGCAAGCGCACCTGACTGGTAGATAGATGGGCATTCTCAATCCTGCTCTAATCCTGCTCTTTCCAAGATGGGAGAGCTTCTCTTCTAGGTTGGTCAGGTCACAAAATAACAGGTTCAGTCTCTGTAAGGCAAAAATTTCTCCTCTCTTCTCATCACACAGAGGAAACCCTTCTGGTCCATGAGAGCATAAAAATAAGATTTCTCCCTGACATCCTTTTTTGTAGGCCATGTGGCTAACTGGGAACAACAGAAAACAAAACTCTAAGCTTCCACAACTCAAGACTACAGCCAAACACAATTTAAGCATGCTCAACCCAGTTTATAAATGGGAGCTTGACCAATTCCAAAACAGGGGGAATGGCCAACACCGATGGAGGATCTAAAAATGTAAAAATTTTCCCAGCAGAAGTAAAATGTTTGCTAAGGGTATGACGCCACCAATACATGCCTATTTAACACGAACTCTATTTGTCTCAGGGATTTAACATGTGCATTGGCTCACAATGCTAACAGAAATTCGATTAGCACCATTTCCTTCTGCAAATTCTGATTATAATCAATTCTGATGGATGAGGATGATTTTAGCAAACAAAATAATCGAAACACAAGTGAAGTATAAACCTAAAATAGAAACCTATAAATTGTTTATATCTTTTGCTGCCATTCTCGATAACTCAATGGATACAGGAGTGATGTTAGAACTGGATCAGAATGGTGGGAGCGGGGGTGGGGTGGGGAGGCTTGCAACATGCAATAAGAGATGATCCTAAACTAACATAACCCACACGTGCAGTCACTCTTCCATTGCATGGGGATTTTTTTTACACATGAAATTTATGTTAATGATTGGAGATTATGAAAAAAGAACTATAGAGATATGAGGGAAAGTGTCAAAGTCCTCAAATGAACTGCAAATTGCAATTTAATGGTCCATACTTGCAACTCCAGTGTGTCCCCAACCTCAGTGATGGGAAATTAATAGAATCACTATTAACAGAAATCATTAAGGATAATCTTGATTCTAAAGCACTATGGGGGTACTTTAGTAACAACCCACATATTAAATTTTGAAAGCAAATTTATGTAAGTTTGCTTTGAACATTTTCTCACCAAAACTATCTGCACATAATTACACCTGCTATTATGAATATGGAATATTTTCAAGACGTTTTATGCACATAGGAGTAAGTTTTCAAAGGCGTTAAGCGCATAAAAATGGCAGACATCGGAACAATTTTCAAAAGCTCATTTACAAATGTAAAATGTTTTTGAAAATTCAGCCCTATAAAGTGAATTTTCAAAGGAGTTATGTATGTAAAAGTAGCAATTTTCAAAAGCCCATTTATGCATGTAAATTCCATTTTTGCAGTAAAAATCAGTTTTATGTGTGCAAATCCTTTAAAAATTATATTACCTGCATACTTTTGAAAATACAAAGGTATTTATGTAAGTACAAACCCCTTCTCAACTCTGCTTCCGAGAATATGTGCATACATGACATATACATGTAAATGTATTTACGCATATTGGGCAGGCAGTTTTATAAAAGGCCTTTTCTGAAAGTATCTAAATGTAACTTGCCTTGAGCTAACAAGGCGTGAGCTAAATCCTATATAAATACATATATTTTACCAGCGAAAATGGTTTTTAAAATTACCCATATGAGGGTAATAGAGAAAGCCATTTCTATTGGCAAAATAGGATTTTACCCTAGGAAATGGGTAGAAGTACATGCATTGGTCAGTGATATATAAGGACTGCCCATTGGCTCAGAAACAGCACTGTTAATTGTTGTGCAAGAGACTTGCATTCAGTTTCCAAGTCTACTTTCTATTTCTTGGGTCTGGTGAGGTTGGAATGCTGAAAATGCTAGATTGGATAAGTTCAACAGTAATGTAAGGAAGTATTTATGCAGAGAAAGAGTTATGTTTGTATAGTCCCCTAGCAAGGTTGCTTGGGAAAAAATTCTATTGAAATTTGAAAGGGTAAGAGACAGAAACAAATAACCTTAGAAGTTGAAAAGGAAAGGTATAGGTATCGCTGGAGATCAAGATTTGTGATGTTGTAATAAGTAGGAAAAATACAGAATAAATGGGTTAAAGTTAAGCAGTTCTTATCTGCACAGTTTCTTCGCTTTTGTAATCCTTACAGTGATAAGTGTACTAAGATAGTAACTATTAAAACAGGCATGCGGACGCACATGTACATATGTTTGCTGGCTCTCACCTAGGGCCATGCCATTTTATAGCTTGCATGCATATTATAAAATAGACTAAACACGCACACATGAGCACAATTTTAAGTGGGAGCACACACCTATGCATGCAAATGTCACTTTTACCACGTAAGTGGGAGGGATTTTAAAAGACACATGCTCCGACACAATTACTAATTTTCCAAATTTGTTCTCAGTTCTTCCTGTTAAGGGATAGGACTTCCAAACCACCTAGTTCAATAGCCTCTCTTTTCCCCTGTTAGCCCTGACCTTTAAAACCCTGCTGATCTGCTTATTTTTTCTTTTTTTGTTTTAAGACTTGTACACCATCCATAAATCCATAAATCCTAACAACTAATCCGTTAATAGTAAATGCTAGGACTATTAGAGTGGAATACTTTGTTGCATAACTGATTAGATCATAGTCTCATTTCCTTCTTTGGGCACTATACAGAAAACCAAAAATGTGATATGTATCTATCAGTTTATTCCTTTTCTGGGAGGATTATGGGTTCAATGATATAATTTTATTTTTATTTTCTAAATTAAAAATGATGGAAGATAAATAGACAGAAACCTGGTTAGAATTTTTTTTAAAGGAGTTAGCCAAAAAGGAATATTATATGCAAGCTGGAAAACCCTATCACAAATCAAAGGCTGACATGACGTCCAGATGTATAGAAAGAGGCCTTAACTTTCACCTCTCCTCTCCTGTATCTCCTCTGTTGCATTAGTTTCCTTGGTGCCTTTCCCTACCTGTGAGCTGCGTTGGTGCGGTTTCCTCTTGGACTACTGGGGCCTAGGCTGCCCATCAGGCATCCTGCTGAAGTTCCCTGCTCCACTGTCCCTTCCATGGATGGACTACATGTAGCACTGGGCTGTCCACCACAGTGAAAGACATAATATGGACATCCAGGACCTCACTCGCTCACCATTCCCATTCACATACCAAGAATCACATTACACCTTCTTTGGGTAAATAAAGGCCGCAGCTTTATTAACCTGGAGACCCGAGCCCATCATAACATTTTAACCATCTTAACAATATATTAACAATATATTCACAATAGCGGTTTCAGCTTCTCCCCTCCTCTGACCATCCGCCGCTCCCCCGGCAGGAATAGTCACCACCAGCCTTCGGCGCGACAAACCGGCTCTCACCCCCCCCCCCCCCCCCCCGGGTGGACTCCCGCCGCCATCCTGCAAGGAGTCCCGCCGGCCGTCTCCTGCCACTTTTAGCAAGGAGATCCACCTTGACAACAGCCCCCCTCAGTTGTCACCACCGTCTTCCGCTGAAACCCCGATTTAACAATCAACCAAATATACTATTCAGACGCGGGCCCTCCGCAAGCCCCCCCACACAGCTGCGACAACAAGCATAACCCCAACAGCCTAAACATAAGGGAGGGTGGGCGGGGATTTGCTCCGCTGCTGCCTTCTCGCTGCCGCCCCGAGCTCTCCCGTGCGCGCCCCGTGCCCTCGCACAACTCTCCTCCTCCCTCGACCCCGACGGCCAGCCGGCCAATCGGAGCCTCCGCGACCATGGCAACACGCCATGTTCGCCAATCCCTGCCTTCCCTCGCGCTTCCCCTTAACTCCTCCCCCCCCGCCCGCACTGGCCTCCCCGTGACCTGACTGGCTGCCTTTCGGCCTTCCTCTTCCCCCTTCCCCCCCCCTCCGCACTCCATCGCCCCTCTTCCCTTCCCCCGACCGCGCGGCTCTCGAGTGGGCCTGGGCCCATATTATCTGGCCCCAAGCGGTACGGGGCCCACTCGGGCGTCCAAAACTCAAAAAAATATAGTAGGATATAATTATTTGTGAAGTTATGTTGTTCACTTTGAGCTGTCTTGCTAGCAACTGATTTCTGTAAAATTTAACTTATTTCTGCACTGTGTGAGTGTTTTTTAAACCACTCATTAACTGGTTTGCTGGTCTTGGATCAATACATCAGAGGAAAATCTTGTGGACTATCAAATTCCTTGGCAATGGGAGAAACAGCACTAAGTATTTTATGTAAACTAGTCTGAGATCCCACTTTCCAAGGAGTCTTTGAATTAGAATTTCACAATTAGATCCTTGAATTGGCAACTTTTGCAGAATTTAAGTCAGTGTGATGAACTGTCTGGTTTCTTAGTTTCCACAATCTGTCTAATCTTTACAGCCAGCCATGTATACCTTACAAATGTAGCATTTCGTGTAGGTTTCTGTACTGTTGCTGCCTCCATTTCTGGCCTTAATAACTAACTGCTAGTACTGCCTGGCAGCAGATCAGTTTGAACTGGGAAGAAATCCAGCAAGCAGTAGATTGTGCCAGAATAAACCGCATTAAAAATACAAACCTTCCATGACTCTTTAGATACTGAAGCTAGCACTGGGAGTTCCTCTATTGAAAAACCAAAGGAGTCTGTGGGTTTGGTCTTTACTAAATCCTGATGTTCAAATTATATTTTATGCACCCCACACAAAGATATAATACTTTGCCTTCTCAATAGGTATCATTTTACTCTATCTCGTTCCACGACTGTAGTTGACTTCTGTAAAACTATATCTGTTTATGTGTCATTCTATGCTGTAAATTTCCCAAAATACTATACTTTTGGATTATAATGACCCTTAATTTTGATGGGAATATTGGTTTATTTGCCCCCCCCCCCACCAAAATAAAATATCTGGATCTTTTCATCACTTCAATTTTTTCTCAGTAGGGTCCACTTAAAGCAGCAGTCCATTTCAGTTACAAATATTTCGTAGCTCAACTAAGTTCTTCCCCAAATCAATTTTTTCCTTTTCCATTTAAACGAACCATTTGGAAAATGACTGTAGTCTCTACCGGCCAGAAAGCGACCTGAATACTGTAAGAGCTGATTTTTCATTGGTTGATACTATCCATCAATGACTCGCTGACAGCAGGATAACAATATAGAAAGCATGCGATTTCTGTTAATTTTATTTGACAAATGTAGCTTTTATCGTTTAGGCGTCAAGGTCAACCAGCCCAGGTAGTTGCAAATTATGTGGGTGCTTTTACTGTGCATACTGGCAGCTAATTTTGGCTAAAGGTCGCTAAATACTTTTTACTTTCTAGTTGGGTGGGCAGAGGAAGAGTAGAACAGTGCGTTCACCTGGAAATCCGTTTTCCTCTTCTGACCTAAACACTCTCGGGAATACCTCTTTCTTTTTTTACCCAACTAAAAGTCCATGCGCCAGAGAAACTTACATATATTTTGAGCTAGGCAGAGGAGGTAAGGAAAATGGTTATGAAAACTGCTCTGAATTTTATAGGGCTACAGTACATTTCCTCACAATCTCTGCTAATTAAAAGAAAGAGTTAAGTGATGTAAGCAGTTTCTTTAAACGAAGTCTTTTCCAAGATACACATTTTCTCATAAATTATGCTAATATAAATACCCAGATCTGGTTAATTTTCTGTACCTCCTTATTATTTATCACAATATTAACCTGCAAGGGACTGATTCATTAAAATATTATTCACATTCTATGTTTACATAGGAAAAAAAATTAGTAAATCAGACCCTAAGGAACTAAAATATAGCCTTGTGACAGTTTGCTCTTGGCAGGGGAAGATTTCATATAGCCCATGTAGTTTTACATTGATGTTTTTAGTGCACATACTTTAAGCTAATTTTCAAAGAGGAACTGCCTGTGTTTCTTTTGAAAATCAGCATAAACTATGCACACTAAAAGGAGCCATAGACCTTTCATGTGTTCTTCTTGGGATAGGGAAATACCTACCTTACATGGATGTAATCCGCTGTGAAGTATTACAAAACATGGGCAGCCAAAGGGAGTAAAAAAGTGCCCATACTTATGAATATGTCTTCTGGACACACTCACTTCCTAACTCAAAATAAATATGTCTCTAACAATGCCTTCCCACTACCCTGCTAAAAGTATGCACGCTATGGAATCCTGGGCATGTTTTTAGCTGGATTGTGTGAGGATAATTTTTAAACAGGCCAATTAACCGGGGATACATAGATTTGAAAATGGTGGTCCTCGTATATGGGCCGATTTTCAAAGGAGCACGTACCCATCCATGTGCGTGCGGTTGATGGCGCATGCACATACACGCGGCCATTTTATAATACACATGTGTCGGCGCACGCGTGTTATAAAATATGATATCCGTGCACACATGCTCGGCAGATTTTAACATCCACACTTGCATGTGCGAGCAGATGGCATCTTCCGCAGGGTGGGGGGTGGACTTTTCAAAGCCCATATGCAACGACAGGACTAGGGCTTCCCCAGTTCCTTCCCAGTCCGCTCCAATTAAGAAGCGGACTGGGAGGGAACTTCCCTGTACCCCTACCTAACCTTCCTACCCTTTCTCCTCTCCTCTCCTCCCCAACCCCTAACCCTTTCCTAACTACTTACTTTTTTGTTATTTGATTACTTACTGCTCCTCTGGAGCAGAAGTAATCTCCGCATGCCGGCAGGCTGCCAGAACGCGCATTCCTGAGGCAGCATCAAATAGTGCTGTCATGGCCAGCCCCCCCTCCCCCCCTCCCTGCCCAGACCATTCCACCTGGCCTGCCCCTTTCTTCAGAGCCTGGCACTTTAGCGCGTACTGGGGCTTACGCATATGGCTGGGCCTATTGTAAAATGCACGCAGTGCGTGCAAGGCCCAGTCACACGCGTAAACCCCGGTATTTGTGCACACAGGCCTTTGAAAATTTACTTGGTAGTCAAATAATAAATGTGGAGTCACACAGGTGAGTATATCCAACAAAGCAAGATGTGCGACTAAAGATAGTGCTGTTCCAGGTAAACAAAAATATTAGTGTTCCAATTATGTCTTCATGCTAGCAATTTATTCAAAGCTTCAAAAACAATTTCATAGAGTGCAGTCCCCAGACACGGCCATGTTTCACTGTAGAGGCTGAATCAGGAGGGACTCACAGGAAACAAGATTCCCATACAGTTGAAACCATCAAATTAAATAATATGAGGATAATTTTCAAAAGGATTTACACGCTTAAACCTGGATTTTACACATGTAAATGCACTTTACTTGTGTAAGTGGGCTTTTGAAAAATGCTACACTGTGGGGTAGTTTCAAAAGGATTTACACGTGTAAATGTAACTACTATTGTAGCAATTTTCAAAAGCCTTTTACCCGTGTAGAGTGTACTTAATCAGGTAAATCCTATGGACAATTCAACGGCATATATTGTAGCAATTTTCGAAAGCCCATTTACACAGATAAAGTGCATTTCAATATGTAAAACCCATTTTAAGTGTTGAGCACTCCGACTGCACTGGCACCGCAGCCGGACCTGCTCATCTCGCGCGGCCCTCCATGAGCACTGGCCTTGCCACCACCGCTAGCTCCCAGCGTCCGCGGCGTCCTGTGGCTTCTCCCGGGCCTTCAAGGCCCTCTACCTCTCCCAGTTCCTCACGTTGAGGCTTTGCATCCACGCTGGCGTCGGGTCCACCTTTAAGCATGCACTTGCGGAACTCCTGGCCATTTAAAGGGCCAAGTGCGGGAATCTCCTCCACGGCACGCCATGATGACATCACCTGAGCCCAGTATAAAAGGCAGGGCTCAGTCCTCTGATCCCCGCCTTGGCAATCGGGTCGACACCGTTGGTGTACTAGTTTGCCTCCCTCCGTGTTCCTGTATCCTTCTCAGGTAGTACCTCTTTGGACTGATCTTTGGTACTGACCTCTGCCTGCCTGACTATTCTCCTGTTTACTGCCTGGAACTGACCTCTGCCTGCTTGACCATTCCCCTATCTGCTGCCTGGAACTGACCACTGTCTGCCTGTCCACTCTCTTGTCTGCCACCTGGAACCGAACCTCGCTTGCCTTGACTACGCTCGGACTGATTCTGGTATTGACCCTTGCTTTGGCTGACTACTCTTGGACTGATACTCTAGCTCTGACCCTTGCACTTCCCTCGGATACTCTCTTCTGGCATACCATGACCATTGGACCAACCTGCTGGGAAACTAACCGCGGTTCCCACCTGACTAGATCCGCAGGTGCTGTCTGCTTCGCCCGGAGGACCTTCTTGAACTGCTACCTCCCTGAGGTCTCTGGAGCTTCCAGTCAGGATCTAGTCCATCCACTCTGCATCAGCCATGCACCCTTGCTCGTGGTGGGTATACCCCTCTGCTACCTCTCCAGGAGTTAATCTGAGGCCCACCTAAGTCCAGGCGGTCCGGGTTCCCAAGGGCTCAACCTGCGGAAACCCCGGACTGTTATTGGTGAAGCTCCAGTTAGCCTCTGTCTCCTTGTGTGCTCTGCCTCCTAGTGGCAGGTGCTCTCTGGGTCCGACCAGAGGGCTGTACCAATCCTGCACCAGGCCAAGGGTCCACCTCCAGCGCAACATTAAGTGTGTAAATCTTTTTGAAAATTAGGCCCTATATGCCATTGAATTGTTCAGAAGTTTTACACATAACATAGAAACATAGACACGTAGAAATGATGGCAGAAAAAGACCAATCGACCCATCCAGTCTGCCCAGCAAGCTCCCACACTTATTTTCCCATAAGTATCTGTTTCACCAACCACCAATTTCAGGGCCCTTGTTGGTAACTGTTTGATTCAAGTTTCCTGCCATCCCCTGCCATTGATGCAGATAGTAATGTTGTTGTATGAAAGGGGAGCATAAGGCTTAATGGTTAAGGGTAGTAACCGCCGCATCAAGCAAGTTACCCCGATGCTTGTTTACCCAGACTGCACAAATCATTGCCTTGTTGGATGTTGTCTGAATGTAAATCCTGTTTTCCACATTTCCTCCTTTTCCCCCTGCCATTGAAGCAGAAGGCAACGCTATATATGCATTCAAAGTGATGTATCAGGCTTAATTGGTTTAGGGTAGTAACCGCCGTATTAAGCAAGCTACTCCCATGCTTGTTTACCCCAATTGTGAAGTTCAGTCCTTGTTGGTTGTTGTCTGAATACAAATCCTCTTTTCCACATTTCACCTTGCCGAAGAAGCAGAGAGCAATGTTGGAGTTGCATTAACCTTGTGAAGGCTTATGGAGTAAGGGTAGTAATCACTATGTAGTAGCCTCTACTCCAGTAATCCACCCCCATGGCTCTTCACTTCATTCCCATCCTCTAGCCTTTATGGATCCACAGTGTTTATCCCATGCCCCTTTGAAATCCTTTACAGGTTTAGTATTCACCACTTCCTCCGGAAGGGCATTCCAGGCATCCACCACCATCTCCATGAAGAAATACTTCCTGACATTGATTCTGAGTCTTCCTCTCTGGAGCTTCAAGTCGTGGCCCCTAGTTTTACTGATTTTTTTCCTATGGAAAAGGTTTGTTGTTGACCATGGATCATTAAAACTTTTCAAGTATCTGAAAGTCTGTATCATATCACCCCTGCTCCTCCTCTCCTCCAGGGTATAATATTTAGGTTCTTCAATCTCTCCTCATAAATCATTTTATGAAGACCCTCCACCTTTTTGGTCGCCATTCTCTGGACCGCTTCCATCCTGTCCTTGTCCCTTTGGAGATACGGTCTCCAGAACCGAACACAGTACTCCAGTTGAGGCCTCACCAAGGCCCTGTACAAGAGGATCATCACTTCTTTTCTCTTACTAGATATTCCTCTCTCTATGCAGCCCAGCATTCTTCTGACTTTAGCTATCGCCTTGTCACATTGTTTCGCTGAATTTAGATCGTTAGACACTATCACCCCAAGGTCTCTCTCTCCTGCTCCGTGCACATCAGCTCTTTACCCCCCATCAAATACAGTTCTTTCGGATTTCCACACCCCATATGCATGACTCTGCACTTCTTGGCATTGAATCTCAGCTGCCATATCTTCGACCACTCTTCCAGCTTCCTTAAATCCTGTTTCATTCTGTCCACTACTTCTGGCGTGTCCACTCTGTTGCAGATCTTAGTATCATCTGCAAAAAGACAAACCTTACCTTCTATCTCATCCGCAATGTCGCTCACAAAGATATTGAACAGGACCGGTCCCAACACCGATCCTTGCGCCACTCCACTTAACACTGCTCTCTCTTCAGAGTAAGTTCCATTTACCATCACATATTGTCTTCTGTCCGTCAACCACTTTGCAATCCAGGCCATCACCTTAGCACTCACTCCTAAGCTTCTCATTTTATTCACAAGCCTCCTGTGCGGGACGTATCAAACGCTTTGCTGAAATCCAAGTAGATGACATCGAGCCCTCTTCCTCGATCTTAGTCACCCAATCAAAAAAGTCAATCAGATTTGTCTCTCCACGATATTCAGTAACTTTTTTATACTGACTGACTTTATTTAATATATATAGTGGTTTGAGATACGTGGCTGATTTTCAGTATCTCAGATCTTTTTGTGCGAGCCCTTGAATTAACACCAGGTGATGATGCCGCTGGAATATTAGCCCAGAAGCAGGGACTGAATTCCCTGGCATATGAGACATCCTTGAGCCCTGGTGCCCCAACAACACCAGAACCACCAACCGGAAAGGTTGGTGGAGAATTTGTTTTTGAAGAATCAAATTTGAACTTGGTCTCTTCCCTGGCCACTCAGAAGGGGGAAGGAAATACATACTCCCCCCAGTTGAAATCTGATTTTTTGGTCGTAAAAAACCAAGAGAGGGAACTTAATACGGAAATGTTTGCTAAGGAGAAGGGGGTAGGAGGGAATAAGGAAGTAATGATGTTTAATGAACCTGTAATTGCATCTACTAAGTTTACATTGGAGGGTATAGGTAAAATGATATTCACCATGCAAAAATCTATTAATGATCTGACCTCCCTAGTACAAGAAACTTTGAGTAATAATAAAGTGCTACAAACAAAAATTGAAAAATTGGATGGAGCAGTAGAAAATTTGGGAACTAAAACTACTGAATTAGGAAAAGTACAATTGAATTTAATCAAATCTGAGAAAATCCATTCTGACAAATTAGAACAACTTGAAAATCAGATTCGGAGAGTAAATTTGAGAATCTTGAATTTTCCAAAAACTCACTTACTATCACCTAAAGAATTGTTTAAAAGTTATTTAAAAAATATCCTAAAATTTACAGATTTAACAATCCCAATAATATCTAGGATATATTATATAACTCAAAAAGAAAAACAAATGAAAGATCTGCCAGAACAGAGTGAAGATATAAATTTATCAGAATTGTTGGAAAAATCTTCTGATATGCAGATAAATACTCGAGCTACTTTAATTGTCTCTTTTGCAGACATTTCTCAGAGGGACTCTATTCTTAGATTGTATTTTAGGCATCAAAACTCCAATTTTCATGGTCAACCAATTAGAGTGTTCCCTGACGTAGCTTATAATACACAGTTAAGGAGAAAAGAATTTCTAACTTTAAGGGAGAAAGTCGTAGTGCGTGGTGACAAATTCACTTTACGTTTTCCTTGCCAATGTATTATAACACATCAAGACACGCGATATGTTTTTAATCAACCTGAACAATTGCGTGCGTTCCTTGATACTTGACCCCGTAGACTATGTAGACCACTATTGTATAATAGGGGAATTAAGGATAATTTTGGCTCATATTACTATAAGGTTAATATTTCTTGAAAATAACTGCTCTATATTATTAATTCAGGTTTTGTAATTACTAATAATGATGTGTGTTTTTTAGGTTTTTCACAGAATGTATTAATGCTAATCTTGCTAGGACTATTCTAGAGAAGATATATTATGTTTACAAACTGTGTAATATCCTTTATGAAAAATGAAAAGTTGAATAAACATATAATAAAAAAAAAAAAATATATAGTGGTTTGATAGTATAAGATGTATATCGTACTGTAGAGGATAATTTTCTAATATGGTAGTGACAGTATATTTACCATTTATACAATCTTTTGCATTCATGTCCGTAGCTCTGTATTTATTGTCTAGAGTTTGTTTGCACATAATGGGGTAGATTTTAAAAAATTGCGCGATCGCGTACTTTTGTTCACGCACCAGGCTGGATTTTATAAGATACGCGCGTAGCCGCGCGTATCATATAAAATCCGGGGTCGGCGCGCACAAGGGGGTGCACATTTGTGCAACCTGCGCGCGCCGAGCCCAGCGTGCGCTGCCTGTTCCCTCCGAGGCCGCTCCGATTTCGGAGCGGCCTCGGAGGGAACTTTCCTTCGCCCTCCCCCCACCTTCTCCTCCCTTCCCCTACCTAACCCACCCCCCCTGGCCCTATCTAACCCCCCCTTACCTTTGTCGGCAAAGTTATGCAAGCTGAAAGCAGGCGTAACTTTGCACGCGCCTGCCAGCAGCCCTGCTCCGTGTTCCGGGGCCTGGTCCGGAGGCCGCGGCCACGCCCCGGAACACCCCCGGGCCGAAACCACGCCCACGTTGCTGCCCCCAAAACGCTGTGTCACGCGCGTTGCCGCCCCCAAAACGCCGCGTCACTCCGGCCATGCCCCCGACACACCCCGACATGCCCCCGACACGCCCCTTTTAGAAAGCCCCGGGACTTACGCGCGTCCTGGGGCTTTACGCGCGCCGGCGGCCTATGCAAAATAGGTGCGCCGGCGCGCGAGTGCCCTGCGCGCGTAAATCCACAGGGCTTTTAAAATCCGCCCCAATGTGTACTCTCAGGCAGCTTCGAGCAGAACGGCTGCAGTTTGAACTTCTGATTCGAATGTTTCCCATTTGTATTTTTTGCCGTCTTGAAAGCTGAGTCCAACTTTGAGACAAAAAAAAAATGTTTTCACCACGCTATTGATTAATACTTCATGTAAATTTTCACATTTAAATTTTCACACATTTTAGTGTTCAGATAGTACAAGTTATGGGATATTTCTTTATCATTATTATTTAAATTTTATTTTTCACTTTTCCACTTTTTATTTTTCAATTTCTAGACAACGCAGATGTAATATAAAAGATTGCTCTTTTTTTACAGTGTGTTTGTAGACTGTGTTGATTTTATTTATTTATTTATTTACAGAATATCAGATTATTAATGTATTAGATGCTTTTAATCCAAGAGAGATATATAGAAAGCACCATTGGATACAGGTACAAACGTCAATATCACATTTCATATTTTAATGTAACACTTTGGTCATCTGCTGAGCACAATTCTTATCCTTTTATGTGTAATTTATGTTCTTATTGTTCTTTGTGGTACCTTTTATATGTTTAATATTTTTTACATTATTTATTTTTTATTGTTGTTCAAGTCCTACTGGATGTCTTATTGAGTTTTATTCATGTTACATATTTATTGTTTTTAGCCCCTGAGGCAGCCCTAAGCAGGGCGAAACTCGGCCTGAGTCGGGCAGTTGTATGAATTGTTGTCTCCATCCAAATAAAGTCACACTTGGACTACCTTGGCATCTAACCTATATTGTTGCTCAGTCAGATTTGTCTGATTGAGCAACAATATAGGTGAATCCATGCTGCCTCTGGTCCAGCAATTCTTCAGATTGTAGATAGTTCACTATTCTTTCTTTCAGCAGTGACTCCATTACTTTTCCTACCACTGAGGTGAGGCTAACCGGCCTGTAGTTTCCAGCCTCCTCTCTGCTCCCACTCTTGTGAAGCGGGACCACCACCGCTCTTCTCCAATCACTCGGCACCACTCCCGTTTCTAGGGATCTATTGAACAGGTCCCGCCAGCACATCTCTGAGCTCCCTCAGTATCCTGGGATGAACCTCATCAGGCCCCATGGCTTTGTCCACTTTCAGTTTTCCTAGCTCTTCCCATACATTCTCTTCTGAACACGGAGTTACATCTACTCCACTCCCCTCCAGTTTCTTGTTAACTAGTGACGGTCCTTCTCCAGGGTTCTCTTTAGTGAACACCGAACTGTAGTATTTGTTTAATATTTCTGCCATTTCTTCGACTCTCTCCACATATTGATCCTTTTCACCTTTCAATTTCACTATACCACTTTGAACTTTTCTCCTTTCTCTGATGTATCTGAAAAATGTTTTGTCACCTCGCTTTAACTCTTTGGCAATCCTTTCTTCTGCTTGACTTTTTGCCTCCTTGATTACTTTCTTTGTCTCCCTCAGTTCTGCCAGATATTCTTCCTTGTGCTCCTCTCTTTGGGATCCTTTATATTTCTTGAATGCTGTTCTTTTAGCATTTATTTTGTCAGCCACCTCCTTTGAGTACCAGATAGGTTTCATTTTTCTCTTGCTTTTCTTTACTTTTCTAACATATAGATTAGTTGCCTTGGTTATTGCTCCTTTTAGTTTGGCCCACTGTTGTTCCACATCTCTCATGTTCTCCCAGCCTTCTAGTTCTTCCTCCAGGTACTTCCCCATTTCATCAAAGTCTGTATTTTTGAACTGCAAAACTTGGGTCTTCCTGCTTCTACTCCATATCCTGTTTGTGATATTAAACCATACCGTTTGATCACTGGTGTTGAGGTGGGCACCCACCTGGACATTAGAGACATTATCTCCATTAGTGAGCACTAAATCTAGTATAGCTCCCTCCCTCGTGGATTCCATTACCAATTGTTTGAACAGAGACCCTTGCAGGGCATCCACTATCTCTCTACTACTGTTAGGTTCTGCAGAAGGGATTCTCCAGTCTACATCTGGCAGATTAAAATCTCTAACAATCACCACTTCTCCCTTTCCCATCTTTTGGATGTCTTTAACCAGATCTCTGTCAAGCTCTTCCATTTGATTTGGAGGCCTGTAAACCACTCCAATAAAAATGGATGGGGAACCTTCATTGGCTCCCTATCACATCCCACATCCTCTTTAAAACCCTATCCATTATCCACAAATCCCTTTACTGCCATAACTCTGACTGGCTTGATGAACCTTTCCTCCTCACACGCTCCAATCGGCCCACCAGAACCGTCAATAAGGGGACCCTCACAATACCCTCCCTTAAAAAAGCCCACCTCTCTTCCACAAGGGATAGAGCAATCTCTATCGCAGGCCCCAAGCATTGGAACTCCCTTCCAACCCCCTTAGACTCGAATCATGTTACACTAAGTTTAGAAAGAAACTAAAGACCTGGCTCTTCCGAATAGCCTACCCTGATTAGACCTTTTTTCTCTGCAGTTCCTACACCGCTTGACACAAACTTGCACCCACGCCCCTAACCCCATGACGCACATGATTTAATCTTTGGCCCTTGTATATAAGTGTATATAATTTACTCCATATTGTAAAAAGTTCACTACCGTTACTGTTTCTGTATCCTCTGCATTATCTCCTTCTGCAGCTTTTGCTTTGTCCCCTCCCCATACCCCTGTTCATTGTACTTTCCTTCCTTTTTAGTTACAATGTAAACTGGTATGATGTTTGCACACTAATGTCGGTATATAAAAGCCTTAAATAATAATAATAATAATCATCTTTTTTTAGGTCGGTCCATAGTGCTTCTTCTTTGCCCCATCTTCCTTGCAGCTCAGATGCTTGGATATTGTTTCTGACATAAAGAGCCACTCCTCCTCCTTTCCTGTCCTATCTGTCCTTCCTTAACAAGTTATAGCCTGGTATTGCTCTATCCCAATCATGAGATTCCGTGAACCATGTCTCCATGACAGCAACAACGTCCAAGTCCGCCTCCACCATTAGGGCTTGCAGATCTGGAATTTTATTGGCCAATCTATGAGCATTTGTGTTCATAGCTTTTCAGCTTTTCTTGTTCAGGTTACTGCTTTTCTTAGACTCCTTTTGTGACTTATTTAGTTGAGTTTTGTTATCCACTTCTGTTGCATTAGTATTTGGGGGGTGACATTCTAATTTCTTTCTGCTACCCCCGACATCTAATTTAAATTCCTTATGCTGTAGGATTTGAATTTATCTTTTAGGATCCTTTTTCCTATCACAGACAGATGTAAGCCATCTTTGACAAAGAGTTTTTTACTGTTCCATACACAGCCCCAGCCCCCAATAAATCCAAAATTTTGTTCCTTACACCAAGATTTGAGCCATGCATTGAAGTTATCCATATGGCTTAGCCTCTCCTTCCCCTTTCCATGAACAGGTAACACTTCTGAAAAGACAATGTTTGTCGCCATGTGGCTAATCTGCTTCGCTAGAAACTGGAAATCTCTCTACCTCTTGGATGCTGTCTCTAGCAAGGTCATTGGTTCCCAGATGGATGATAATATCAACTTTAGAGTCTTTGCTTTTTTCTTTGATCACTTTGACTATTTGAATAGCATTTCTGCTGGCCGATGATCCTGGGATGCTTATAACTGTAGTGTTTCCCTTTAAAAGAATTCTCAAATTAGTGCCTCTGATGACAGAGTCACCCAGCACAATGAGCTTTTTCCTTTGGATATTGATTGTATTGATTGTATTTTGGAATTTCTGTATGCATTGGATTTCTTCTTTCTTTTCAGATACCACATGTAAGTGCACTTTACATGAATAAATGGCTTTTGAAAATTGCTATGATAACATGTTAAATTTACATGCATAACGCCTTTGAAAATTACCTCCAGAGTGCAAAGGCAGAAGCAGCATCAAAGGGGATTGATTAATACCACTTAGTTGTTTCTGAGGTCCTGAGGCCTGAAGCGTCCTCTTCAGCAGTTTCCTGCTCGATATCTAAACCTCAGAAACAACTAAGTGGTATTATACAATACTGAACAGTATCCCCTTTGACACTTCTTCTGTGTATCCACAGTAATATTTTTTGGATGCCTCAACCTCATTTACTGTCTCACTTATAATTTAGTCTATAGCAACCATTAATTATTTATGTGTCTCCTCTATATTTGAATATCACTTAAAATTTTTATCATTTAATTTTTTTTATTGATCTCAAAAACAATAACAAACTAATGTTTGTAAAAGGGGGAGACCTCAGTACTGGTAAGACATCTGATTAACCAGAATCTTAATATCCAGTCATTGCAATCATAGGCCTTACCTCCTCTTTTATTTTTTCACTTATTTTCTTAAAATGTCTTCATTCCCAATTGATCTTCATTCCTCTTCTACATATCGCATTCAATTGATCCTGCTATTCTCTGTGTACCCTTTTGTTTCTTTTTTTATTCTTTTATAAATCACAATCGAGTGGCACTAATCTCAATCAGATAGACTGACATAAGATTCCAAAACTTGATTTAAAACAACCGGAGACTAAGGTGTCTTGCCAGTGACCGTAGTTCAGCTGTAATGCCCAACGTGTAATTGCTTTAAAGCGGAGGCTTCCATGTCTTCATCGCATTCTGAACATTTTATATTAGACCCGACATTTGAATAAGTTATACACTTATCTTTTCATTTGCGCCTTAAAGATGTTTCTATGTTTCTGTACATCAAATACTTTTTGAAGGTGCTCAGTTTCCTCAGCTGCTTAGAAAGTCTATTAGGCAGGACACGGTAGCATCATCTTTGTGTATCCCAGCGTACATTAGTGATTTCGAATTGACTCAATATATATGCTTTCATCTGATGTCAGTTGTTGTGTGAATTTGACAGACCATAAAGAAAGTTTTAATATAGACAACCACCGGTCTGACAATGAAGTTGGTTTTAGTTTGAAAAAATGAACAAGACTTTGTTAAGGAGACACTCCTTAATTCATATCGACCATCATAGCCCCTGAAGCAGCTCAGCATAGGAGCGAAACTCAGCTTGAGTCGGGCTTTTTACGATGGTTTGTGCTAATAAAGAATCCTTGGTGTTTATTTATTATTTATTTATTTAGCGTTTTTATATACCGTTTTACCAACATTAAATGCTGACCAAAGCGGTTTACAATGTAGTTAAAATTAAAAGGGAGAATAAATTAAATTCAAATAAAGAAAATAAAAACTTCAATAAAAGTAAGAATAAAAATACAATAAGTAAAATTATCAATAACGTAAAATTAAAGTGACATAGGATAAGAAATATGGTGTTTTACTGATCTTTTGTTTTTGGTCGTGCCATTGGAAAGAAGAAATGAATGCATCCAGCAAACGTCAAGGTTCAGCGTCCTCGACTCGTGGCATTTTAAATTATTTTAAATTGAATGTTTTTTTGGTTTTTGTTCTATAATACGAAATTATGTAAATTTTTATTGTGCACCACTGTGATACCAGTGAACATGCGGTATATAAATAATTATAATTAAATAAATAAATCTATTGCCATGCTTCTAGATCTACACTCAGGATTAAACAAATATTAATACTTCCCTAAATTGGACTTTTCCTCATTAGATTTTTCTAACTTCCATAGAGAAATTATGTAAAAATTCCCAAATTACAAGAGTAGAAGTAATTGAGATTTTATGTAATATTATTTTGCCTTTCAAAGAGTAAGAATACTTCAAAACATGTCATTGTATGACAATCTGGGACTTTCAAAAATAAAATGTAAATAATTATTGTATCCTACCCTTCATTTATGAGCCTGAAGGATAGATGAGAAAGCAGATCCTTCACTTGAGCAAGACTGCCAAAGCAATGTTTAGATTATACATAGTAATATAGAGGTCCATGTTCAGTGCAGCTTAGATGAATAAGTTTTCACTTTTCCAGATAAGTGGTGGACGTTGAATATCTGCCCAGGATCCGTGGCTACTGCTTAGCCAGATAACTACTTATCAAGCTAAATACTTAGCCAGCTAAGTGGTGGGTAGAGTGGGAGTGTAACTGGGAAGTGTTGAGTTAGCTGGATATTATCTGAGTATCTCTGGTCTTGCTGGAGATCTGTCCTAAAGTGAGCTGGATAAACTTACCTGGCTTTTAGATAGATGGCGATGTTTATCAGTGCAGCCGCGCTGATGAATATCACAGCTAAATTATCTGGATAGATTTGTCCAGATAATTAGCTCAACGGATAGCAGCATAATTTGGAGCTTATAGTAAATAATATTTAAAAAGACCACATTGGCCAGTACAGTCTGCCCTATTTCAATTCTTCCACTTTAGGTAGATGAGCATATGAATTCCCATATTCATTCTAATTGCAGCTCTCCACCCCATGTCATTTACATGAACTTTCAACCACTTTCTTACTATTGCCTTTCATATCAGTCTCAAGCATGATTAGGATTTGTTAAAGTGAAGTGCTCCACCACTGCCACTACTAGTTCATTTCGGACCTTGTCATCTTCCCCATAATTCTTAAAAGTCAAATACTAAATCCAACACACATTTCCCCTTCCAGTCTTCATAGCAAGTTTTTTAAAGTAATCCACAAACATCCATCCTCCCCATGCTCACTGAAGTCAGAGTTTTAACTACAGTATCTCTATGTATGCTATTCTAATTCCAGTGCCTTCTTGGAAGTATATTGTCTGAAAAGCTATAATGTAAGAGTTAGTTCTGACTACTGCCAGACCTCAGTTATCATCCACATTTGGTCATCTGCAAAATGTCAGCATGTTCACATATTAGTATATTCTATAATAGGGTTTAAAAATTGATCACAGTTCAGTACAGCATGTTGCTCTCTCTGATTACTTTGCTAAACAGGATTTGGAGAAAATTGAATCAATATAAACTTAGAGGCCAATATTCAGGCACTAGCGGTGGAACAGGTTAGTCAGATAAATATATCCAGCTAACTTGGCTGAGATATTCAGTGGTTCAGCCATACCACTGAATATATTCATCTAGCTTAGAAGTTTATCTGGCTAACAAGAGGACAGCTAAATTGCAGTCCTAGATTTACCTGGCTAACTAAGAGGGTCTTTTACTAAGCAGCTGATTGCTTATCTACTTATGCCCTTATCCTATGATGAGCATAAGTAGATAAGTAGCCAGCTGTTGCCATTTATTTTTCATATTGCACATGGCCTGGAGCCTAGAGAGTACTCCTGGACCCACTAACCACTAGAGATGGCTAAGTATGCCTGGGGGGGGGGGGGGGTTTGAGGAAGGGATAGGCTGGGGTTCCTGAGGAAAGGGGGTGGTTGCGAGCTTTGGAGGCTGGGAGGGTCAAATTTATCAAAGACATGGGGTTGGGAAGGAGGAAGGGCCATTGCTTTGTAACTTTTATTTATTTTTTACTTTTAGTTCTTTGAGGTTGCCTCTAGAGGGAGTGAGAGGCTGGGATGGAGGTCTCACAAGACCCCTGGGAGGAAGTAAGACATGTTGGAGGGGCAAGAGGGTTCATTTAGGTCATTTGGGCTCTTTAAGTTACAGCCCTGGGAGCACTGGCACCCACATTAAGCTCCAGATGCTCCTGAGGAAAGTTAACTAAAACTCCTGAGTTGTAGCTCATTACTAAGCAATTTATGATAATAATAATCATGCAGCTTGCCTGAAAAATCGCAAGCTGCATTATTTTCTGAAAGTTCGCTACAACTTCTGAGTTATAGATTACTTTCCTTCTGAGTTGTCAATTACTTTCCTGAAAATAATGCAGTTTGTGATTTTTCAGGCAAGCTGCATTATTTTATTACCATACATTGCCTAGTAATGAGCTGCTTTGCATGCATTTGCAAAGCATTTTCATTCAAGGCAGCTCTTTACCATTTTAATGATATTTGGAGCAAAATAGACTATTTTTAATTCTATGTGCTATTGCTGTGTTAAGATGTTTACTGCATCAACTGCACAACTTAGTAAATCTACCCATAGGCAGGATAAGGATGAATTTTGGCATTTGTCCAGCTTAGGGGGTTATTTTCTAAAGGTTTATCGAGTGCTTTAAGATGCGATAAGGCCCTAAGCCATGTGATAAACCCCTATCATACGCAAAAAGGTCCTTTCGCGTGCGATAGGATGTAAATGACCGGGAGGGGAGGAGTCGGGGCTGGGAAGGGAAGGAGTTGGCTGCAGCACTGCTGCCGGCGATGATGTGAGGAACATTCTTGCAGGCAGTAGCGTGGCGAATAGCACCACCTTTTATGGTGGCGCTTTTGTGCGAAAGGCTGTAGCCGGCTGCACTGTGGCCGGCAAAATTGCACCACGGCTGCGGCCTTTCGCAGGCTCGCCCCCCTTCGCCCCCCTCCGCCCCCTTTTTCACGGGATTCATCATTCTGTGAAGAATGATGAATACAGCCCTTAGTTAAGCTGGAAAAGTAGCTCTGCCCTGGAAGAGCCACCATCCTACCACTCACTTGTCTGGTTAAGTGTTCAGCTGGATAAGTGTGGTGAATGCATAGATCAGCTGCCTAATGAAGGTGGTTGAGACAAGAATAGTATCTGAATTAAAGAAAGTATAGGACAAGCACAGGGGATCTCTGAGGGAGTGGAAGGGTTTGTAAAACTAAGTCATCACTGTAGATGGGCAGAGTAGATGTGTCCTAGGTCTTTTTCCGCTTTCACATTTCTCTGTTTCTATGTTTCATATTTGCTCTCCTGCTCTTATCCATACTGTGTGGATAATTAGCAAAGTCCATCTGGGCTGAGTAGAGAAGACATGCACATTTTCTTGGTATCCTCCTAAGCTGCTCCTGTTGCGTAAGGGCCAGCTATCCTTCTCAGTCTTTTAGGTCACTGTCTTCTACTTCCATGTTGTGGAAGGCCCCAAGTCTTTTTGGTTTCCTTCTGTGATGACTACTAATGCTTCCTGCTTCTTCCAGGGTTTTAGAAAATTAATTTGTTAATTATTTATTTAGTCCACACAAAGAAATTGCCTTTATTACCTGTTATATCAACCTATATGTCAATCAAAAAATGGTATAAATAATTCCAATTTTTTAAATCAAAATAAACAATTATAATATCCAAATATAATGCACAAAAATACATTATCAAATATAGATCACAATCACCCTTATCTAAACAGGAATCACCTGTTGTACTGACAGAGGAGATGTGGACTCCTTGCCCGAGGGGGAGTTGGCACTACCTGAGGGATCGAACTCCCACAGGCCCCCACCGTCGGGAGGCGAGGCTGAACTGAAGCAAGGGCCAGCTGGAGCTTCACCAATACCAGCCCCATTCCCCGCAGGTTGAGCCCTTGGGTGCGTAGAGCCGGCTGGACTTAGGTGGGCCCTTGAGAAGATGGAGGATTTGCCGTTGTTCAGTCCAAGGTCAGAAGCCGAGGATCACCAATCGCCAGTCCGAGGTCAGAAGCCAGAGAATCACCAAATGCCAGTCTGAGATCAGAAGCCAGAGAATCAGTCCAAGAGCTGCGGAGGGGGCAACAGGAACAGGACTTGGATAGGCAGGGACAGGGCTCAGAAAGGCAGGAACAGGACTCAGGAAGGCAGGAACAAGAGCACAAGAAGCACAGACGAACTCACCGAAGTGAGCAGACTCTTTGCCAAGTCGAGGAAGGGTCGGAGAGGTGGACCTACATAGGCCTGGCTTGATGATGTCATCAGGGAGGAGTCCCGGGAGTTCCCACCATTGCCCCTTTAAATATCTCTGAGGAGGCTCGTGCCGGTGCCTAGAGGAGGGCCCAGAGGAAGGCAGGTCCCTGGACAGTGGCTTCCCTGCCGCGTGGAGAGAGGGAGGAGCAGTCAGGCAGTGAGGACGGCCTCCAGATCAGAAGGTGGTATCTGCCGCGGCTGCGGCTTCCCGGCAGTGGCTAGGCCATGAAGAATGGTGACATCGTGGCCTCCAGGCCGAGTGAAGATGGCGGCAGCGGTGGCGTGGTCCGAGGGCGGGCTAGGCTGTGGGGCAGGCTCCTACGGCATCGGGCTGGCCACGGAGGTAAGGAGGGACCAGTCGCCGGTAGTTGCGGCCGACGGACGCAACATCACCCACAAACTGTACATGCAAACACTCACACACACACACACACACTCAAAATACCATTAACATTCATATAATATTAAAACAATATATCCTAACATGTTTCACTATACAAAGTTTCTTCAGGGGAGCTCTGTGTACTTATAAATCTAGGACGATCTCCAAAAATATCTCAGTTGTGAAATAAAGATGGAGATTGCATTAACAATATTCTCAAGTCTTAAAAATCTGAAGGATAAAAAATCCAATTGTAACACCGTTCATATATCAAAATGTTTCATCTTTTCATTATTGTCAGAAAATTCAAAATATCCACCAGGTTTCCAGAATGAATGCATACTCTTTCCATCCAGTTAACAAACCTTTTTATTACATTCTTCCTAGTGAGTATAAGCCCTGGGTGGTCACATTTTGCAGTGCATAATCAAACATCAATGCAAGTTCAGAGTGAACAAACATTTATTACTCTAAAATGCCATCCTCTTTAGAGTAACAAATGTTTGTTCTTTCTGAAAGCAAACAGAGCAGTTTTAGTGATAGGAAAGTAAGGTAAAGCCATACATTAAGTTGATGGTTTTGAAAAAGACAGGGAAAACAGGCAAAATACTGAAAATAGATGGCTCTTCCGGTTATAATCTGCCAACTGTTTCTTTGTTTCTGTTAAACACATGTGTAAGGAAATTCAAATAAAGACATCTAAATTAAGATAATCTTCTTGCTTCCTAATTTAGAGTGAAGTTTAATAGACTAAAAAATAAAACTAAAAAAATGTATTGAAGTGGACTGGGGAACTTATACTTCAGATGAATTCTTATACTGTGGTTTCTAGTCAGAGCTCTAATACTAGAAAAGTACCAGAAAGTTGATCTAGCTATAAAAATAATTACATAGCAGAAGTATCATTTTTTTCTACAAATCAAAAGAATTAATTTTCATTGCAATTTTTGCACTCTGTATTATGCTTACCTTCCTATTATTGTAAATCCTTGTCTTCCAGATTGTGATTTGTTTTTCAGGCATGATGTTAAAAATGATACAGCAGTTTTATTATGTGCAGGCCCCACTCCATTATCTTATTTACTACATATGCTATTATGAAACGCAGATGGTATTCGTTCTACTTCCATTGCCCATTACAAATTATACTAAAGTTACTTGGATAGCTTTCAATATAACTGTTTTAAAATCTTTCTAGATGGCCTCTGTAGAATTTCCTAAGGAATCAGTCTCAGAGATATCTTATACTTTCTTCTGAAAATTCTGGAGTATTTTGTGACAGCAGACACAAATTGATGCCAAAGGAAAGTGAGATTCTCCGTTTGTCAAGCCTAGAAACAGTGAATGCAGTGCAAACTTGTACACACAATTTCACCCTTAGGAGTTTGATGTACAAATGGTTGAAACTTACAAATTGGGTGGCGCTATGGGGGCTGTTTTTATTAGGTCAGGAAATCTGATGGTCTAATAAAAAATAATATTTTGTATTTATATTATGCCTTATATGTCACTTCCAAGTGGACTGCATTCAGGTACTGTGGGCTTGGTCTAGTGCCTGCAGTCCTGTAAGTTAATTTGCAAAGGGGAACCTGTAGACTTTGCTCTTGCTATTTGGGCAGGGCAGGTCCATCAGGAAAAGTATACCTGAGGATCTGAAAATCAGAGCCTATGGGTACTTTTCTGTCTCCAACCTCCCTCTGCTCCCAGAAACACCTCTTTTCCCCTAAGTCTAAAAGTACAAATACTGCAAAACTGCTGTGGGGAGAGCAAGTTTCACTTGCAGGGATTCATTTGTGTAACTCCTTAGTACTTAGATAAATAACTTACGAAATTGTCCTCCCTATGATCATGACTGAAGATCAAAGACATTTATAGAAACAGAGAAAAACAGAAACAGAGATGATACTGGCAGATAAGGAGGACTACTGTCCAAATTACAGGGAAAAGATAGGGAGGCCCTCAATGAGATCTACAAGCCCCAGCCCTACCAATTTCAACCTCTTGTCTGTAACCCTCACCAGCTGTTTCTGATTAGCCACACCTGGGATGTATATGTGCCATTATGGAAAAATAACAGGAAGGAGACATTTAATGAAAGAAATAAACTTTATTTATTATGAGAGATGTTCCCTTTCTTGCCCTCCAAAGACACTCATGATGACAGAGAAAATATTTACAGGGGTTGTTGATTTTTTTTCTGGGCTGGAATTTAGCCTCCTGCTAAACCATTCATTCCAGAAGGCCACAAGTGTTTCCTTGGGAAACATGAAGAAGCAAAGAGAAAATTCCTGAAAATTTTCGAAAGAGGTAAACTAGGCTTAAGCATCCTTTCTTCAGCAGTTTCTTTCTCTTCCCTACTAGGTCTGTAGGCCAAACTAGACAAAATTAAATCTCCTTCTCCACTTCAATTTTGAATCGGTTGGACTGCTCCAATTCTCGCCTGCTTATTTCCCCATGATTCATGAATGTGCTCACCTTTCCACCCAGGCTCTTTTGCATCCTCCTGAAATAATGTAAGAAACTTTAAACATGACAGTAAAGTTAGGCAGTGTTCCAATTATATGGAAAGTTACCTCAGCTGAGGTGCATCGTAGACTCTAGGTCATCTAGGAGAGGAATCCCGAGGATGTGGCAGGAGACTCAGATTGATAGTTGACCAAATGAAATTGCATTGTGGTGGGGTGACGTGGGGGTAGAGAGAGAGGGCAGAGGAAACAGACACTGCCAGTTATCTAAAGAAAGACACCTTACGTCATCAGGAACATGGCAGATCCGCAGCGTCAGGCCAGCCCGGGGATTCCAGGGAGAAGTGGTGAGGAGATGCCACGGCAGCATCTGTCTGTCAGACCCAAAGGGAGTCGCCACTAAGGTAGAGAGGGTGGAGCAAGGGCGAGAACAGGCATGAATGCAACAGTGTCAGAACCTCTCCCACCCCCCCCCCGCTCCGTACACTTTACTAATTTACTACAGATTTGATACAGAAGGAAATTAATGCCAAACAAGAGTCAGTTGGGTTGGTAATGAGGTAAGTAGATTAATTGTAGTGTTTTGAGGGTCACTAACAGACAAATATATTTATGTATTTATTTATAAAAATGCATAACCTGCCTCCTCCAATAAAATTGTTCAGCATGGCTAATATCTTCACATACATAATAAAATGGACAAATATACATTTACATCATTAATTAATATTTTCCAAATATAATTGTCAATTATTTAAACGCACTCTGGATGATCCACAACTAAAGGCAACTCAAACAACCCTCTCCCTCTGGATATTAAAGATCATGCTGGCTCATATAATTTCAACCTATTTGATACTATACATTATTATCTGCGTACAATAATTTATGCAGTACCATCATTAGTTTAAAATTACAGCAGCTTTTTACTGGGAGCCAAAGTAGGTTAATCAAAACAGGTGCTATTTGCTCATACTTCAGAGCCATATCCAGGCAATGTGGCATCTGTGGCCAAGTGAAAAACTGCACCCTCACCCTTTACACAACACATAATACTATGAGTTGGGAAACTTTGTTAAATGTTTGTACAGTAATGCCCATGGCCAATGCAAAGTATTAGGTGTTCTAGGAAAACCTTACAGCCTTATACCCCCACCCCATCACATCCTCCTCACAGATATGTAAAATTATGTATTTATAATGATAGATTTTACATGAAAAAGGACATTCAAAGCACATTCTTCTGAGGTAAAAATATCACTTACAATATGCATTTTATATTTACATACACTGCTAACCAGAAAACCCTGCAAAATAGCAAGAGACAATTGGAACTCATATAGTTTTAGGCCTACTGTAATACATCTTGGACATGGGTATGACCAGGCTGGCAGGCCGAAGATGAGCTGTTCAGCTGGGGGCCTTTGTGTGTGGTGTGTATGTGAGACAGGGAGGGTGCTTCTGTGTCTGTGTGGTGTGCATGTGAGACAGGGAGGGTGCTTCTGTGTGTGTGTGTAGTGTGTATGTGAGTCAGGGAGGATGCTTGTGTGTGTCAATGTGTGTGTGCGAGAGAGAGGGAGCATGTTTTTGGCTGGCTGTGAAGTGAGAGAGAGGGGGCATGTGTGTGATTGAGCCTGTTTATAAGTGAGATAGAACATGTGTGTGATTGAGAGCTTGTGTGTAAGTGAAATAGAGAGAGCATGTGTGTGATTGAAAGCCTGTGTGTAAGAGAGTGAGAGCATTGTGTGATTGAGAGAGACTGGCCAGAGAGGAGACGTGTGTATGTGAGAGAAAGACTGATCAGGGAGGTGACTGGTATGTATGTGCGAGAGAGAGAAGAGACTGGTTGTGGTCCCTAAGGAAGAGGACCGAGAGGACAGCTTCAGCAGCTACTACTGCTTCTGGTGTGGCCTGCAAGGGAAAGGAGTAGTAGAACTGCTGGAGAGGGTAAGTAAAGGTGGTTTTTTAAGTTAATTTTTCTTGATTGACTACCTCTTTAATTATTGGGTAGTATGTGATGTGTCTGCTGTTTTGAAATATTTTATTGGTGTTTGGTAAAGCTTTCAAAATTTGCATGTCTTTAATTATTGGATATTCTATTCATCAGCTGTTTTGAAATTATTTTATTAGTATGATTTTATTATTATGATTAATGATTTATATATCTTGATTTTATTGATTGTTTCATGAGGAATGGTGAAATTTTTGTTTTTCCATTGTTCCACTGTATAGAGTCTGGCGTGATGCGTTTTACAGTTCAGTTTTTGTCTGCACATTTCCATTTATACTTTATGTGGCTTTATTCTGTATTTGGTGAGGGTTTGTGTTCTGCATGCAAAGACTGAGATGAAGCATTCTTTTAGTATGTGGTTTCTCTGAAGGATCTGTAGTAGCTTGGCCTGTTCTGTTTTGATATTTTAGATTATGTTGTAATATTTGTGGCATTCTTTTTCTTAGGTAGCGTTGTTATTCTTTGAGTGTTGGCAGATAGTACTGTGTTGATATGGGAGGACCATGCCAAAACATATCACAATAGGTATGATGCCATGTGAATTCCAAGATGCAAAGTTTTCTTGTTGGCATCACAACAGTGCATGAAATTATCACATGTATATTAATTTTGCCTCAGAATGTCATTTTTCATGTAAAATATGTTATAAATGCATAATTTAAAATTGTGTAAGGGGAGGTAGGGGGAGGGGCGCCAGGCTGTAAGATTTGCCTAGGGTGCCTAATACCCTTGTACCAGCCCTGCCCCTACTCCCAAGAAATCTTGTTCCCCAATTCCCAGCAATCTTGCTCCCCTCCCACACTTCACCCACAATCCCCTCACTTACGGCAGGTGCCTGATTTCCTGAATGCTGCTCACCTCCTCCTGAAGTTCACGTTCCCTTTGATTATTCTCTCTCCTTTTTATATATTTGTGTTTTTCTTTCAATGTCTCTAGTAGTCAATTTTATGGTAAACTGCCTTGAATTTCTGACTGGGCAGTATAGAAATGTTAAATAAATTATAATCTGGCCAGACTTGCATTGATGTTGGTGCACGCTTAGCTGTCTTGCTTCTAGGGTGCAAAGTCTGTGTTGCTGGGGAGCGCTGTCTTCTATGGTATGTATTCCACTCTGTCTGGTCAGGATCTTCTCCTTGTTGAGGTGCTAGTATCTGTTTACATATTCTTAAACAACTAAAAAAAGAAAACTTACTCCAACCCGAATAATCTTCTGTCAGCTAGAAGTGTAAGGCGTTCCCTGTCTCTTCAGCTGGAACCTTGTTGAAAACTGGGTTTTCTAGTATGACATGAAATCAAACAGAAGTGATTACCTAAGCTAAATTCCTCTTATTCCAGGTTGTCCAGAAATGTTTATAACTCACTTACATTTCACTTTCCTTTATATATTTATCCACTCTTCTTTATTATATTACAGATTCTTTCCAGTAAAGTCCTCAGTCTAAGAATTTGGTCTGGTTAAAGGAATTCTAATTTTCTACATTTTTTTCTCTGAATGGCAGTTTTCAATGGATTGCAGGATTTGACTGTTAGCTTGACACAGAGTGCCTAAGCTGTACTTGTTATGGAGTGCACCCTCAGGCCCGGTTAGTAGCTCGGAGACGTGGTCTCATCTAAAGTAGGAACTGAGCCCTTGGGCCGCGGCACAGCTCAGGGAGGAGCCCCAAGACACACCATGGAAGGTGAGCTGGTATGAGCACGGGTGGAGCAGGAGCGAGGCTGGAGTGAGGACAAGGCGAGGATTCTGGAACAGGAACTAGGCAGGCTCAGACCTCCACTGGACCTACACTCATCAATGAGATTCAGCAACGCAATGCTGATCTCGAGAGTAGCCCTCCGGCCACTTGATAGCCCTTCCAGACCCATCGCTGGGGAACGATGTGAGGCCAGAAGGAGGCTGAGGGCAGGAACATGAAGACTTGGACAAAGACTCAGGATACTCAGAGGATTCAGACAAAGACCTGGATTCTCAGATGAAGATTTGGATACTCAGGAAACTCGGACGAAGACTTGAATACTCAGGAGACTTGGATGAAGACTTGGACGAAGACTTGGATACTCAAACAAGGACTCAGGATACTCAGAAGACTCGGAGGACTCAGACAAGGATTCAGGATACTCAGGAGACTCGAACAAGGATTCAGGTTGCTCGGAAGTTTCAGGCAAGGATTCAAGAGGCAGGCGAAAGTACTGGGTGAGAACTGCATTGCAGTGCCCCCTACACAGCTGCCCATGGTTGGTCGCAGACCACGTTGAACACGAAGCAGACTCCAGATGAAGACATGGATCTTGAGACTGGAATATGGTGAAGATTCAGTAGAGACCTGCACTGGGGCGTGCCCTACACAGCTGCCTGTGGCTGGTTGTGGACCACGGTGAAGCGGAGCAGGTTCTGGAAGAGTCTTAGGCATGGACGGTTGCAGGCACAAGGGAACTCTGTAGACCAGGACAAGATTCAAGACTCATGATACTCAGAAGCAAGGCATTAAGGACAGAAGTCTCCCAGAGGCTTGCACTGCAGACGAGAAGAAGGTCTTGTACTACAAAGTGCCCTACACAGCCTTCCCATGGGCTGGTCACGGACCACGACATGGCACACCAAGAAAAATGGAAAGACGAGGGACCTGGGAACTGGACGAAGAGCTGAAGATGAGACGGACAGAGTCAAGATTGGATCATTGGGCATCAGGAACATGGAACATGGCACCTTAGGACTTGGGACATTAGGACATCTGGACATGGAACATCTGGAACATCAGGAACAGGAGACAGGTGATGAGGGAGCTCCAACGAGGGACGAGACCAGGGACATCAAGGAGACGAAGATCAGGAACACGAAGAACATGGAATGAAGATCTATCAAGGCACAGAAGAAAGAACACAGACACTGTAAAACCCAATCCGAAGGCACTGAACTGAAGCAGGGCCCTTTTATAGGGCTGAAGCAGGAATGGGTGGATGACATCATCAGCGAGGGCCGCAGGGCTTTTCCCGCTGCTGGTCCTTTAAATACCGGCGAGAGGCATGCGCCCGCACCTATGGTGAGTCAGGAAAAGAAGAGGTGCATCGGCGGCATCTTGCCACATGGAAGGCCCGAGATGGAGCGGCTCCATGCTGCAAAGCAGGAGAAAAGGCATAGGCAGCGGCAGGGATGGCTTGCCTGTCGTCCGAGGACCCCGGCAGTGGCTCCAGCTATGAAGACAGAGCAGGAGCGGCAGCGGGGGCCTCAGCCACGGAAGAAGGCTCCCGACAGTGGCACGGCCTGCTGCGGAACGGCATTGGCAGTGACCTGGCTGGCTGCGTTCAAGGAAACAAGAAGGTAGGAGACTCACAATAGTACTACCAGCTTGCCATGGGGATATATGCTCAACACTCCATGTACGCCAAAGAAATTGCTGGGAAAGTTCATCAGAATATTTCTTAGGAAAAATTGATTTAATCTGTTTTTTCAGGGACCTTTGATTCCCAGACTCTATCAAGAGCTTTAATTGCCTCTGAGATAAGAAACTTTGTTTCTCTAGTCCAGATTAGTCAGATGCCTCTCAGTATTTCATATCTGTTAGCTGTGTGGTGTTTTTTCTTCCACTAATGGAAATGTGTTTCTCTAATTACAAATCAGGAATTATAAGAGGTTTTAGTCTACTCTAGACCACTTCTTATTCACTCATTCTCCATTACTGCTACTTGAAAAGTTTCTATGTTACTTTTTTTTGCGATGCTGCACAATCATTATTATTTTAACCTCTCCTCCTTCCCACTTAGTGTTTCTCTTACCTTGGTTAATACCATATATCCAAAAGTTCATGTTATCTCTCAGGGATCTGTACTTGGACCGGTGCTTTTCAATATATATATAAATGATCTGGAAAGGAATACGACGAGTGAGGTTATCAAATTTGCGGATGATACAAAATTATTCAGAGTAGTTAAATCACAAGCAGACTGTGATACATTATAGGAGGTCCCTGCAAGACTGGAAGATTGGGCATCCAAATGGCAGATAAAATTTAATGTGGACAAGTGCAAGGTGTTGCATATAGGGAAAAATAACCCTTGCTGTAGTTACACGATGTTAGGTTCCATATTAGGAGCTACCACCCAGGAAAAAGATCTAGGCATCATAGTGGATAATACTTTAAAATCGTCGGCTCAGTGTGCTGCAGCAGTCAAAAAAGCAAATAGAATGTTAGGAATTATTAGGAAGGGAATGGTTAATAGAATGGAAAATGTCATAATGCCTCTGTATCGCTCCATGGTGAGACCGCTCCTTGAATACTGTGTACAATTCTGGTCGCTGCATCTCAAAAAAGATATAGTTGCGATGGAGAAGGTACAGAGAAGGGCAACCAAAATGATAAAGGGGATGGAACAGCTCCCCTATGAGGAAAGGCTGAAGAGGTTAGGGCTGTTCAGCTTGGAGAAGAGACAGCTGAGGGGGGATATGATAGAGGTCTTTAAGATCATGAGAGGTCTTGAACGAGTAGATGTGACTCGGTTATTTACACTTTCGAATAATAGAAGGACTAGGGGGCATTCCATGAAGTTAGCAAGCAGCACATTTAAGACTAATCAGAGAAAATTCTTTTTCACTCAATGCACAATAAAGCTCTGGAATTTGTTGCCAGAGGAGGTGGTTAGTGCAGTTAGTGTAGCTGGGTTCAAAAAAGTTTTGGATAAGTTCTTGGAGGAGAAGTCCATTAATGGCTATTAATCAATTATACTTAGGGAATAGCCACTGCTATTAATTGCATCAGTAGCATGGGTTCTTCTTAGTGTTTGGGTAATTGCCAGGTTCTTGTGGCCTGGTTTTGGCCTCTGTTGGAAACAGGATGCTGGGCTTGATGGACCCTTGGTCTGACCCAGCATGGCAATTTCTTATGTTCTTATAAACTTTCCACACCCTCACACATCCATTTCATTGGCCTGAACTTTAAAACCTGGACAACTTGTGTTAATCAGAAGCAGTGTTCAACTCTTGGTTATGTTTCTTATTAGAATCTGGGTAATTAAAAAAACCCTTGGAGCAACAATAGCTTTCCAATTTCTTCTCAATCTCTCAATTCTTAACCATCATTCAGCTGTAACTTTCTACGTTCTCACAATCACTACCCCCAAGTCCCTCTGCCACTGTGACTTTACCATACAAACAAACCTGCGCCCAGAATGAGACTCCCTCCAGGCACTTGGTTTCCAAGGCAACCTTCAAACCAAGTGGCTGCTAGAGGTAAAGTCTTGGATGAAATCCCTGTATTCCACTGAGCCCTTTTGACTGTGCTCTTTCTCTGGCCACCTTTTTTTTTTTAGAAATGATGGTGTCTACCCAGAGCACTTCATACTTATTTTACCCCTCATTTATTTATTTATCATTAGCTTTGACTATACCACAGTATCAGTGACACTGCGGTTCACATCCTTGTTCTCCCAGGGTCATTTAAAGCATAGCAGGGGCTTTCCCATGGCTTCTGGCCACTTATCATGACCTTCAAATATTTTCTTTTCTTTTCTTTTCCATTTACTTTTGCTTTCTCAGTGGTGACAGCACCATGATTTGGTCCACCACTTGTAAAGGCTATTAAAGCCTTTTACTCTGATTATATGCCAGACACCATCAGGACTATCTGGGTATTATCTGGAGTATCAGGACTTGAAAGGGCAAAGTCAGGTAAGACCATATTGTTCTACTTTACCTTTTGATTTTGCTTTTATAGTAGGTTCCTTGCTTACCTTTGATGTGGACTTGGATGTGTTCTATTCTGATTGTATCTTTTTTGTATGCATTAGGTATGGCCATTGGCCATATTTATCTGATGTAATTTAATTTATTAGGAAATGATGTATAGCCTAATAAAAATTTAAGTTAAAAAATTGTATCTGCCATTTAGATGTAAGTCTCTTTTAATATGCCCTTGTTCACATTAAAATTTCAAATGACAGCCGAAATTTAATGTGGACATATGCAAAGTGATGCACATGGAGAAAAGTAACCCACACTGTAGTTACATGATATCAGATTCATATTAGGAGTTACAACCTATAAATCATAGTGGATAATACTTTGAAATTATTGGTTCAGTGTACAATGGAGGTCAAAAAAGCAAACTGAATCTTAGGAATTATTAGGAAGGGAAAGGAGAATAAAATGAATTGCATAATGGCCCTGTACCTTTCCATGGTGAAGTGTGTAGTTCTGGCAATACATATAAAAAAAAAAATATAGTTGCATTGGAAAAGGTACAGAGAAGGGTGTCCAAAATGATAAAGGGGATGGAATGGCTCCCCTGTGAGGAAAAGCTGAAGAGATTGAGACTGTTCTGCTTGGAGATGAGATAGTTGAGGTGTGATATGATAGAGATCTATAAAATCATGAGTAGAATAGGAGAGGTAATGCAAATTAGTTTTGTACTCTTTCAAAAATACAAAGAATAAGGTACACTACATAAAGTTAGTATGTAGCACATTTAAAACAAATTGGAGTAAATTTCACTCAATGCATAATTAAGATCTGGAATTCATTGCCAGGAGATGTGGTTAAGGCAGTTAACATAGCTGAGTTAAAAAAGATTTTGTACAAGTTCCTGGAGGAGAAGTCCATAAACTATGATTAAGCAAGTAGACTTATGAAATAGTCATTACGCATCACTGCACAATAGCAGTATGGGTTCTATTTACTGTCTGGGATTTTGACAGATACTTGTGACCTAGATTGGCATTGTTGGGAACAGCATTCTGGGCTTGATGGACTCTTGATGGATCCAATATGGCAATTCTTATGTTCTCATGTTCTTCCTCTCAATCCACTGCTGTTTTAGCAACTCCAAACAATTTTATATCATCTGCAAATTTGGTCACGTCATTTGTTGTTGTTTTCTCCAGATCATTTATGAAAACTGATCATTTAGTCCAACTCTCATTTTCCTGTGTTTTATATATATATATATACTAGCCGTTAAGCCCGTAACAACGGGCTACATTAACATTTTTTTTCGGTCCATTTCCTTACCCCTCATTCTTCCCTCCCTCCCCTCATTCTCCCCCTCCCCTCCATTCTCCTCCCCCTCCCCCCTCATTCTCCCTCACCCTCTAGTCTCCCTCCCCCATCCCCTCATTCTCCCTCACCCTCTAGTCTCCCTCCCCCTCCCCTCTCTCCTCACTCTCTCCTCCCCCCACTCTCTTCCCCCTCCCCCTCCCTCTCTTCTCCCTCCCCCTCCCCCCTCACTCCCTCCTCCCTCCCTTCAGTCACTCCCCCTCTCTCAATCCCCTCCCCTCCCCTCCCAGCTCATTCACAACTCCTTCGGATGGCGCAGATGGAAGATCTCTGGGGGAGGTCCCTCCCTTCCTCGCATTCGCCGCCACCGCCGCCACTACTGCTACTGCTCCTCGCCACGCCAGAGGTCCCTTCCTTCCTCGCGCGCGCCGCTGCCGCTACTGCTCCTGCTCCTCGGCGCGCCAGAGGTCCCTCCCTCCCTCATGCGTGCCGCTGCCGCCGCCGCTACTGCTCATCACCGCCACCGCCGCTACTGCTACTGCTCCTCGCTGCGCCATTTTTGGTACAGGCAAGCTCTGACTGACGTGCTGCCTGCTCATGCGCGGTAGGGTTGCTCTCTACTGCGCATTTGCGGCACGTCGATCAAGCTTCATTTATCTAGTAGATAAAACACAGGAATATATATATATATATATATATATTTTTTTTTTTTTTATTTGTTTATTTGCTAGGATTTGTCTACCATCCTTCCAGGAGTAAAATAAGGATGGTTCACAAGTTAAAAATGTACATAATATTTACATACATTCTACATTATATACAGCACATAATAATCTTCCATAGATCTAGTCTTTTCAATTATTGGAGCTAAAGCTGTTGTAAAAGGCCAGGTTTTATCTTTTTAATAGTTCATAACAGGATACTGCTGCTGATCCCATAACCTCCATTTTCCTGAAGAGTCTCCCATGAGGGACTTTTTCAAATGCTTTCTAAAATCCAAATATACTATATCAACTGGCTCACCTTTATTTGCATGTTTATTTACACCGTTGAAAAAATCTACTACACTAAAGTAAATAAGGCAAAAACCACATTGACTCTCCCACATTAATCTATGACTATCTATGTGGTCAGTAATTCTGTTTTTAAGAATAGCTTCTACCATTTTGCCCCACACAAATATTGGTCTAATTGGTCAATGGTTTTCCAGATCATCCCTGAGCTCTTTATAAAAAAAACTGGTATCAGATTGGTCAACCTCCTGTTTTCTAGAGCTATGACTTTTAAATGATAGGTTGCAAATCATCAGAAACAGGTCAGGAATTTCATGTTTGAGATCCTTCAGAACTCTAGGATAAATACCATCCAGTTCTGGAGATTTGTTATCCTTTAGTCTGTTAGTCTGATTTATTACATCCTCCAGTTTCACAGTGATTTTATTTAGTTGCTCAGATATCACCATCAAAAAATGTTTCCAGTGTGGGTATGACCCCAACATCCTCCTCAGCAAAGACAAAGGCAAATAATTAATTTAGATTTTCTGTTATTTCCTTGTCCACTTTGAGAACCCCTTTTACCTTTCAGTCACCAAGTGGCCCAGTTGATTTCCTCACAGGCTTTTTGTTTCAAATGTACTTGACAACATTTTTATTACTTGTTTACCTCTATGGCAAGCTTCTTTTCGAATTCTCTCTTAGCATGTCAAACAACATTTTTACATCTAACTTATACACTGTAATTTATCTTCTGTAAACCGTTCTGATGGCGAAACCAAATGATGGTATACAAAACACGACAAATAAATAAAGAAATAAACTTGCCAGTGCTTATGCTCTTCCCTGTACATCTCACCTCATGGAGACAAATTACTAAATTCTCTTATAGGCCAATTATCCTAAATACAAGAGCCTCTAGGAGGACTATGAAGGATGAGAAATTGAACACCTACCTTACTAGAGCTTTCATCATCTGACTAAACCCTCAACCAAGGAGGGTCTTATAATTATCATGTAAAGAAAAAATGCTGGTTGTGCCAGAAAATGAATCTGTTCAGTAAGGTGTTTTGCTCCCAAAATTTTGCTATTGTCCTATATTATGCTTACTGAGGAGCTAATGATTAGGGATTCAATGTAACCACTTTTAGTTTTTTACTTTTGGGCTTGTAAATAAATTGGCAATGTTGGACTGAACTCATTCTTGCTAGTGTTTGAGATCGAGGAGATGAAGATTGACAGAAGGGGGTACCTGTCCCTGGAAACTCATAACTGAAAGCATTACTTTTCTTGCCACAGAGGGGAGATGTCTCCCTGTCCAGTAGGAAAATTATATGGAATCTGGTCCAAAACAAGAACTATTCAACCATTTTACTAAGAAACTGTAAAACAGGAGTGGTTCAGAACGTACCCACTATCAAGTGATTACATATACCCTAGACTTCCTCCGCGACTTCCTCCTGGCTCAAGATAACTAGCAAAGTTGCAGATCAAGCCTGTCCAACCGTTACCAAATCGCTACACCCACACCAGGATAACAGGAAACCATGGTTCACCCCAAAACTAAAGGCACTCAAACAAGAGCTATGTAGCAAAGAGCACAGATGGTGCAAGAACCCATCAACCTCTACTCTATCAGCCTACAAATCACTGTTGAATGCCTACAGGAATGCCATTCTTAGATCTAAAAAAGATTTCTTCTCCAAAAAAATCCACCATTTCATCTTCTATTCCAAAGCCTTATTCTCTTATGTCTCATCACTCACAAAACCTTCCCCTCCTACCATTCCAGATATCCTAGCACTTAACAAAGCCACAGAGCTGGCCATCTTTTTTGAGAGAAAAATAGCAAACCTTATAAAGTCACTTACTGTGTCTAACTTGGGAACCCCCCCCCCCCCCATCTTTACCCAATACTCCTAATCGAAACTCCACCCTAGAAGCTTTCAAGACCTCCTCCTCTCTGGAAATCGAAAACATCCTCAGGAAGCTCAAACCTTCGTCCCACCCACTGAACTCAATACCCTCAAACCTTCTGCTCTCCATCCCAAACACTATTTCAAAAGCTTTAGCAGACATCATTAATTGCTCCTTGACACAAGGGATGATTCCAGACCAACTAAAACTAGCCATACTTAAACCCCTACTAAAAAAACCCCAACCTTCCAACTACTGATCCTGCAAACTTCAGACCTATAGCTAACCTACCATTGATCTCCAAAATTATGGAGAAAATAGTAAACAAACAACTCTCAGAATACCTGGAGGAGAACAACATCCTTTCCCCTTTCCAGTTTTGATTCCGCAAAACTCGAAACATGGAGTCTTCTAACATCACTGATGGATACCATTCTCCTAAACCTTGAGAGGAAACAGCCGTATCTATTAGTACTACTCGACCTATCTCCGGCATTTGATACTGTGAATCATTCCATTCTTCTGGAGCATCTAGCTGACATTGGTATCAAAGGAGTGGCACTCAGTTGGTTTAAATCCTTCCTGGACAATAGATTTTACAAGGTGAGGATTAACAATAAGGTATCTCACCCCATCAGATCAAACCTAGGAGTCCCGCAAGGCTCAGCCCTTTCCCCTACACTTTTTAATATCTACCTGCTCCCACTCTGCCAATTACTCTCCACCTTAAAATTAACGTATTACCTTTACGCGGATGATGTCCAGATTCTTCTCCCTATCACAGACTCTCTTCATAAAACCTGGTCCCACTGGAATACCTCTCTGCAATCGATTAACAGTCTGCTTACCAGCCTTAACTTGATCCTCAATACAAACAAGACAGAGATTCTAATTATATCTCCAGATGAAAACCAAGTTCTCTTCAACTCCCGAAACGCGCCACAATCAGACACAACTGCTATCAACCACTCTCCCTCTGTCAGAGATTTAGGGGTTCAACTAGACAACCAATTCAATCTTAAATCATTTGTCCAAAACACTACCAAAGAATGCTTCTTTAAATTACAAGTACTACAAAAACTTAAACCTCTCCTTCACTTTCGAGACTTCCATCTGGTGCTGCAGTCCATTATCATATCTAAAATAGACTATTGCAATTCCCTCCTGCTAGGTCTCCCTGCGATAACAATAAAACCTCTGCAGATGGTACAGAATGCCGCTGCGAGAATACTCACCAACTCAAGCAAAAGAGATCATATCTCTCCCATACTGCAGTCACTTCACTGGCTTCCCATCAAATCAAGGATCTCATTCAAAGTACTCATTAGGGATGTGAATCGTTTTTCAACGATTAAAATTATCGTCCGATAATGTTTATATCGTCTTAAATCGTTATAGAACACGATACAATAGAAATTCTAACGATTTATCGTTAAAAATCGTTAAATCGTGTTAGTGCGCACTAACTCGAGTTAGTGCGCACTAACTCCCCGTTAGTGCGCACTAACTCGATTTAGTGCGCACTAACTGAAAATGATACAAATAAACACTTTCCAGGTCACTGAAGGTCAGTTAGGAATGAATATGTGTTCCTATTGGCTGGCTGCCCTCTTATCTATTGATATTACCAAGGTTACCACTGAGGTGATGGTTGGGGGGATGGGAAATGGAAGTGGAAACTAACGAACACCAACAGAAAATGAAACAAAGTGTTCACACTTCCCAGGTCAGTAAAGGTCACTTAGGAATGAATATGTATGTATGTATTCCTATTGGCTGGCTGTGCTCTTATCTATTGATGTTACCAATATGGTTGGGGGGATGTGAAATGGAAACAGTTGGAAGCTTGACAAAAAAAGTAATGTAATGATCAGCACTCACGTGACTAGAACTTGTTTGTTTATTATTTTTGTTAGCAGGCACCTGAAATGCTAGTGCATGTTGAATTTGCCAATCACTGTGCATTTTAGAAAGGTGGTCCTGGCTGGAACTGTACACAGTTCAAATATATGTAATTGATTGTTGGTAAGTGTATTTTTTAAGTAGCCACACTGGCACCAGTATGTTTACTTTTCCTCCTACTTAACTCACTAGCTCAGCTTTGTAAGAAGGGCTTCTCTGCTTGTGTGTTGTTTTTGTTTGGTGTGAGGAGAGCAGAAACATCAGATCTTTATTCAATCTACTACAGTCATCTCTTACAGTGCCCTATCCCTATTAATACCAGGAGTGTTGTGATCTTCCTGCACACAGTGCCCTAACCCTGATACCAGTCTGAGACAGCTCCCTCCCTGCATTACTAGTGAGAGGCTGGCTTCACAGACAGGGGGGAGCTGCCTGACCCTCACTCCTGACTTCCCCCATGTCCCAGCTAGTGAATGGTGTGTGGGTGAGGGGGGGGGGGGAGGATGGTGAAGTCTGAGACAGCTCCCTCCCTGCATTACTAGTGAGAGGCTGGCTTCACAGACAGGGGGGAGCTGCCTGACCCTCACTCCTGACTTCCCCCATGTCCCAGCTAGTGAATGGTGTGTGGGTGAGGGGGGGGGGGGGAGGATGGTGAAGTCTGAGACAGCTCCCTCCCTGCATTACTAGTGAGAGGCTGGCTTCGCAGACAGGGGGGAGCTGCCTGACCCTCACTCCTGACTTCCCCCATGTCCCAGCTAGTGAATGGTGTGTGGGTGAGGGGGGGGGGGGAGGATGGTGAAGTCTGAGACAGCTCCCTCCCTGCATTACTAGTGAGAGGCTGGCTTCACAGACAGGGGGGAGCTGCCTGACCCTCACTCCTGACTTCCCCCATGTCCCAGCTAGTGAATGGTGTGTGGGTGAGGGGGGGGGGGAGGATGGTGAAGTCTGAGACAGCTCCCTCCCTGCATTACTAGTGAGAGGCTGGCTTCACAGACAGGGGGGAGCTGCCTGACCCTCACTCCTGACTTCCCCCATGTCCCAGCTAGTGAATGGTGTGTGGGTGAGGGGGGGGGGAGGATGGTGAAGTCTGAGACAGCTCCCTCCCTGCATTACTAGTGAGAGGCTGGCTTCACAGACAGGGGGGAGCTGCCTGACCCTCACTCCTGACTTCCCCCATGTCCCAGCTAGTGAATGGTGTGTGGGTGAGGGGGGGGGGAGGATGGTGAAGTCTGAGACAGCTCCCTCCCTGCATTACTAGTGAGAGGCTGGCTTCGCAGACAGGGGGGAGCTGCCTGACCCTCACTCCTGACTTCCCCCATGTCCCAGCTAGTGAATGGTGTGTGGGTGAGGGGGGGGGGGGAGGATGGTGAAGTCTGAGACAGCTCCCTCCCTGCATTACTAGTGAGAGGCTGGCTTCACAGACAGGGGGGAGCTGCCTGACCCTCACTCCTGACTTCCCCCATGTCCCAGCTAGTGAATGGTGTGTGGGTGAGGGGGGGGGGGGCAGGATGGTGAAGTCTGAGACAGCTCCCTCCCTGCATTACTAGTGAGAGGCTGGCTTCACAGACAGGGGGGAGCTGCCTGTCCCTCACTCCTGACTTCCTCCATGTCCCAGCTAGTGAATGGTGTGTGGGTGAGGGGGGGGGGTGGATGGTGAAGTCTGAGACAGCTCCCTCCCTGCATTACTAGTGAGAGGCTGGCTTCACAGACAGGGGGGAGCTGCCTGACCCTCACTCCTGACTTCCCCCATGTCCCAGCTAGTGAATGGTGTGTGGGTGAGGGGGGGGGGAGGATGGTGAAGTCTGAGACAGCTCCCTCCCTGCATTACTAGTGAGAGGCTGGCTTCGCAGACAGGGGGGAGCTGCCTGACCCTCACTCCTGACTTCCCCCATGTCCCAGCTAGTGAATGGTGTGTGGGTGAGGGGGGGGGGGGGAGGATGGTGAAGTCTGAGACAGCTCCCTCCCTGCATTACTAGTGAGAGGCTGGCTTCACAGACAGGGGGGAGCTGCCTGACCCTCACTCCTGACTTCCCCCATGTCCCAGCTAGTGAATGGTGTGTGGGTGAGGGGGGGGGGGGAGGATGGTGAAGTCTGAGACAGCTCCCTCCCTGCATTACTAGTGAGAGGCTGGCTTCACAGACAGGGGGGAGCTGCCTGTCCCTCACTCCTGACTTCCCCCATGTCCCAGCTAGTGAATGGTGTGTGGGTGAGGGGGGGGGGTGGATGGTGAAGTCTGAGACAGCTCCCTCCCTGCATTACTAGTGAGAGGCTGGCTTCACAGACAGGGGGGAGCTGCCTGACCCTCACTCCTCCGGGGTATTGTGATCTTCCTGCACACAGTGCCCTATCCCTGATACCAGGGGTGTTGTGATCTTCCTGCATGCAGTGCCCTATCCCTATTAATACCAGGAGTGTTGTGATCTTCCTGCATGCAGTGCCCTATCCCTGATATCGGGATGTGTGCAAGAAGATCACAACACCCCCGGTATCAGAAATAGGGCACTGTGTGCAGGAAGATCACAACACCCCCAGTATCAGGAATAGGGCACTGTGTGCAGGAAGATCACAACACCCCTGGTATTAGGGATAGGGCACTGTGTGCAGGAAGATCACAACACTCCTGGTATTAATAGGGATAGGGCACTGTGTGCAGGAAGATCACAATACCCCTGGTATCAGGGTTAGGGCACAAGTTCTAGTCACATTGACTGATCACATTACTTGTTTTGTCAAGCTACCAACTGTTTCCATTTCCCATCCCCCATATACTGTCAGTAGGAAACTTGGTAACATGAATAAATAAGAGGGCAGCCAATAGGAATACATATTCATTCCTAAACTGACCTTAACTGACCTGAAAAGTGTCAAATTGTATCATTTTCAGTTAGTGCGCACTAACTCCCAGTTAGTGCGCACTAACTCCCGTTAGTGCGCACTAACTCGAGTTAGTGCGCACTAATCGGAAAAAACGATTTTTAACGATTTTTTAACTAAAAAATCGTGCCTAAGACGATTTTCTTGCCCTGCCACACGATTTCTATCGTTAAGACGATATGGAAAACGATTCACATCCCTAGTACTCATGATGATACATAAGGACATACATAACATCACCCCTCTCAAGCTCAGTAATCAATTCCGTTTGCACACCTCTGAAAGACCAGTCAGAAGAGCTTATAAAGGCTCCCTGTATGCCCCCCCTGCTAAATCTTCTCTAAGTAAGCGAGCGTTATCTACTGGAGGGCTGACTCTATGGAACACTCTCCCACCAGACCTCCATCAAGAACATTGTCTCCAAACTTTCAAGAAAGACTTAAAAACTTGGCTTTTTAGTCAAGCTTTCCCTGAAAACCCAAATTCTATCTGACGTTGTTCTTAGAACATGGACTAAGGCCTAAGGCCAACAGTTAATGGGCACACCGATCTCTCTACACAGCCCTCCCAGGACTCATCCGGGTTTCTCCCTCCTATTGTTTTCTTCCTTAGGCTCTACCCCTCACTCCTTCCTGCCCCCTCTCTCCCTCCCTCCCACCCCCTTTGCCATCCTCCCCCTCCTTCTCTTCCCCTTCTCCAAGCTACTTAACCTTCCTATTTGTTTTTAATGTATCTTGTATTAAAGTATTTTTATTTTATTTTTATTTTATTTTATTAATTCTGCGTTGAAGCTGCTTTCGGTTTGTAATTGTTCCTTGTTTCCAAATTGTTTTAATGTTATAATATGCTAATGTTCAAGGTTTAATGTATCGCCTCCCAGCGAAAGTTCTGTTTCAATGTAAACTGGTGTGATTTGTATTCTTTACAGGAATGTCGGTATATAAAAATTAAAAATAAATAAATAAATAAATAGAGGAGAGGAGAGAAAGGGGGATATGACATAAACATTCAAAAATATCAGAAATATAAATAATGCACAAGAAGGAAACATTTTCTAATGGATAAGATATTCTAGAACAAACAGCTATGACATGAAGTTCCAAGAGGGTAAGGTCAGAAATAACATCAGCAGTATTACTTCACAGCGAGGGTGGTAGAAGCATGGAAGGAGCTTGTAGAAGAAATGGTAGAGGTAACAGTAACAGCATTTTAAAAAGGATGAGATTAACACAGAAGGCCCTTAGCCACAAAGCAGTGAAGGAAAGCCTTAGATCAACTGGAATCTACATCATGTAAAAAATAAATTAGTTTGGGCAAACTGGATGGACCCTGCAGTTTTAATCTGACATCATATTTTAGGTTTCTTTGAAAGACAACTTTTATTCAAGTGTCATAATTTGATTTTAAAGTGTTTCAATCCAGTAGGCTTCAGGTAAAACTTTTAGGACCTCTGATTATTTGAATAAAAAGTGTCATTCATTGCTGAAATTTTGTGAAACGAACATTGCCTTCTCAAGAATGCAAAATGGAACCATCTGCCAGTCTCTTACATTATTCTTGGCAATGTTTTGCATCAGCTTTGCAGTTTACATATCACTGATGTGTAGCTGTAGTTCTAAGAAATAAATGACAGGCAATTTTATATTTATTTTTTCAAGGGGTAGGGGAAGGAGTAAGCAAGCTGAGTATTTATTTTTAAAATAATAACACATGTATCCCTCGTGGCTCTAGTCATTAAAGTTATGATCTTTTCCTTGATTATTACCTCAGACTTCTTTTGAAAGAGTCATTATAAATCTTCTAAAGGAAGAGCCTGAGAGTCTTGGTTAACCAATTCTTCCTTTATTAAACTTTACTAAGCTGGTTCAGCATAAGACAATCCCATAGAGTAATTTTCCTAGTTTTCAAGAATTCTATGCTTACCTTTTATGGAAGATTTTTAGCTATAGTAAACTTATAAAATTGTAACCTGTTTTCTGGCAAGGAAACTATGCAAAAACAAATGTTTTTTTTCATTCCATTGGTGAACCAGCTGCTTCAAACATAATGATATTTGTTTAAATTTGTAACCAATCTTGGGGCGCTCAGCCGAGTGCACTGTTTAACCCACAGTTGGACATGAGTTGTGTAGGCGCATCTACAGCCCCTTATGGTATAAGGGGATTAGCGCCTCCATTCCACATGTCCAACATGCCGCAAAACAAATAGCGCTCATCACATGCAAATGCATGTTGATGAGCCTATTAGTTAGTACCCCAAATGGAAAAAAAATTAAAATGTGCGTCTAATTAATGCCTGCTCTGGGCAGGCGTTAATTTCTGAGCACCCCCAAAAAGCTGTACAGAAAAGCAGAAAAATACCGCTTTTCTGGACATCTGCTGACTTAGTATCTTGGTGATATTAAGTTGAAGGAACGAAAGATTAAAAAAAACAATTTTTTTAATTGCCAGCAGACAGGTTCGGGAAATGGATGCTCAGATAACCAGCATCCATTTTCCGAATGCGTGACAGTGTGCCGATTAGGAAAACAGACACTAATAAATTCAGCATCCATTTTCTTAACCGGTGGACAGCCATGGACAGCCAACCTCTCCCAGGTGCCCACTGTCAAGGAGGCACTAGGGGTGCATAATCGACCTTAGCGCCTCCTAGACAGTGTGACCTCTAATTTAAATATTCAACGATGCCCCCAGGAGAGGTGCCTGGGGATGCGTTAGGAAAGCAGGCGCTGAACACTCCCGCTTTCAGAACTTTTTTTTTTTTTTTGCATTGGCCTCCTTATATTTTATCTTAAATTCAATCAATGATCTCACTAGAATATATTTTTGTTATAGAAAATGTATTGTCTTTCATGAAACATGCATGAAATGAACGTATGAGAATATGTTTCTCCTGCTGATTTTCATATTTTCCCAGTTTAGGACACACAGCACTGGAACTACTATATACATGGCACAGAGCATAAAGTTACTGCAGGCAATCATAATTCTTCTACTTCAGGGCTATGTTTCATCTGAGGATGGTGAAATAAGATCAAGTAAGTATCGGTTCTTATTTGCACTTCTGTTTGCATTTCTGATTCTGCAATTTCTGGAGGATTTTGGACCCCTAAAGTGCCAATATACATTCAGTAAGTTTTCTTTATTAGGTTTGAATGATCATTTATCCTTCAGTTGTGATATTGAACTTTTGTGAAACCAAGTCCTGGTCTGGCAGATAGGTGTTTACTTCCTACAGTTGAGAAAAGAAGGAAACACTATTTGAATAGTGGATTGAAGAAGAGGAAATCATGATATGTGTCTGTTAAATTAATTATTTCAAGATTTTAGAAATTTGTTGTGTAGAATTTTTTGAGAATAGTTAACTTTTGAAATAAGGAGGGTAACTTTCAAAACGGCACGCAAGAGCACTTTGATGTATGTGCATGAGCACGTGCCCAGATGCACGGCCATTTTATAACTTGTACATGTATATGCGTGCATGTTACAAAATACCATGACCGCATACACATTTGCCCAATTTTAAGTAGGTGCACACCTATGCATTTAAATCCCACTTCTACTGCGTAAGTCTGGGAATTTTAAAAGGGTTGCATATCCACACTGTTGCCAGTTTAACCAGTTCGCCCACCAGTTCTCCCAGTTAACATCTAGGTCCTCCAGACCCCTCTAGTTTGATAATCTGCACTCCTCCCAGTAACCCTGGATCCTTTAAACCCCTGAGAAATGGCTCTTTCTATTTTTAAACTTACACCTCACCCCTATCAGAATTAGACTTACGCAGCAGGGGATCTGGGCACGTGGCAAGGTGTGTAAGTATTTATTTATACATTTTTATATACCGACATTAGATCAGAGATGTCACATCGGTTTACAGATAACGTAAAGGAAATAAGCGGGGGAGGGGGGTTCTTAATTCTGACAGTGAACATATTTTTAACAATGAAAATAATGAAACAAGGATTCTTGTGTATTTCCTACGGGTCAACTTAATTAACAAGAACTAAAATTTGGAAATTATAAATTAAACATTAAATGTAAAAATTAAAAAATTAAGTTAAAAATTTAGATTCATATGAAAAAGACCACTAAAGTAGCTTTGTGAGACTTGAGATCCAACAACGAAAATGTAACATAATAAGCATAATCAGCATGCATCATGGGAAACATGGAGGCAAAGAATATGTGTAACAAGGGTCGGACGGGAATGTGGTGCTGCGAGGAAAGGTGGTGGGGATAGGATCATTGGGGGAAGGCTTGTTGGAAGAGTTTTTTGAAGAGCTGTGTTGAGGGTTCTGATCTGAGTTGTGCTGGAAGGTTGTTCCAAAGTGAGAGTCCGGCTATGGACAGTGCGCATTCTCTTGTTGTGGATAGGTGTGCTTCTTTCGGGGTGGGGATGTGGAGAAGACCAGTGTTAGAGGATCAGAGGTTTCATTTCGGTGTGTGGTATCGTGGGGAGGTTTTACCAATTTAATTTATTGTTGTGGAGAGACTTATGGATGAGTGATAGGTCTTTGTGTTGTATTCGGAAGTTGATGGGTAGCCAGTGTAGGTCCTTGAGGATTGGAGTGATGTGGTCCAATTTCTTTCTGTTTGTGAGGGATCTAGCTGCTGCATTTTGTAGAAGCTGCAGCAGTGTGATTGTGGCAGCAGGGAGGCCGAGCAGAAGGGAGTTACAGTAGTCAAGCTTTGAGAAGAGTAAGGTCTGGAGGACGGTTCTGTAGTCGTGTGGGAAGAGGAGCAGTTTGAGTCTTTTGAGGGTCTGGAGTTTGAAGAATCCATCTTTGATGGTGGTGTTGATGTGCTTTTTGAGGTTGATTTCTGTATCCAGAGTGACTCCGAGGTTTCTTGCTGAAAGGGTTTGTTGGTTATGGAGGGTAGTTGTGCTTTGATGTTTAAGGTTGTGGGTGGCGTTGTTGGTGATATGTAGGATTTCAGTTTTTTTATGGTTGAGTGAGAGTGACAGCTGAGCGAGGAGTTGAGTTATGTCCGACAGGTGGGTGTCCCAGGTTTTTAGAGTGTTTTCGAGGGATGATTTGAGGGGGAGCAGAATCTGTACATCATCTGCGTATAAGTAATAGGTAAGGCCTTTTTTGGAAAGAAGGTTGCAGAGGGGGAGCATATAGATGTTAAACAGGGTGGAGGAGAGGGATGATCCTTGGGGTATGCCGTGTGGTAGGGGGATCTGTTTGGATTGAGATGATTCTGTATTTACTGAGTAGGATCTGCCGGAGAGATATGAGTCAAACCATTTAAATGTGGTGTCACCCAGACCAGTTTCTTTTAATCTGGTTAGCAGAGTGTTGTGGATGATACTATCGAATGCACGTCTCTTGGCCACACCTTGAAATGCCCATGTCCCACCTAGGCTATGCCCACACTCTGCTCCCTTTTGAAAACTTTTGACATGTGCATCAACAGGAGATATGCACGCATCTGGGCAACTTTTAAAATTAGGATGGTGCGTGAGCCTGATTTGTGCGCACAATCCCTAATTGATGTGTGTGCTGGGCTTTAAAATCTACCTCAAAGATTGCACTTTATGGTAGATGAATATAATCATGTACTGGTGCCTGAAACACAGTATAAAGTATGCATAATACATAAAACACATTTTTTCAGTATTTGTTTTGTATGCAGATCTGAGTGTTTTTGTATAACTTATTCAGATTCCTTCAAGTTTCTTTTGAGTTTTCAAGTCTTTTTGAGGTTGTATTTGCTTCTTTTTGCATATTTATTTTGTACCTGGTTAAACAATTGCAGATTTTCTTTGAACTTTGAAGGCATGTTCTATGTCTTGCTGCTGGTTTTATTCCATTTCTTTATTTTTTAATTTATATTTTTGCTAAAGGCAGATTACAGCTAATACATAAAAATCTAGTACATATAACATGTAACAACATGACAAACAAACACATTTCCTATGGAACTAGGCCAGCTATATGTTTCAGAGATATTTAAATAAGGCAATGAGCTGATTAAAGTATAGACAAGCATATTTTTTTACTTCATCTGTAATTTTCGCAGATTTTGCTCCTTAAACATGATACATAGGTTTCCCCTGCTTAATTCCAGATGTGTTGTCAGAAGAGTGACTTTGTAAGTCTGAAAAGGAAAGTCCTAAACCTTTCATTATATATTCATTGTCAGCCTTTTTGACATTATTTGGTTTCTTGTTTAGATACCTTTTGAATACGTTGTATACATGATAGTTGCTCAGTCTATCCAAATAGCTTTTTCTTCATCATCTTTTTGGGCCTCTAAATGTGTCAATTCACTCCTATGGAACTAAGTCATTAAGTGGCATATTAAGAATATTTTATTGTGCTTGCTAAAATTGTGATTAACAGCCTAATCATTATCCTAATAAGATTCTGAGTATAGTCTTAGTGTTTGAAAGGCTAAATAACCATTCTCTGTATTAACTTGTCGAAAATTTTTAAATCGTTATCTACTCTTAGTTGTCTCTTCTTCTGAAATGCCTAACTTGTTAAGCCTTTCCTCATAAGGGGCCCATTCATCCCCCATCATTATTGCTTATCTCTATGCCTGTTCTAATTTTGCTATATATGTTTTGAGATGGGGCGACCAGAACAGCTCACAATGCTCAATATGTGGTCACATCTTGGATTTTTATAGAAGCATTATTATATTCTCAGATTTATTCTCTAGGAGGATAACTTTAAAATATGAACCTGCATCCATATACGCATGTATAAGGGTACGCACGCTCATGTTCATGTATTTTATATCCTGCATGCAAATGCACACACACAATATAAAATACACTTAAATCTACTCAACAACATGTTCACCTATCTAAAAGATATGCGGCATGTATTTTCAACATAGCTAGATAAGTAGCATTTTAACACTTTTCTGGCTATATTACTCAGCTTGATAAGTAGTGGTTTTTGAGACTTATCTGGCTAAGTGGCAGCAATGCCGCCACTTACCTGGAGAAGTGAAAAGAAAACGTAAGTGGTGCAAATCTCCTACATGCGTGTATTTGTGTTCCTAATTTTAACAGTTTGCAAGTGAAGATTTAACTTTTGTATTTTCCTTAGCACTTGTCAGCTTTTACACGTGTAAGTCATCACATTTTGAAACATACCTGTGTGAAGGAAATGACCAGTTTTACCAATTAGTCCACCAATTTGCCCAGTCTACATCTAGATCATCAAGACTCCCCCCCCCCCCCTCGGCTGTTCAGCCTGAACATCCCCCAGTTTACCCCAAACCCCTCAAACCAGTCAGTATTTGGCAATGAGGATTTTTCACTTACACCAGATAATTAGCAGAAGTAAGTGTACGCAAATGAACTTGCACACGTCATTTCGGAGGTTATAAAATAGCAACTAATGACAGTAACTTTCAAACCGATGCGTGGCTGCACTTTGGTGCATGCGTGTTGGCACACGCCCAGATACGTGGCCATTTTATATCACGCGTACATATATGCATGCATGTTATAAAATAGCTTGATCGTGCGTCCATGTGCACCCAATTTTAAATGGGCGCATGCCTAGGCGCGTACATTCCATTTCCGCCACGCAAGTCGGGGAATTTTAAAAGGAACACATGTCCACGCTGTTGCCAGTTTCACCAGTTCATCCACCAGCTCACCTAGTTAACAGCTAAGGCCTCCCAACCCCCCTTGTTTGATAGTCTGGACTCCCCTCAGTTACCCCAGACCCTTTAAACCCCTGAGAAACGGCTCTTTTTCCTTTAAACTCATATCTCATCCCTAGCAGAAGTAAACTTGCGTGGCAGAGGATCTGGGTACTTGCCCAGGAGCATAAATATTTATGCGCACATCTCTTGGCCATGCCCCAAAACATCCATATCCTGCCCAGACCACGCCCATGCCCCAACTCTTTCTGAAAACCTGTGACGTGCTCTCACAGCAGGAGATGCGCGCGCATCTCGGTGGCTTTTAAAACGAGGTGGGCATGTGCACAACAGACTTGTGTGCACATCCCCTAATAGATGCACGTTCTTTAAAAATCTACCTCTATATGCGTAAATATTCACCCCACCGACCCACCCGGAAAACCCCGGTCCACTCCTTTTTTATACAAGGACTTTTACTCATGCACCATTACTTATATGTGCATGTTTGAAGTTTATGAAATAGCATCTATGCAAATATGTGCTACTTGTGCACGCATCTGCTAATCTATAAGTGCGCAACTCTTTTAAATTTCACCTTTATTCCTTTCTGAAAAATTTCTATCGCTACATCTGAGCTGAGGATTTCAATGCGTTGTTCAGAATAACTCAAAGGTCCCTTTTCTGAATAGTGATTCCTAATATAGAACCAAGTTTGTACAAACTGTATATTTGGGATTAGTTTCCATATGTGTCTCGCTTATGATTTAAAAAGTTCCAAAGCCTCACAAGGTTATCCTATTACTCCTCACAATGAGCTTACCTTTTAATTACTTTGAATAATTTTGTGTCATTTGGAAATTTGATCACCTCATTCATTGCTCTCTTTTCCAAATCATTAATGAAATTAAATGGTCTAAATACAGCTGTCTGGGCATTCCACTATTTACCGTGCTTCATTGAGAAACCTGAATATTTAGTCCTTTTCTTTGTTTCCCATCATTTGGCCAGTCACTAATCCATAATAGACATTGGCATAACTTTTTAAATTGCTGAGTATTTTCTCATGAAAGACTTTATAAAATGGGACTATGGCCAAGAGCAACAATATTCATCTCTTTGAAAGAGGGGGATGTAAAAGTGCCCACTATCCTGCCCAAGGCCAACTCGTTGTCTAGTTTTTGCTGTACTATAGATTCATGCCGAATAGTGGAAGTGGCATTACCCCCATGACACTTCTTATGTGGCTTTGGAACAATATGGTGAAACCATCACTGAAACTTTGCTCAAGGCGGAAAGCCTCCCTGCGCTTAGGATAGAGTCCCAGCCAGGAGGACATCATAGATAAGTTTATAGAGTTTGGTGCTTTTTTTTTGAAAACATGATTCTCACTTGGCTCTGACAGAAATCCCCCCAGTAAGCTTCCTGGTATATTTGGTCACAGGATGGGATGCGAAACAGATAGAACACATGTGCTTAAATATGCATTTTTGAAAGTTACATTATGATTTGTTATACTTCCAAAACAAATTATTGAGAGTTTGTGCAGATCAGGAGAGCTGGGTGGCATAGTTCCCTTTAAGCTGAGCACATGAGCGATTGCTCATACATTTCACAGGTTTTACATGGTTGCTCACATACATTTTTTCTTTCTGCTATATAAAGAAAGGCAATGCTAATATTGGTGCTCAAAAATTGTTAGTTTAAAACAATTGTTGCTCACACGAAAAAAAAATTTGCACACACCTAGTCACTCCTTGGAGGGAGCATTGCTGGGCGGTCAGTGAGAGGGACTTCCGAAAAGAACATGAGCGTGCACCTACATAACTGTCTTTGTTATTCATTTGCTTTGACCACAGACTAATGCCCTGTGTACCCCATTATGAAATGATTCTCCTCCATCTTATCCCAGAATTGCTAATCATAGTTTAACCATGCCAAACCATCTTATTCCCTATAAGCCTCGAGAATAGTGCCTGCATAGCAGAACATAGGGCTGTACTGAGAAGGGTCATCTTTGCCTATAATGCTCATCATCCTCAGGAATGCCCGTGTCCAATTAATTATATTCCTGAGGACCTTTTTTTCTGTGCTGGGTTCCAAGTCCATGTCCTTCTTCCAGGTGTCCCTTCTTCTTCCTTCCATCACTCTGAAAATGTCTATGTCGCTTCATCTCCTTATCTTCTTCCAGAATGCTTTGGACAAACTTTCTCATAGCTGGATAGTATAATGAGAGATGGAGGTCTTCCTGACACTTGCTCTGTCTCCACAGATTGCCGCTTTGGGCAATCCTCTGGCGAGGTGTCCATAGGAGTCGTTCAAGGTAATTAAACTGGGAGAGACCCTGTGCTTGCACTTGGTTTTACCATTTCTTTTGGTCACTAACTCAGGTATCAGCTCCACTGTGGATTGAGCACTGCTGTCCATTTCTCCAGTCAACTCACAATTTGAGATCCTGGTGCTCTGCCTGACTCATTCAGACCTTGAATGCTAGTTGAGGCACTGACTAGAAAATCCAGATGGCATTCAATTTGCTGCTCAGGCAAAGCATGTACAGCTTGCTCAACTTGTGCAGAAGATACCAAGCCATTGTAGACTCCACACTGGTGGTCTGAGTCTCAGGTAAAGGTATTGAGCTGTCTCCTGCCTCAGACTCTCTATTACTGTTTGCCGTATGCAAAGTGCCAATTGATGGTGTGGGGTGCAGTCCAGGAGCTTGAAAAGGCCATCCTCCCAGTGTGAACTGGGAGATTGGGTAGACGCCCATGTGACTGGTGTAAAATGGCATACTCCACTGCCATGCGCTTTCTAGGAGATGAGGTCCAGCACCCTATCTGGCAGAATTGTGAATGGGTTGCTGAGACCACACAGCTCAATATTGCCATGGTGCTGTTTCCAGGGGAGGGGGGAGCACTCGGCTGTTACCCTGTCGGTGCGACAGCCAATCCATGCATGCTATGTACAACAGTCCCATTTTGTCCTGGCCACATAATGTCACCTATGACACTGCTCCACAGAGCTATGCCATACATAAAACCGTATGCTTGTGGGAGTTAATGACCTGTGAAGAACGTTGTGGATTACTGAATAACAGATGACAGTCTGGGAAAACCATGTGGCTGTTCCCTCCTGTGTGGATCCTGCTGTACAACTGAAAGGGCTGGTGGCCCTCCCCCAAGAGGGGGTCCTGCTGCTGGCATTGTACGACATCATCACACAGATAAATTAGTGCTATACAGGCTGAGTGGTATTGGAAGGATTGGGTACCGGTGCCTCCCCTGAGGAATCAGGCTGTGGATGCAGTATCATCACTGATGATCTGCTCCCTTCTGTGACGGCTATGCATTCCCCAATTGCTCCCCTCAGTGGGCTTCTGTGCCTCCATCCCCTGCTGACCTTTTCCTTCCCCCCCCCCCCTTGTGGATCTCCCTGCTGGGGCTGTCTGATGCTCTCACCCTGAGAGCAGGTTGCGAGCCTGGGCACTCTCTACCCTTGAGCTTAAGCGCAAAATAATGTACAGCAGTCACCTGCATGTTCAGTTCGGAGTTAACAGTTTGCTTGGGATTAGCAATCTGTTGTTATTTAGGAGAGTTGTGGGTGGACCCTTGGACCGGTGGCAGATGACCATGCCCCTGGGGGAAGATCCCGAGAGGGACCACCGGTCAGGCTCAGAGTATGGAAACAGACACACACTAGTTCTTTTACTAGACAGTATACTGAACCACCAGAGGTGGCAGTAGTGAGCTGGAATGCCCAGCTGGGCAGTAGTCCCTCAGATACTGGAACAGCAATCCCTGGAGGCTGAGCTGTAGAGAAACTGAAATATAGTGAGTAGGCAGGGTATGCAGAGTTCATGGACAGAACCTGATGGTAACACTCACACAATGTATCATAGAAGCCCAGGAGCTAGAATGTATAGGCCCTCAAGGAGCGAGTACCTGGTTCCAGGGAAAGCTCTAAGAGAGCGATGGTAACTCACTGATGTAGTTGGCAGTGATGACTTCCAGCTAGAAGAGAGTACCAAGTAAGTCTGGGAACGAGGGCCCTCGAGGAGCGAGTACCGGTTCCAGACTGTCCCCTGAAAAACAAAGGAGAGAGCGAGGCCCCCGAGGAGCGGGTACCCCTAATAAGTCCGAGGAGGCAGAGTAGCTTAGGTAGAGTAACCCTTAGTAAGTCCGAGGAGGCAGAGTAGCTTGGAAAGTCGAAGCGAGTCCGTAATCATCCCTTGCTAACTCGACATGTTAGCAAATTCTAAGACCTTATATATCCGTCGCGGGTGACGTCATCTTTGGGGGACGCCACCGAGGTTCGCGCCATCATGGGTACTTCACGCTGCATGTGCGCCCCTAGGCCTCCAGGAAACATGGCAGGTTGCAGCATCTAGCTGGTCCGGGAAAGCTGGAGGACCTCAACAGAAGGACAACATGGCAGCCAATCTTCCCGCGGACGAAGAGGGAGGCGCCAAAGAGGTAAGGAGGGCGGAGAGAGGGCGTCGGGAACGGACGGACACAACACTGCATGATCCACTGCTCAGATGTGAATTGGGGGAGGGGAGATCGAGAGGCCACATGTAGGAGCTAGTCCTGCTGAAGGCCTGGCCTCCTCGATATCATAACTAATATCCAAAGGAACCAATCGTTCACTCACTGTGTGATAGAATATTCATAATAGTTTACTGACTTTTATACTGTCCTGTTAGATCTATGTATGAATTTTTCAAAGCCTACACGACAAATGGAAATCACCTTTTTGTGTGTTGAAAAAATTTTTTTTTTAAATAATTTTGTAAGTGGTGTTGGTAGGTTTCATATAACCGTGTAGGCAACCCTGCCTTGTTCGGGCATATTATAATCATAAACCATAAAAATAGATTCACATATATATATATACAAAAAAAATGTTTAAATTGCATTCACATAAAAATTTGGTGGTGGACGGTTTGTTTATGATTATAATATGCTCGAACAAGGCAGGGTTGCCTACATGGTTATATGAAACCTACCAACACCACTTACAAAATTATTTAAAAAAAAAATTTTTCAACACACAAAAAGGTGACTTCCATTTGTCGTGTAGGCTTTGAAAAATTCATACATAGATCTAACAGGACAGTATAAAAGTCAGTAAACTATTATGAATATTCTGTCATACAGTGAGTGAACGATTGGTTCCTTTGGATATTAGTTGTAATTTAAACACTGTGTAAGTGGCAAGGTTGCTCTTGGTTTCTCCTTGATATCATGGCAGCAGCAGTCTTCCAGAAACAGGGAATTCAGCAGACAATTTGCTGCCACATGTCAGATGCCACAGACTCAGGTCAGTCAAGTTGCGAATGCAACGCAGAGATTTGGCAGCCAGTATGGCAACACTGAAGCAGGAAAAATGGATGAAATCAGTGGACAACTCGCTAACATGTGCAAACGCCACAGACTTGGATTCAAAGCTGATTCATTGATGATGTAGCAGACAATGCTAAAGCCAAAAAGAAGAAGAGCTACTGCCAGGACCCCACATTTAAAGGGGGCCTGACATCACAATGCCATGACCACCATCCCCATCCTTCGACATCATTTGGTGCAACCGGCACCCCCAGTTGATGTCATCAGCATGCCAATAGGGCAGCGAAAACAGCAGTGGAGGCCAGCGACATGGCCTGCTGCAGCGATGGGGAAGAGGTGATGAACCGGGAAGCAGCGCCAGGTTACTTGCGGGCTCCAGACAATTCGGCCCAGGCCCGCACATTTATTGTTTCTGATTTTGCTAGCCTACCTGCTATCTGTTAGCATTTTACAGACTATTTCACTATGTTGGTAAAGTAGATGACATTATACTCCCATTGCTATACTCTTTTCTATTATACATAGAATTTCTGCTCATAGAGATTCTAAAGAACAGGGTGTTTCTCGAGAATTTGTATTCTGTTTGAATCTGTGATTCTTAGCAAATATTGCCTTGTAGCCTCCATTTTGATCTAGTGTGTCATTTTGATATATTTTGGTATCTCACTGTTTCACTGATTATACTCTGTCTAACAGATCACTAAGATGGCTTTTATATCTACATCTTCATTTAGTGCCATACATTTTAACTCTCCAATATTATTTTATAAAATTCTGGAATTTGCTTATAGACTCCTAAATAGATTGAGGCCCATATTCAAAAGTTCAGTGAGTTGCAAAGTTACCCAGATAATTTTATGTGGATAACTTTACCTGGAAAGTCAGCAGCACTTAGATGAGTGATAATGCCGCTGAATATTCACAGATAAAGTTATTTGAATAAAGTTAACTAGGTAACTTTGCACTTACTGGACTTTTGAATATTGCAAAAAAAAAAAAAAAAATGTACTAGGCCAGCAGCACTCTGATCCCCCTTTACTTACACCTGCATAACAAAGCGACTAAAGATGAATCTCATAAAAATTCCCGCTCAAAGAGACTACATTTGGTGTTTAGTAACCCACAAGAGGCAACCGGAAATTAATCAGATCCCAAAAATAATATTGCTGGTTTGTGCAAAACTGCTTCAAAACAATGGTATAAAAATACTTCAAAAACATGTTTTTGAAGTATTTTTGCTGAAGCAAGCAGTGTATTTTGGGGCTATGATCAGTTGCCTGATGTCTCTTGTGGTCTCTGAACACCAGCTGGTGTCTGTATAAGATAGACATTTTTATGATATCCTCCATTCTCTTTGCTCTGTATGTGATGTTATGATTTTTCGAGCTTCCTGACATGTTTTATTTTGGTCTCTATATTGTCACAGGCCCATGTCTAGTTTCCCTGGTCGAGGAGCTTCTTATCGCCATTTCTCTTTCTGTACTTGTTCTTTTATCTATTGAACAATGTTGTTAAGGCTCTCATCTGACACTGGGATGTTATGATTTTTTTTTGTATCCTCCATTAAGGAATATTCCATGAGGTTCATATTTAAATGATTTGTCTGGCTAGGTTCTGGACATAGGCAAACTGCAGGTTTTAAAAACCCTGCCAGTGTCACTGCACCTGACTTATCCCTAGATTCATCAAAATGCATTAACACATTGATAGCGCCCGCATTAATAAAAAGGGGTGTGTTTAGGGAAATTTTAGAATTACTGCACCATGCAGTAACTTACCGCTTCACATTAGTAGTAATGCATGGTGTGGTAAACGTAGTGCACCCTGCAATAATCCCTATTTTTCATATCTTGTGCTGAGTGAGAGAGAGTGAGAGCGAGAGAGAGCGAGCCTGAGCTTGTGGGGAGAGCCTCACAGTGTGCAACTGTTTATATCTCTATAGAAGGGCCATCTAATAGGTCGAGGTGAGAGAACATAGTACAAAATTTCATCTTTGTGAGACTTTCCTCACTCCAAATGATGTCAGATCTTCACCAAAGTGTACTGTGCTGTTCCTACGTCTCACTCTACATGCGAAACTGGCCCCTAAACCCTAAACCACCACCACCACCACCTCACCTCAACCCATTAGATGGCCCTCCTATAGAGATATAAATAGTGGCACACTGTGAGGCTCTCCCCAGAGGCTCAGGCTCTCTCTCTCTTTCTCTCCCTCTCTCTCTCTTTTCCTCCTTCCCTCCCACCTTTCCACTCCTAAACCCACAATTGGCCAAAATGCAATTCAAAAAATGTATCATAAATTACATTATGGCCATTTCAGGCATATTACACAGCCTAGCACCAGGAAAAAAGGTGTGGTTGAAACCGTGCAATAACATGCGTTATGCTATCACCCAGTGTGGTATTGCCCCATATTTTACTAAATCCCACCCAAACTCCTCCATGATCCCGCTTCCCCCAAAAATTTGCACTCACACTCAGGTAGATTTTCAAAAAGCGCGATTTGGCGTACTTTTGTTGGCGCATCAGGCGCCAACAAAAGTACGCTGGATTTTAGTAGATACGCGCGTAGCCGCTAAAATCCTGGATCGGCGCACGCAAGGCTACCGATTCCGTATAGCCGGCGCGCGCCGAGCCGCACAGCCTACCTCCGTTCCCTCCAAGGCCGCTCCGAAATCGGAGCGGCCTCGGAGGGAACTTTCTTTTGCCCTCCCCTCACCTTCCCCTCCCTTCCCCTACCTAACCCACCCCCCCGGCCCTGTCTAAACCCCCTCCTTACCTTTGGCGGGGGATTTACGCCTCCCGGAGGGAGACGTAAATCTCTGCGTGCCAGCGGGCCGCTAGCGCACCGGGACGTGACCTGGGGGCGGGTCCGGAGGGCGCAGCCACGCCCCCGGACCGCCCCAGGCCGTAACCACGCCCTCGGACCCGCCCCCGAAACGCTACGTCCCGCCCCGAAAACACCGCGTGGATCGGGCCCGCCCCCGACACGCCCCCGACACGCCCCCCCTCGGAAAACCCCGGGACTTACGCGAGTCCCGGGGCTCTGCGCGCGCCGGTAGGCCTATGTAAAATAGGCGCACCAGAGCGCAGGGCCCTGCTCGCGTAAATCCGAGCGGATTTACACGAGCAGGGCTCTTAAAATCCGCCCCACTGTGCGTTATTGTTCTTAGCGCAGGCGTTATGATGTTACTGCTAGCGTTAATGTGTTATCACGTGCGTTAACGCCATAACGCATTTTGATGAATGACCCTATTAGCACTGCACTGCTGAAAATCTGATACAGGTTAGCTGGATACATTTAACTGGCTAACATACTGTAGCTGGGTGCCCAACTGCTGAATATTGTCCCTATGTGTATAATCCTAAATACTAAGAAGTAAATTGGGCACTGAAAAGTGAAAACAGTGGTATTCTTCTGAAAGGGATGTACCAGTTTTTCTTGCTGAGTTCCCTCCTTTTTGTAAACAAAACAATGCTTATATAAAAATCACTAAAATTCTGGTTGCTGATAAAAATGATTGTTCAGATCTCTAAAAACAGAAAATAGTTTATGTTGGCATAGCATTTTCTCTGGAAACTTGAATTTTACTTGAATTTTTCACTTTTCTTAACATCTGAGCTTTTTTTGTTTCACAAACTTTTAGTACACCTTAGTAGTATGCCTATTTCATTTCATACCAGAGTTTAAAAGAGGTTTGAACTAATTCCTGGAAGAAAAAAGTCCAAGGCTCATTATTAGGCAAATAAGCTAAAGAAAACTATTGCTATCCCTGGGTGTTAGTGACAGGAACTGGATCTTCTTTACGGAATCTGCCAGGCACTTGTGACCTGCATTGGCCACTGTTGTAGACAACATGCTGGGTTTGATGGATCTTGGTCTGATCCAGCATGGCATTTCTATATGAAATGTTATGTATACTGCCATATATAAAATAAAACTTATGGAGAAATGAGATGGATTTAAGCAGAAATTATGATGCCTAATATTATTTTCACCACTTGAAATTATATAATAAAATCAAGGAGAGTAGAAAATCCCAATTTGAATGCAAAATAAAATGTTATAAATGACAGCCAGTAAATTGTTGATTGTTGGTAGGGGTACATATGGTGGCGGAGTAGATGGTTGTACCATTTACTGAAGAGAGGGTTTATGTAGAACTGAAAGTAGACAAAGCTATGTGATCAGATGGGATATATCAGCTGGACTGTTGGATGATTGAGAGGTAAAAGAGGCACTTAATAAAGAGAATGCCAGAGTGGAAAGACTGAATTAACTATTTGCTTCAGTGTTTATGGAAGAGAATGTTGGGGAAATACCCATGCTGGAAATGATATTTAATGGTGATGAGTCTGATGAACTGAAACAAATTACAGTGAATCTGGAAGATGTAATAAGGTAAATTGACAAACTAAGAACATAAGAAGTTGCCATACAGGGTCAGAATGAGGGTTCCATCAAGCCCAGCATCCTGTTTCCAATAGTGGCTAATCCACAATACCTGGCAAGTAGTCAAACATTAACTAAATCCCATGCTACTAATGCCGGTAATAAGCAGTCACTATTCCTCAAGTCAACTTGATTAATAGCAGTTTGTGAATTTCTCTTCCAGGAACTTGTCCAAACCTTTTTTAAACCCAGCAATGCTATCTGCCTTAACCACATCCTCTAGCAGTGAATTCCAGAGCTTAAATGTTCATTGAGTGATAAAGAATTTTTTACTGATTTGTTTTAAATGTGCTACTTTCTAACTTCATGGAGTGCCACCTAGTCCTGCTAGTATCTAAGAGTAAATAACCTATTCGTATTTACATATTCTAGTCCTCTCATGATTTATTAGACCTCTATCATATCCCCTTCAGCCATCTCTTCTCCAAGCTGAACAGCCCTAACCTCTTTAGCCATGCTGGAAATGATATTTAATGGCGATGAGGCGGAGGAGCTGAAACAAATGGCAGTGAATCTGGAAGATGTAATAAGTTTCCATCCCTTTTATCATTTTGATCACCCTTCTCTGTATCTACTCTAGTGCAATGATATTTTTAATATGTGGTGACAAAAATTTCACATAGTACTCAATGTGTGGTCTCATCATGGACTGATATAGAAGCATTATAACATTCTCCATTTTATTCACCATTCCCTTCTTAATAATTCCTAACATTCTGTTTGCCTTTTTGACTGCAGTAGCACACTGGGCCAACAATTTCAATGCATTGTCTACTATCATGCCTAGATCTCTTTCCTGGGTGGTAAATCCTAAATGGAACCTAACATCGTGTAACTACAGCATGAGTTATTTTTCTCTATATGCCTCACCTTACACTTGTCCAAATGAAATTTCATCTGCCATTTGGATGCTGAATCTTTCAGTTTGGCAAGTTCCTCCTGCAATTTATCACAATCCACTTGTGATTTAGCTATTCTAAATAATTTTGTGTCATTAGCAAATTTGATCACCTAACTTGTCGTTCCCCTTTCTAGATCATTTCTAAATATATTAAAAAGCATTGGCCAAGTAGAGATCTCTGAGACACTTCACTGTATACCTTTCTCCACTGAGAAAATTGACCATTTAATTCTACTCTCTGTTTCTTGTATTTTAACCAGTTTGCATTCCTTAAAAGTGCATTGTCTCCTATCCCATAACTTAATTTTCTTAGAAGCCTCTCATGGGGGACTTTGTCAAACACTTTCTGAAAATATAAATATACTACATCTACCAGCTCACCTTTAGTCACATTGTAGCACATTTGTGAGGCAAGATTTCCCAGGGTAAATCCATGCTGGCTGTGTCCTATTAAACCATGTCTATCTATACATTATATGAGTTTGTTCTTTAGCATAGTTTCCATGATTTTTGCCTGCACTGAAGTCAGGCTTACCAGTCTATAGTTTCTCAGATCACCCTGGAGTATTTTTTTAAAAATAATAGGGATTACATTGACTATCTTTCAGTCTTCAGGTACAATTGATTATTTAAGTGATAGGTTAGAAATTACTCATAATAGATCTGAAATGTCAATTTTGAGTTCTTTCAGAACCTGGGGTGTTCATCATCTAGTCCAGGTGATTTGCTATTCTTCATTTTGTCAGTCTGGCCTACAACATCTTCCAGGTTCACTATGATCTGGCTCAGTTCATCTGAATCATCTTTGAAAACCATCTCTAGAATGAGTATTTCTCCAACATTCTCATTAGTAAATACAAAAGCAAAGAATTCATTTAATGATGAGTTTTAAAAGCCTAGCATGTGCCAAAATTGGAAAATGAATGCACAACTTGGACGTGTGCATGGCCACCTAATTTTAAAAGCCACCCAGATGCACATGTATCTCCTGCTGCGTGCAGATCTCACTTGATTTTAAAAAGGGGCCTGTCTGGATGTGTTAGGGTGTGGCCAAGAGATGTGCACATAAATACTTACACAATCCAGTGTGTACCCACATCTAGGGCAGCTTAACTTTACTTATGTTAAGAAGGAGGTGTATCTTAATAAATACAAGAAATTAGCTATTTCTGCTGGGTTTAAAGGATTTGGGGTAATTGGTGGGAGTTTAGGGTATGAAATCAGGGGGGGCTTTGAGGACCTAGCTCTTAACTGGGTGAAGTGGTGGACGAACTGGTGAAACTAGCAATGACATGGATGTATGCCCATTATAAAATACCCTGACTTATGCTGAAGGATCTGGCTTTGTATGCCTGGGTGCATGCCCACTTAAAATTGTGCACAGATGTACATATGGCCAGGCTATTTTATAACATGTGCACATATGTGTGCTCAAATTATGACATGGGCACTTGCTGATGCACATGTTACAAAGTGCACCTGTGTGCCAGTTTGAAAGTTACTGTCTTAGTCTTTCTGTGATGGCTGTTGTGCTTGGAGGTGGACTCTTGTCCTGGAGCAGTGGAGAACGGCTCCCTGGTTGGACCCAGGAAGCACCTGCCATCAGGTGGTGGATCACAGGAGGCTAGCTGGAGCTTCACCACTGGAAACCCACGGTCCCCCTGGGTGGAGCCCTTGGGGACTCGGGCCGCTTGAACTTAGGTGGGCCTCTCAGAGTCTCCCTGATAGGAAGTATAAAGGTGTGCCCACCAAAATCAAGGGTGTGCGGTCGATGTCTTGACTGAAGGCCTGAGGAATCAATGAAGGCCAGTTCAGTGTCTGCGATGATAAGGCTAGGAGCAGGGCCAGAATCAAGGAGGCATGGTCAAGGATAGCTGGGGTCGAGTTCCAAGGATCAGTCCGAGAGAGGTCAGCCAAAGCAGGGGTCAAGTTCCAAGGATCAGTCCGAGAGTAGTCAGCCAAAGCAGGGGTCAGATTCCAGATGTCAGACGTTGTCAAGGAGACAGGCAAAGGTCAGCATCCGGGCAGCGATCAGCGTGGTCAAGGAGACAGGCAAAGGTCAGTACCAGAGAGTTAGTCTAAGAGGTACTACCTGGGGGAATGCAGGAACAGACAATGCTGGAACACGAGGACGCTAGAACACAAGGATGCTGGAACAAGGCTGAAACACGAGGATGCTGGAACAGGATAGGAGACATGGAGGCAAATTCAGTACACACACAGTGTCGACCCGATTGCCAAGGCAAGGAAGTGCAGGCAGGCTCTTCCTTTAGTAGTATGTTCAATCAGGGTACGCTGTGGAGCTTGGACCCACCCTTGGCCCTATAAGGGACCAGACAGTCCACGCGCGTGTGCCTAGGGGCGGAGCTGATGCCACGGAGGATGCCGAGCCCCACCGTGAGGCCTGGTGCACTGAGGAAGGCCCAGCGACCACCGCCGCGGGACGCCGAGGCCTGGAGGAACTTGCAGCAGCTGCCAGGGAGTCCGACCCGGGACCTACAGTGGAGTTGGAAAGGTGAGCAGACCCGTGTGAGGGGCGAGCGCGGACAGGGTGCACAACAGTACCCCCCCTTCTAGGCCTCCCTCTACGTGGGCGAGGTTTTTCAGGGTAAGCCCTGTGGAAGGCTCTAAGGAGATCCTTGTCAAGTATATTGTGGAAAGATTCCCATGAGTTCTCCTCAGCTCCATAACCCTCCCAGGATAAGAGGTATTCCCATCTGCCTTGACGCTGAGGACATCGAGGACTTACCTAAAGAGTCGTATTAGGTTCAGTGGAGATCTGGGGTGGTGACGGATCTCTTCGAGAAGGCCAGGATAAGACTAGCGGCTTCAATAGGAAACATAGAAGGTGTTATGAATGCCCATGGCACGTGGCAGTTGTAATTGGTAGGACACTGCTCCCACTCTCCGTAGGACTGGGAATGGGCTGATGAACTTCAGTGGCAGGCGGTGTGAAGGGAGTTGCAGTCTTATATGATGAGTGCTTAGCCACACTTTCTGGCCAGGACGGAAGAGTGGAGCGGGATGACTGTGGGCATCTGAAGTCTGTTTGGAACATTCGGCAGCCTGGTTGAGGCATTCCTTGACTTGGTTTCACACCTGATGAATGGTGTGGGCCAAGAACTAAGTGGCTGGTGAGGGAACAGAGAGGGGTACTGGTAGCAATAAGCGTGGTTGTCGACCAAACACCACGGAAAATGGCGATACATCTGTGGCAGCAGAAATGTGGGTATTATGCGACAATTCTGCCCAAGGCAGCAGATTGGACCAGATGTCCTGTTGGTCGTTCACATAGGAGTGGAGGAAAGTCTTCAGGGTCTGATTGGTTCTTTCTCCTTGGCTGTTGGCCTGGGGGTGATAGGCCGACGTAAAATTCAAGGTGATGTTGAACTTTTTACATAAAGAGTGCCAGTATCTTGCCGTGAACTGTGGTTCTCGGTCTGAGATAATCTCTTTTAGGAGACCATGGAGATGTAAGACATGTTTTAGAAACAATTTAGCCAACTCTGGGGCTGACGGAAGGTTTCTCAGGGGGATGAAGTGACCCATTTTAGAGAAACGGTCAATGATAACCCAGATCACGGTATTGTTCTGTGATGGTGGAAGGTCTGTGATAAAATCCGTGGATTTACTTGACCAAGGTTCTGTAGGAACTGGAAGCAGTTGAAGGAGACCTCCATGGACGCCCTGTAGGGGGTTTCTGTTGGGCACAGACGGGGCATGAATCTACGTAGTTGCGGGAGTCTTGCACCATACTGGGCCACCAATAGAATCTCCGCAACATCTCGAGGGTTCTGGCATGGCCTGGATGTCCAGCCAGCTTAGAGTCATGGGCCCATTCGAGAACCCGCTCACATAGTCTACATGGAACGACGGTCATGAAATGAAGCTCCTGGGGAGGGGGGGTTAGATTTAGGAGCAATGTTAAAAAATATTTCTTCTTGGAAAGGATGGTGGATACATGGAATGTCCTCTCCTTTGAGGTGGTAGAGAGAGATAAAAATGGTAATATAATTCATGAAAGGAAGGAAAAAGCACAGAGGATGAGTGTCAGATTTAGGCACCAGCTACAAAGTTATAATTTAGGGCCTCGGATAATGAGAGGGCCTCTAAATACAAAAAATTATAAAGTTTAAAATTTTACATTTTTTGGGGTGGGTCCTCTCAAACTCAACATAGCTTATGGCCTAAAAATGTTTCACTCTGACTCTGCAATCAAGCCCTTGTTCTGAAGAATGGAGGGGAAAGTCTGATATTAAAGAGGTCTCTGGCATTGTACCTAGAATGAAATTGGGCAAATTAGATGGGCCGAGTGATTCTTATCTGCTATTCTATTTTATGTTTCTATATGTTGCTATGTAAATTATATTTTTGTATAGTGTGTAGCATGTAGTGATTCTTTCTGATCGAGATAACTTGAGAAAAATATGAGAAACTTCAATGCTGAACTAGTTCCAGCAGCAACTGACTTAGAAAAAATGATCTAAGGATAACAATTGGATTATTACAACACATTAATGTCTTTAGTGGGCACATTTCATAGCCATTTTACATGGGTAAAAAAATTGTTTTTACCTAAGTCCTGGATTTATCATTCTTCGCAGAATGATGAATCCTGTGAAAACAGGGGGCGAGGGGGAGGCGAAGGGGGGCAGGCTTGCGAAAGCCCGCAGCCTTCGCACCATGGCGGTGTGATTTCGGTGGCCGCAGTGCGCCGGCTGCTGGCTTTACCGAATAGTGCCACCGTGAAAGGTGGTGCTATTCGGCGCGCTACTGCCGACGATAATGTTAGTAACATTATCACCGGCAGCGAAGCCACCACTGAGTCCACCCCCTCCCGCCTCGATTCCGCCCCTCCCTGCCCCAACTCCACCCCAATCTAATTTGCATGCGATAAGCCCTTAGAAAATAACCCCCTAAATCAGCTAACTGAAAATTACCTTCTTTCAATGCGTCTAAAAATACAGGGGCTGTTCCAGAATGCACCAATGCACATACTTTTTGCTGCATTCAGAGGAAGGCATTCTGGTGGATGTGTGTGTATATGTGTGTGTGTGTGTGTGTGTGGGGGGGGGGGGGGTAGGTAGGAGGAGGGGAAATACGCATGTAGGTTGCATTTTTAAATCTATATGAATGTTTTTCCAGCAAAATTCTATCTGCAAAAAACACAGTTTCAAGCATCTGTGGATAGTTTGTACCCAGTGGCAGTTTTCAAAGGTCAAGTATGCATATTTTTCTCTTTTGAAAATTTTTGCAAACAAGGCACGTAACAAGTATCTGTGCACTTTACACAAATGCAGGCAGTTTGAGAAATGCCCCTATAATTGTAACAGGTGCAACAAATGAATTAAATAATGAATATATCAAATAATATTTAACCCTGAATGTAACTAAGTATATATTACGTTAAAAGTGTTGTTTTTATCTATATTTATTCCAGGTTGCAGAACTGCCCCAGCTGACTTGGTTTTCATCTTGGATGGATCTTGGAGTGTTGGTCCAGAGAATTTTGAAATAGTCAAAAAATGGATTGTTAACATTTCAAGCAATTTTGACATCGGGCCCAAATTTACTCAAGTCGGGGTAGTCCAGTTCAGCGATTACCCTACGCTTGAAATCCCCCTTGGAAGTCATGACTCCAGTGAAAACCTCATCAGAGGAATGGAGCTCATAGAATATTTAGGTGGAAATACTAGAACTGGAAATGCAATTAAATTTTCTGTTGAACATGTGTTTGCTAGAGCCTTACGACCTCTGACTAAAACAGCTATCGTCCTCACTGATGGCAAGTCCCAGGATGAGGTGAAAGATGCAGCAGAGGAAGCAAGAAAAAACCACATCACTTTATTTGCAATTGGAGTGGGTAATGAAATTGAAGAGGGTGAGCTCAGAGCTATTGCCAACAAGCCTTCATCTACATATGTATTTTATGTTGAAGACTACATTGCAATATCCAGAATCAGAGAAGTAATAAAGCAAAAGCTTTGTGAAGGTAAAGTTTAATATTTAATATTTATTTATAGAGTGGACAGTACAAGTTCCATTTATTGCAATACTTGCCAGTTATTGTTCCCCATGAACTGCATGTTAAGAATATAATATCAGATATTCAGATTCTCCTGTTAAATACACTCCCCTTTTCCTAATATTAATGCTAAACCGCTCATTGTTATTTAATTTTAATTTGTTTTCTTAATTTTACATAACCTTTCAGGTGAATTTTCAAAATATTATGCATGCAAAAATTAACACACTCATGTGCATATATTAGAAAATTTGTGGACTTACGTTTATTTATTTTTAATATCTATTTATTTAAAAGAATGTATCACCTGCCGTTCCAAAGATCATGGTGAGTTACATAGTTAAAAAAACATTCATAATAGTAGGTAACATACAACATAAAACTAAAATTACAACAGAAACAGAGCATACAGATTAAATTGGACTGCTCAATATATCAACAGCATGCTGTTTAAAGAAGAGGCACTCTCATGAACTATGCAGTGGATCACACAGTCAATTCAGAAATGCCTGTTTGAAAAATCAGGTTTTTAGATTCTTTTTGAATTCCTTAGTATCATTTGTAAGCTAGAGTTGTTCTGATAATGATTTCCATAATATGGGACCAATCTCCAAGACTGCACACTCTCATAATTTGCCCAGTTGTGCCTGGTGTAAACTAAGGATAACTAGTAAGCTTTGTAGGCTGGTCTGAGAGTTCTTTGTAGGGTTTAAACATGGAGAGCTGCACCTTACCACAGGGTGTCCTTATTAAAAATAATTGTATACCTAATTGTCAATACTTTATATTGAATCCTAAAATAGGTTGCCAGTGGGGTATAGAGAGAATGGGAGTGATATGGTGATATGTTGAACTGCCAGTCAATGTATGAGCTGCCTTTTTTTTAATAGATGAGCACTCTTATTGCATATTCAGGTAGACCCATCACTAGGAAGTTGCAATAATTGAAAAGAGCAATTGTTATAGCACAGTTCTGAAGTTGGAAGGTTCTAAGAGAGGTTTAAATCTGTGTAGCATATGTAGTTTGTAGTAACCAATTTTTAATAATTTGTGAATGTGCGTTTTCATGTTGAAATTAGTATCTAGTACACCTAAATTGCGAACATATGAAGAGATTGTAATTGTATGGTTACCAAAACTGAACTTAGGTAACTCTTCAGTAAGAGATTGCCATGTCAGATTATTTCAGTTTTTGAAATATTAAGGGTAAGACAGTTGTGAAATAACCATTTGTTGATGCAGCAAAATAGATCTGTAGGTGTTTTAAATTATTAGTATTGAGTTAATAACTGAAAGAACAATTGGATATTGTCTGCATAGTTACAAAAGTTAAGACCCAAACCACCAACTAACCCTTGGGGGACTCTGGTGTTGATAGAGGTCCACTTTGATGATCAACAGTTAATCTGGATCTGCTGAGAGCAATCTTATAGATATGATGAAAACCAATTTAAGACAGTACCAGAGATATCTTCTTCGTTATTGTTGTTAATCCCCGTTCCATGTAAACCAATTTGATATGATTGTATCATGAAGGTCTGTATAAAAAAGGTATAAATAAATAAAATAAATAAATATACCAATCTCTGCAAGTCATGTCGTCAATATACTATGGTTGATAGTATCAAATGTGGCTGAAATGTCAAGAAGGCCCATGATGTAACTTTGACTACAATCAAAGCCATGCCACAGAATATCGATGACTGAGAAGAGAAGGGTTTCAGAACCCTTTGGTATTTTTTGGAAACCACATTGATTAGGCTTTAACAGTGCATTGTCTTCAGGCTAATTGGTCAGTTGTTTGTTTACTATATTTTCAAGAATTTTGGAGAGAAATAAAGTCGAGTTAGGTCAATAGCTAGATAGGGCATTGGGATCAGTGGAATGATTTTTGAGTATCAGTTGAACAGAGCCCTTTTTGATGGACTTGGGAAGGAAACCTTCAAGAAGTATAAAAAACAACTTACCCTGGGGAAGTGCTACTTCAATTTTGCATGAAAATCTCTACATGTATATGTAAAAAATTTAAAGTAAAAAAAATATGCTTATAGCAGTTCAGTACCACTTAGCTGGATAAGTCTTAACATGTGCTAATTATCCAGCAAAGGGTCAGATTCATTAAGGCTTTTCTCCCATTTTGCATCTATGTGAAAAACCGTTAGTGAATCAGGTACTAAGTAAGATAGCTGGATAAGTCTCAAATAGAGCTACTTAACTGGAAAAATATAACTATTTGGACTTATCCAGCTATTTTACTTATCTGGATAAGTAGTACTATTTGAGACTTATCTAGCTATTTTAGCCAGATGAGTAACACTTTTTAAGACATATCCGATTAAGAAGCAGCAAAGCTGATGCTGAGCTGGATAAATTGGAACTTATTCAGCTAACTTGAATATCTGTTCACATGTATTATTTACATATGTGCAAATGTTTCAGGGAAGAATTACATATATTTTATAACACATGTGTATACGATATGTGTGGGTTATAAAACACTTTGAGTGCCCATGTGCATGCATATATGTGTAACCCTACCTAAGGTCACTAACATGTTCTAGATAATTAGTGGAGTGTGTTATAGAGGGTTCCCACTCTCTTAGAGTTTATTTAGAGGAAAGAGCTCAGGCAAACTGCAGGGCTGTATGCTTTGCAATTATCCTTCCTGTTTAGGGGAGGGAGAGAAAAGTGATGTGAGAGTTTGGTGCTGTAAAGGATGAGGTAATGTACAAGGCATTCCCTCCATGGGGAATGGATTGGGGTTAGAGAGAGTCTATATAATATGCCCCCAGGCAACTATTGTTGTTTTGTGAGTCCTGAAAAGAAACAGGGCATGTGAGGCATCCCAGGATTTCTGCAGCAAGAAATAAGAAAGATTCCAAGCTGAGAAGAATCTGTGGCTTACCAGATGGAAGATACCCTATTAAGAAAAAGGGTAAAACCCTTGTCTGAGAAAGCTCCAGTACAAGAACTGTCTAAGAAGGATGTTACCCCGAAGGACTTGGGGGTAAGGTAGCATGTGAGTAGGATTCCTCCTGCTCAGAGAAGTGTGAAAAATTATTGAATCTGTTTCATTTGTTTGTGGGACTGTATCCAGTTATTCAATTTAAGATTTTACAATTCTTTTTCTGTCTGTTCTTTCTATTTAAGAACATAAGAAATTGCCATGCTGGGTCAGACCAAGGGTCCACCAAACCCAGTATCCTGTTTCAACAGAGGCCAAACCAGGCCACAAGAACCAAGTACCCAAACACTAAGACGATCTCATGCCACTGATGCCAGTAATAGCAGAGGCCATTCCCTAAGTCAACTTGATTAATAGGCGTTAATGGACTTCTCCAAGAACTTATCCAAACCTTTTTTAAAACCAGCTACACTAACAGCTGGATTTTAAATTAGCCATGCGCATAGAAATCGCCATTTACATGAGAGGCCGGGTCCTGTGCGCATTTTTAAAGAGAGCCTGGCCATGCGCGTAAGTGGTGATACGTGCATAAGTGCCGGGCCCTGACAAATGGGCAGGCCAGGGGGTAGGAATGGGCAGGGCAGACCGGGGCAGGGGGGGGGGGGTGGGCGGGCTAGGACGGCACCATTCATACCTGTCCCAGAGCCTCACAGGTCGGGCCCTGAAGTAACTTGAAGAATAAAAGTTAAAAAAAAAAACGGGTATTTCGAGAGTGGGGAGGAGAGGGGAAGGGGAAGGGAGGTTCGGGTAGAGGGTAGAAAAGTTCCCTCCCAGTCCACTCCTAAATTGGAGTGGACTGGGAGGAAACTGGGGGGACCCCCAATCTCATTGCTGCGTATATTTTGCAAAATTTTACCCCCCCTTGCACGCGCCGCCTGCATGTTTAAAATCTACCATTAACTGCACTAACCACATCCTCTGGCAACAAATTCTAGAGCTTAATTATTTACAAATACATTTAATTTTGGAATCAACATCAGTTTGGACATTAGACTTGTTCATAGTGTTAAGTCTTCCCCTTGGACCTCCCAGAGAGACTCTGGTCTCCATTTGGTGATCCCTGGTGGACTTTGACTTTTCCCATGGCTGCAGACGTGTAACTCACTAAGGGCCTCATTTTCCAATATCGCAGTGGTAACGCATGAGGGGGCGTGTCCCATGCAAATAAGGCATTTTTCGTGCAGCGGGAAAACATCACGTCACGCGATGTTTTCGCCATTTGCGGAAATGGATTCGCAAATCGCGAAAACATCGTGCACCGCGATAAAACAACCAATGAATCTTTGCAGTACACAAAAGTGTCCAAACAGCCTATTTCCACAAGCAACATGTTATATGAAACCAAGCAATTGTCTAGGGAGGAGGGAGAGAGAGAGAGAGAGATGCTATAGTGTCTATGCCCTAGACAGGTATTTCTATCCCTATGGGAGGGCCACCTAGTAACTCGAGGTGGGGATTAGGTATGAGCGTAGGGGGTTGGGGCCACTTTCACATTCAACATGAGACGTACGGAAAGAACAGTGATCTCTAGTGAAGATTTGCTGGCCTTCGGAGTGAGGAAACTCACTCCAAGAAGAGATTTGGGCAACGTTCTCTCCACCTAGCTTGTTGTTGCCCAGGTAGAGTGTCCATCAAGCTAGGTGGAGAGAACGTTGCCCAAATCTCTTCTTGGAGTGAGTTTCCTAACTCCGACGGCCAGCAATCTTCACTAGAGACCACTGTTCTTTCCGTACGTCTCATGTTGAATGTGGAAAGTGGCCCCCCAACCCCCTACGCTCATACCTAATCCCCACCTCGAGTTACTAGGTGGCCCTCCCATAGGGATACAAATACCTGTCTAGGGCATAGGCACTATAGCAAGTCTCTCTCTCTCTCTCTCCTCTCTCTCTCTCTCTCTCTCTCTCTCTCTCTCTCTCTCTCTCTCTCTCTCTCTCTCTCTCTCTCCTCTCTCTCTCTCTCTCTCTCTACCTATTTTACATATACTCCGCCCCCTGTATATTAAATTACGAATTTGCATTCACAAATCGCGTTAGTGAATTTATCTCTCGCGTTAACACCTTGGAAAATGACCCCCTTAGTGCCTGTGATAAAAAAGGGTGTGGTTAGGAAATTTCCAGCCTGCTGCAATGCATAGGTAAATAAGATACGCGGCATTGTGTCAGCACGTGATGCGTCATTTTATGCGGCTAGCATAAATGAATGTGTGGTGCATTAGGTTTTTCAGTTTATATATACAGGCTTCCTGCAGCTGCCTCTTTGAGGGTATGTCAGGTGTTTGGTGTTGTTGCTGTCTAGTTGGAGGTTCTTTATAGTGATTACTGACAGGCCGATACAGTAAAGTTCGCGGGAGAGTGGGGGGGGTGGGGGGTGGGGTTGGACTCGCATTTTCGACGCGTTATTACTCCTTACTGAATAAGGAGTAAAGCTAGCGCGTAGAAAACGCGCGCCTACCCCCCGAGACTAATAGCGCCTGCAACATGCAAATGCATGTTGATGGCCCTATTAGTCATTCCCGCACGATACAGAAAGTAAAATGTGCAGCTTTACACTTACTGAATAAGGGGTAAAGCTAGCGTGTCGAAAGCGCGCGTCCAAATGCAGGTTAACAGTGCGCTCCATCGGAGCGCACTGTTAACCTGCACACTGTACTGTATCGGCCTGACAGTGAGTTGTCTTGTTTTCTGTTGCCATCTGTTTCCCCAACATCTTCATTAGTAAACACAGAAGCAAAGAATTCATTTAGTCTTTCTGCAATGGCCTTATCTTCCCTAAGAGCCCCTTTAACCCCTCGGTCATCTAACGGTCCAACCGACTCCCTCACAGGTTTATTGCTTCAGATATATTTTTTAAAGTTTTTATTATGAGTTTTTGCCTTATGGCCAACTTCATTTCAAATTATCTCTTAGCCTGCCTTATAAATGTTTTACACTTAACTTGACAATGCTTATGATTTTTCCTATTTTCTTCATATGGATCCTTCTTCAAATTTTTGAAGGTTTTTTGGCTAAAATTGCCTTTTTCACCTCACCTTTTAACCAGGTCAGGAATCCTTTTGCCTTTCTTCCACCTTTTTTAATGCATGGAAGACATCTGGACTATGCTTCTAGGATTGTATTTTTAAACAATGTCCTTGCCTTTTGTACACTTTTAACCTTTGCAGTTGCACCTTTCAGTTTTTTTCTATTTTTCTCATTTTCTCAAAGTTTCCCTTTTGAAAATGTAGTGTTAGATCCATAGATTTATATATTGTCCCCCTTCCAGTTATTAGTTTAAATTTGATCATGTTATGATCACTATTGCCAAGTGTCCCCATCACTGTTACCTCTCTCACCAAATCCTGCGTTCCACTAAGAATTAAAGCTGAGGCCATGCTAACCAGTTTGAAGAAATCAGGACTAACAGATAAAATGAAGAAGTGCTTGCTGGGAGGGCAAGAGGACCAATGTGTTGGCTACACCTTGGGGAAGGGCAAGGTCCATCCACAGACCAGGAAGATTGAGGCGATCACTCAAGTACCAGTTCCACAAACTAAAGCAAAAGTGAGAGCATTCCTAGGCCTTGCAGGATATTACAGAAGGTTTATGCCCAATTACTCAGAGAAGGCAGAACCTCTCACAAGGTTGTTGGTAAAGACAATACCAGAGAAGGTCCAGTGGTCAGAGGAAGCCTTCAGAGTCCTGAAGGAGGCAATTATGATCTGAACCAGTCCTGATAAACCTGGAATTCATCAAACTCTTCACGGTGCAGACTGATGCCTCAGAGGTCAGTTTGGGAGCCATCTTAGTTGAGGAGAAGAATGGCTGAGGTCATCCTGTGCCATACATTTGCCAGAAGCTATTGCCATGCGAGAGACTTTCCTCAACAGTTGAGAAAGAGGCCTTGGCATGCCTTGTGCTGTTACCTGTTGGGATGGCAGTTCACACTCATAATGGACCATCAACTGCTTCTATGGATGAATAGATCAAGGAGTCCAATGTGAGGGTGATGAGCTGGTTTCAGACCCCATAGCCCTTCAATTACAAGATCCAGCATAGGGTAGGAAGGGGGAATGACAATGTGGATGTCCTGTCAAGTGATGTGTACTGTCCTGCCAAGGCTGAACTGAGGGGGAGAGTATGTGAGGGAATATACCGGAAACTACCTCAAACTAACTTAAGGGACCGGCCACAGAGATCTAGCCACATCTTCCTTAAAGATCAGCCCCACAACCTGATCCCAGATCAGGTTGTGGGGCTGATCTGGGATTTTTCTTTTTTTTTTTTTTATAGCCAAAAGATCTGGAGAGAAGGTAGTGACTGTGAGAACATTTTAAAAATAGTTTTGACAGTGGGGCGACCAGGAGGGAGGGGCAATGCCTGGGTGACATATTTTAAATGTTTTAGGAAGAGAGGAAACCCAGAGGGAGGGGATATGGCCACAGAGGCATTTTCTAAAATATTTTTACAGCAGGTAGATCAAAAGGAAGGGGAGATTGGTGGGCAGGGACATGTAACATTTTATAGTCTGGTGGGAGGGAGGCAAGGGAAATCAGGTTCACTATTTTTATAAAAAGAAAAAAGAAAGTAAATTACAGTGAGGTGGGAAGGAGGGAGGGATGCAGTGCAGAAAGAGTAACAAGCTTTCTTTTTCACATTCCAATTGGGAGTGATGGAGGGTGGCTGGCCAACACCAAGATTTGACTGACCAAGTTAGGTCAATGCTGAATATTAATATTGAATACTTAAAATTCTCCCTGTGATCTAACTTCATCCCTATTGTATCTTAGGGAGCTAAATTTAGCCACCGAACCTAGTCAGTTTCATAGGCTTTGATCTAACTGGCCAAATAATTACTTAGCTGTCTTTTCAAGTCCTTTGAATATTGACCTCAAAGATAATATGGTAAGGACACTTCCTGCACTCTATAAATCTCCCTTGATTCATCAATGGAGAATTCAAAGCAGCCAAGAAGTAGTCCACAGACTCAATTGTTTGGTGCAGGGCAAGTTGGTGATTTCTTATAATTATTTATAATTTTAGTTCCATGATCTTTAAACAGGTAAATAGAAGATAAAAGACTAATTGTAGATATTCAAATGTTAGTCATTTTTCTTAGCTAGCTAACTTAGGGGGTTATTTACTAAAGCTTTATCGTGTGCGTTAGGTACGCGATAAGGCTATATCGCTGCGAAAAGGGCCTTTTCACATGCAATATAATGTAAATTAGGGGAAGGGGAGGAGTCGGGGCGGGGAGGGGGAGGAGTCGGCCTTGGAACCGCTGCCGGCGATAATGTGAGGAACATTATCGCCGGCAGTAGTGTGGCGAATAGCTACACCTTTTACGTTTTGCTATTTGCTGCAAAAGGCTGCAGCTGGCCCCACCGCGGCCGGCGAAATCGCATCGCTGTGGTGCGAACGGCCACGGCCTTTCACAGACCCGGCCCCCTTTGCCCCTCCGCCCCCTTTTTTGTGGGATTCATCATTCCGCGAAGTATGATGAAGCCTGCCCTTAGACATGATATTCAGCAGCTCGGAAAAGCCATTGAATATACATGTATATATCTACGCTTACAACTCCACAATGTATCCAGTATAGATGTTATTGAAATTATTTACTTGTAGATTCTTATTTATTATTGCAATAAGCTTTTATTCTAAAATGTCTTAAACAAGTTTTTCAAAAGAAAGAAATTTTTTTCAGCACATAAATTTTTAAAGGAGAAAGTGGAAAGTTTCATAAATGTTCTCATGACATTACTTCCTTGTAATGTATCAAGTGTTTTAATCATGAACAATCCACCTCCGTCCTTAATATTTTTTGAATTTTATATGAAATGTGCACTGTGGGGTAGATTTTCAAAGGGGTACACGCGTACGATATGCGTACGATACGCGATACGATTTCGGAGTGGCCTCGGAGGGAACAGGCAGCACGCGCTGGGCTCGGCGCACGCAGGTTCCACAAATGTGCACCCCCTTGCGCATGCTGACCCCGGATTTTATAAGATACGCGCGGCTACGCGTGTATCTTATAAAATCCAGCGTACTTTTGTTCGTGCCTGGTGCACGAACAAAAGTATGCCCGCGCGTACATTTATAAAATCTACCCCTGTGAGTATTAAAAAAACTCCTGTTTTTTATGGAATTTTTTTAAGTGTTTCAATTGTTCTCAGAGCGTAAGACAGGCAGTTTAAGTCCATATAACAACCAAAACCGACTTATCTTGAAGGTGTCATTGTCCACCCATTGTTATCTACCCGACAAGGCCTCGATTCTGACCCGACGGGGTCGTTCCTCAGGGGATGTATATGTTCTACTATATAGTCAGAAATTACTTATCTTTCAAGCTGTTTCTTCCATATGGACTACTTTACACCGATCCATCAAGCATCCATCTTTCATTCACCCTCGCTTAAATTCCAGCGTTCTTTTAACCTGCTGTCAGCGTCTTTCGAATGTTATGCTCCACCGTATGTTCTTACCCAACACTCTTTATAAAGAACATCTTTTCTAGATTTGTTTGAGCAATAGTGCTTCTGCTATTCCTCCATCTCAAAAGAGCAAGAACTTATGCTCACCAAACGCTCACTGAAAAAAATCTTTCTTTCAAAAACTTAAGACATTTTAGAGTAAAAAGCTTATTGCAATAATAAATAAGAATCCACAAGTAAATAATTTCAATAACATCTATACTGGATATAATGTGGAGTTGGGAGTGTTTGTCAATTAATATTCCAGAAGAAATTAGAGGTGCTGGGGATTTTTTGGTTTGTTACGTAGGATAAGCACTATATCTACGCTTAGTAATATAAGCTATAACCTGCCCTATGGCAGGTCTAATTTAGCCATATAACTTATGTGGCTAAGACTGAATATCAATAATTAGGCACATAACTTAGACGGCTAATTCGTTCTGCCCCAATCTACCCAGTATATGCCCACAACTTATGCAGATAACCTTTTAGCCGCATAAGTGACTTATGTGGCTAAATGGTGGCTGCTGAACATAGGTGCATATTCAGTGGCTACTACTTAATTGCATTAGCTGTACTTATGTGGCTAAATAGTGCTAAATGTATTTTGAATATTGACCTCCTTGTGACTGGTTTAGAGTTTCATCCTTTGAAATCCTAAATACTCAAATGTCCATATTGAAAGAGGTTTACCTGTGCAACTCTTGAGTTATCCAAATAAAGCATGAGGTTTAAATTTTCTGCCCCTCTCATGGGCTAAATTTTGCCCAGGTAAGTCTGTAGCCAGGCAAAATTTAGTCAGAAAAATTGGAGGTGCTCCTTAGGCATTTATGGGTGGGGCAAAGTTATCCAGAATTATCAATTTATTTTATAAAATGTATATGCTGCAAAATCTAAAGTTCTGAGCAGCTTACAATTAATTAATGCATAATAATTTAATAGATAACAAATTTCTACATTATAAAATCACAATGACATACAATAGCCACAAATAAAATATTTTTAAAAAGATAAAACAAATTAAAATAATAAAAATAACAACAAAATAACAAAAAATATGCTGCATTTGCTCACATTAGGTGGGAAAAAAGCAATTTCAAATAGATGTGTTTTTAGTTGTTTTTTGTCTGCTTTCTTAAATAATAATTTATCTTGTGAGTCAGCAAGATATATGGCATTAAAACCGTGTGATATGGCCCCTAATTTAACTAAAACCCTCCCAAACTCATCCCCCAATCCTGCTCACCTCAAAAATTTGCAATCACACCACGTGAATTTATACTTTTCGCATGCGTTAAGGCCTAAACACATTTTGATGCATTACCCTGTATAGCTGTAATAGTTGTCACTCTAGGACTGAGTTGTGTCAGGCTTCTTATATATACTACAGGCCTCTCTGGCCTAATCAGCATCCTAGAACTTCTTGTCTTCCAGAAGGCCTTCCCTGAGTGTAGGATACAGTTCTTTTTTCCCAAAGAATGACACTATCAGCTGGCAGCAGCACAGATCTAGGGCTTTCTGGGAACTCCATTTCCTGCTTCCTGAACAGAATTAAAAAGCAGCTTGAGTTCTACTCTCATACAAAATAATTAAAATACTTGCAGTTGCTTTAAGCACAGGCTGCTTATACTACACCACATTATCTGAATCTTTGTTATGAGCAGCTTACAAAGAGTGACATTAATTTATCTTAATTTAATACAGTATACATTAAGCATGATATATTATACATAATAGATATGATTATACATAAATGGTAATTTCCTATAACTTTGCAGTTTGGCTGTCCCAATTCAATTTTGGCAGGAATTGCAGTAATTCTTGGAGTTATTATTGTGCCCATGGTAATTTTCCAGTTTCTTTCTCCAAAAACATAAATTAAGACAATCAAAATAGAAATATTAATTATTCAAAAAAATAATTGTATTAAATAGAAAGCCTGTCAATTATTTTCTTTAGGTAAGGGCCATTAGTTGCAGCATTCCCCTTTTCCTGCACTTCATCACTGCATAGTTCCACATGTGGAAGCCTGGTGCTCTGAAGAGATCAACATGTTTAACTTCACATATGAAATCTATTTACAATAATGTCTGCTTTTGAAATTCATTGATAAATATTGTAACTTTTTTCCAAGTTATCTGAGCTATCCATTCATCTCAAATCCATGTTTTCCAAAAGCAATAGAAATTAGAGTGAAACATGAAGATAGAAGAAAGATATAGTATTTCAATCATCTTATCATTTTGGGACAAGGTCAAAATTGGTTTAGTGAGACAGATACATATGGGAAAATATGTGTGGGAGCTTGCTGGGCAGACTGGATGGGCCGATTGGTCTTTTTCTGCCGTCATTTCTGTGTTTCTCTGTTTATGTTACTATGTATCTTCTGTGATGTTCGTGATCTTCATATACTGAGGCACTATAGATGAAATCCAGAGACCAAATGCAAATTTGTATCAGAGCTAATAGATGGATTTACAGTTGGCCTTGGCCATAATCCTATTTTTATGAATAGAGACATTTAAGTGTGGCAAACTTGAAATTTGTCGCGTGAAACGATGGTGCGTAATGAAGATGTAATAGCAGTTCTGAAACTCTTGCATTTGAAACTGGTAAAAAGGAAATTTTGCTTGCGGATATTTGCCATTTATACTAACTAAAGAGCCAGTGAATAAACATGTCAGTAGCGGGGGCACAATGCTAATAGCAGTATTCTATGCTGCTGTGTCTTTTACTCAACCTCTCACATGGAAACTGCAGGGTCACAGACCAACTCAGTTATCTTTATGAACATGTTACAATCCTGCTTGTGGAGCCCATTCCACGATCAGGCCCTTACCCCATGCCGCTGACTGTCTTCATAGCCTGATGCCGCTGCCAAGGCGCTGCTCTGGCGGTGTGGAGTCGCCAGTGGCCCAATGCCGCGCCACTGCCTTTCTGCGGCCTAGGCTGCCTCTGGTCCATGCCGCTGCCGTCCCTTCACTCCTTCAGCGTGGCGCTGCTACCGGGACTCTGCCTCTTTGCGGCCGTGTGCCGCCAGCATCCATCTTTGTGGCCCTGAGCCACTGCCAGGATCCTCTTGTCGAGCAGTGGGAAGCCGCTGTTGCCGCTTCCTGCCTCCTCTTCTTGCGGCAGGGATGCTGCTGGTGCAGCCTGTCTCCTCTTCCTTGTGACCTGGAGGCCGCCACTGCCCTCGGTCCTGCTCCACTCTCTGGGCCCTCCTCTAGGTGCCGGCACATGCCTCTTTACTATATTTAAAAGGCCATTGGCGGGAAAAGCCCGCAGCCCCACCAGAAGTCTTCTTCACTCCATTTCCTGCTTTAGCCCTATAAAAGGGCTCAATTCCTGTTCCTCGGGGCCTTCGGATCCAGAATCCACAGTTGTCTGTGTTCCTCTTCGGGTCAAGGTCCTCCGTGGTCTTCACTTGTTTAGATGGCTCTTCGTTCCGTGTTCCTGGTCTTGTCCTCCGTTGGAGCTCCTTCGTTGCCTGTTCCAAGTCCTGATGTTCCGTGGTTCCGTTCCTGAAAGTCCTGATGTTTCAGATGTACCGTGTTCCTGATGGCCTGGTCCTGATGTCTTCGTCTTCGCCTCTGCAACCAGTTCTCAGATTCCTTGCATCCACCTTTCCTGCCGTGCCACCGTCATGGTCCGTGACCAGCCCATGGGGGGCTTTGTATGGCACTTTGTGGTACAAGGCTTTCTTTTCGTCTGCTGCACAAGCTTCCAAGAGACTTCTGTTTTTAATGCCTTGCTTCTGAGAATCCTGAGTCTTGAATCCTGAGTCTTGAATCCTGTCCCAGTCTTTGGAGTCCCTTGTGTCTGCTTCCATCCATGCCTAAGATTCTGCCATAACCTGCTCCGCTTCAGCGTGGTCTGCGACCAGCAACAGGTGGCTGTATAGGGCACGCCCCGGTGCAGGTCTCTACTGAATCTTCATCATGTTTGTCTCAAGTCCCACTTCCTCGCTGGAGTCTGCTTTGCATTCAGCATGGTCTGCGACCAGCCATGGGCAGCTGTGTAGGGCGCGCTGTGATGCAGTTCTCACTCAGTACTTTCGTCTGAATCCTGAATCCTTGCCTGAGCCCTTCTGAGTAACCTGAATCATTGACCGAGTCTTCTGAGTAACCTCAACCCTTGTCCGAGTCTTCCTGAGTAACCTGAGTCTTCGTCTGAGTTTTCCGAGTAACCTGAGTCTTCGTCCAAGTTTTCCTAGTTCCTGAGTTCCTGTCTTGTCTTGTTCCTGCCCTCAGCCTCCATCTGGCCTCATGCACTCGTCGTTCCCAAGCAGCGGGTCCAAAAGGGATACCGAGTGGCCGGAGGGCTACTCATGTGACCAGCATTGCATTGCTGGATCACACTGGTGCATGTAGGTCCAGCGGAGGGCTGATCCTGCTTTGTTCCTGCTCTGAAGTTTCTTGCCTTGCGTTCCAGTCCTGCTTTGTTCTTGCTCCGCCTGTGCTTGCATGCTCTCACCTCCCACGGTGTGCCTTGGGGCTTCTCCCTGAGTCATGCCGTGGTTCAGGGGCTCACGCTCTCCCATGAGCTAGCGACCATGTCTGCATCAGGATCCGTAGCCCACGGCTGTAACAGAATGTTCAAATGTAATTCTAATTTTAATTCCTTTCTATAAAGGAAGAGACTGCAGTTGGAATAATGCTGCATTGATTGATACAGGAATAGGTAAATTAATCTTCTTCTCTAAAGGAGAATACTAAGCAGAAAAGGATACGTGAATCAAAGGTTCATGTAATTACAGCATACTTTCTATCAAAAGATATCTTTCCTCAAAAAGGTCCACAAGTGAATAAGACAAGGAATTGCAAGCGCAAAAACAGCAGATCAATATTCTAAATGAAGAACTGATGCAGTACCTGATTGTGACTGGCCTGAGTTATTACTAGAGTTTGCTGAAATAACTAGTCAGAAAAACATAAAGGTAAATTTTAAAAAGGATGTGCAGGCGTCCATTTGCACGCGGTTCCCGGCGGGTGCACATAGCTGCACTGATTTTACAAAATCCGAGCATGTTACAAAATCTGATACCCGTGTGCACGTGCGCACCAGATTTTATATTGGTGCGCAGGTGGGGGATTTTATTTAAAAGCGTGTGGCAATGCGATCGGGCCCTCCCCAGTTCTCTCCCAGTCCTATTGAATAATTGAGCGGACTGGGAGGGAACTCCCCTAACCCCCTTTTTAGGAACCCGGCATGTTGTGTCGGCGGCCTCTAGCCCTGCCCCGCCCCTGGACTGCCCCTTTTTGCAAACCCCGGGACTTACACATGTCCTGGGGCTTTACACGCGTCACCAGGCCTTTTGAAAATAGGCCCAGCGCACGTAACCTTTTGAAAATCCGGCCCAATATGCGTGCATGTTATATAATCAGCAGGACATGCGTACATGTGCACACCATTTTATATGGGTGCATGCAAATTTCGCGTCTACCTGTAAGTGGGGGGATTTTATATGATACATACACCAACACCAATACCCATTTCCCCAGTCCATTCTCAGTTTGCCCAGTTTAAGGATAGGACTTTCTCCCCACCCCCCCAGCTAACTAGCCTTTCTTTTACCCTATCTGCCCTGACCCTTAAAACCCTGCTGAGTAGCCTAGTTTTTTCTCTAATTACACCTCCTCCATAGCAGAAGTAAAGTTACACCATAGAGGACCCCGGCACGCGTTTGTGTGCGTAAATAGTTATGCGCACATTTTTACTTATGGATCCGAACCACCCATGTTCTGCCTAGACTCCGCCCTCACCGAGACCATTTTTTAACCTTTTGGATTTGTGCACTTACTGGGAGATACACGCGTCCTTGGCCGCTTTTTAAAAGCTGCACGGCGCTGATTTGCTGGAAATACATGCTAATCTCCTGGCTTTGGTGTGCATAGGCCTTTTAAAATCTATTCATAAGTGTAAAGAACAACCATGAATGTTGGACTAGGCCTGTTAAGTTTATAGCCAGTTTTAGAAGATTGTCAATGTAATTGAGCCTAACTTTCAAACCTATCCATGTGACAACATTTACACATTTTATTTATTTATTTATTTAAAATTTTTTTTTTTTTTTTTTTTATATACCGGCATTCATGTTGCAAACACATCATTTTTTTTTTTTTATATACCGGCATTCATGTTGCAAACACATCATGCCGGTTTACATATAACAGGGGTGTACAGTAAACAATTCAATAACCTATTTGTGTAGAAGGAAGCAGTTACAAATAACAAGGTAATAGAACTGGGAGGAGAGAAGAAAAGAAAGAGAATAACATTAGGTATAGGTATTTACATTAGTAATAACATTTTTACATGTGGAAGTGGTAGAATCTGGCTGAATAGAATGTAACTGGCTGTGTGCAGATTTATTCTAGCATTTTATAAACTGTGCGATTGGAACTGCACAGTTTGTAAAATATTGTGTAGCTCTGCTTCAAATCTACGTGAGTATGTTTCAATTTGCACAAATATTTTCAATGCAGTAAAACATATACTTTTCTACCTATTTTATAAAGATATGCCCCTTTTTTAGGTGCAGAAAAAATATAGCATATATGGGTAATAACCACAATTTATCCGCAGAGGAAAGTATTTTATAAAGTATGTACACACGACATTTTGAAAATACTTGCGTGCTTAATTGAAATCATATGTTCACTAATACCTCTGCTAGTTTACTCATTCCATCTCCAGTTCATCTAGATCCTCTAACACTTCCCACTGAACCCTTCCAACTCAACCACCCACCCACCCAAAAACTGCAGACAACAGACAAGTCCGATTTCATATACATGAGTCAATTAGCAGGTGTAAAAATGTACAAATAAGTTCAGCAATGTATATGCATATATCTCTTACAAATCTCTTACAATCTCTTACTGCCATTTTATCTTCTGAACCCTGCCCCAGAACGTCCCTAGTCTATCCCATTTATTCTACAGTAAAATCTTTGTGCAAAATGTAAAATACACTCATATTCTTGAAGTTTACAAATAGCATGTACACGTGCACATGCTATTTAGTATGTATATGTTATTTTTACATGCAAAACCCCTTTGAAAATTTACTCCAAACTATTTTATGTGGGCATCTTGCATATTGCTCCTTCAATATCTTGTGATAAATCTTATATTGGTGTAATAGATCGTCTCAGTATCTGTAAAAATAATTGTTTCTTAAACATATTGGGGCGGATTTTAAATGCCCTTTGGGGCGGATTTTCATACTCCGCGAATAGGCCTACTTTTGTTTGCGCTCCAGGCGCAAACAAAAGTATGCTGGATTTTAGTAGATACACGCGGAGCCGCGCGTATCTGCTAAAAACCTGGATCGGCGCGCGCAAGGCTATCGATTTTGTATAGCCGGCGCGCGCCGAGCCGCGCAGCCTACCCCCGTTCCCTCCGAGGCCGCTCCGAAATCGGAGCGGCCTCGGAGGGAACTTCCTTTTGCCCTCCCCTCACCTTCCCCTCCCTTCCCCTACCTAACCCACCCACCCGGCCCTGTCTAAGCCCCCACCTTACCTTTGTCGGGGGATTTACGCCCCCAGAGGGAGGCGTAAATCCCCGCGCGCCAGCGGGCCTCTTGCGCGCCGGGCCGCGACCTGGGGGCGGGTATGGAGGGCGCGGCCACGCCCCCGGACCGCCCCGGGCCGTAGCCATGCCCCCGTACCCGCCCCCAAAACGCTGCCGACACGCCCCGAAAACGCCACGACGACCGGGACCGCCCCGACATGCCCCCGACACGCCCCCGACACGCCCCCGACACGCCCCCGACACGCCCCCCTCGGAGAACCCCGGGACTTACGCGAGTCCCGGGGCTCTGCGCGCGCCGGTCGGCCTATGTAAAATAGGCGCACCGGCGTGCAGGGCCCTGCTCGCGTAAATCTGGGCGGATTTACACGCGCAGGGCCCTTGCGCGCCGGCGCGCCTATTTTGCATAGGCCGCCGGCACGCGCAGAGCCCTGGGATGCGCGTAAGACCCGGGGCTTTGTCAAAGGGGCGGGGAGGGGGCGTGTTGGGGGTGTTCCAGAAACGACGCGGCGTTTCAGGGGCGTGCCGCGGCGTTTTGGGGGCGGGCCCAGGGGCATGGCGCTGGCCCAGGGGCATGGTCGAGGCCTCCAGACCAGCCCCAGGGTCGGGTGACGGCGCGCCGTCACCCGACCCTGGGGCTGGTCCGAGTAAATCTGCCAACAAAGGCAAGGGGGGGTTTAGATAGCACTGGGGGGGTGGGTTAGGTAGGGGAAGGGAGGGGAAGGTGGGGGGAGGGTGAAGGAAAGTTCCCTCCAAGGCCACTCCGAAATCAGAGCTGCCTCGGAGGGAACAGGCAGCGCGCGCTGGGCTCGGCGCGTGCAGGTTGCACAAATGTGCACCCCCTTGCATGCGCCGACCCCGGATTTTATAAGATACGCGCGGCTATGCACGTATCTTATAAAATCCAGCGTACTTTTGTTCGCGCCTGGTGCGCGAACAAAAGTACGTGATCGCGCAAATTTAGAAAATCTACCCCATTGTGTAGTTTCTTAAAGATGTAATTGAAATAGTTCAAACAGTTCACTCATATTCTTGATGGGGAAGGGAGACCTACTCAAAAATCTCCTCTTAACTGTGAGATCCTGGATTGATTTCCTCCTTCTCTAACCTTTTGCCACCAACTCTCTCAATATCTCCTTACTTCTCAATATCTCCTAACCCTCTGACTCTCTGCATGTGCTCAATGGCAATTTCTTTGTACCCCTGAAACTCATCCTAAAAAGTGGATGGCCAAAAAGCTGGGGAGGTGCAGTATATGCAAAAAACCTTCCTACAAAAATACAAAGATGATCACTGGGTAAAATATTTGTGGGCTTTCTAATCTCCGCTATACTGATTTTGAGTTAAGTTAATTTTGATAGGCATGTCCTACTTTCTGAACAAATTTAGAATTGTTATAACATACCGATTTATCTATTTGTTTGTTATGTTTCAAGGTTTTACAAATGTCTATTTGTATTCCACTTGAACTATGGATAAGAGCGGCTAATGTTTTTAAAGAAAGAAACAAATGTTTTGCTGTTGATTTTAAGGAATTTTTATTTTAACTGATCTGTCAGACTTCAGTCAATCTGAGACATAAAATAACTGATAACATTCTTTGATTTATAGAAATCCAGAAAATAGAGTATATTAATTACATATCTTTTTGCAATAATAGCATTTTTTCATTTTAGTTGCACAATCTGCTAATTAAAATATTAATGAAGATCTGTAAATATCTGTATATTTAATTTTTTACAGAATCTGTTTGTCCAACAAGAATTCCTGTGGCAGCCCGGGATGAAAAGGGATTTGATATTCTTTTGGGCTTAGGGATAAAAAACAAAAAAACTGTTAGAATTGAAGGTTCCTCGCCTAATACAAAAGCTTATGAAGTAACATCATTGGTCGATCTAACAGAACTTACAAGGTACAAGACTTAATTATGTTTTGTTACTGAAAATGTTTTTATTTGATAGCCTAGGAAGTGCATATGTGTTTTGCATTATAAATATGCTTTAGTTATAGATTATAGGACGAAGTTCAATATCTCTCAATAACAAATGTAAGCAAGACTTCAGGATCTGATGAGTTCTATTCAATGATTTTCAGGGCAAAGATTTGATATCATGACTATTTTAGTACACATTAAAAAAAAATTATTTGGTTACAAGGCTTGTATAATTGTAAATATATCAGCAACTCAGCATTCCTCGGGTTGCCAGGTCTACAACCGTCTAGGAAACCACATCTACCATCCCTTGAGAATCTTCTAGATGCTTCCAGCTTGGAAAGCAGAAATGGCAGGTTGTGGGAGAAAGCTCCTCAGCAGACAAATAACAAAATAGAAACCAAAGATATTGTGTTCAAATGAGATAGACCAACACAAACAAGTCAAAAGGGCAATATTTCCAGAAACTTTTTCCCTACTTACTTATCTGACCATAACTTTGTCAATAATTGTGAGGGAAGCAAACAGGGAGGCAGAATGTAAGTTGAGGAAGTAGAAGGAAATCATTCTTGGAAGCAACTGGATGATACTGAACTGAAGGCATGCGTTTTGAGTGGCTTGTTCTGTGGAGGCCATGGATCTTACTGTGGCATTCTTGCTTTCATGCCAAAATGTGTCTGAAAGGATTCCAACAAATAGCAGTGCATATGTGTTTTGGCAATAAACTTATGATGTGTGGACCCTGTTTGTGAAAGAACTTTGAAAATTATATGTGGCAAGGATATGCCTGATGAGCATCTGGTAGCTTTCAGGGGTTCTGCTGTCTCTTTAGACAGCATATGCCCAGTAAGCCTTCAACATATGGCATCAAGAATTGGTGATGCTGTGATGTGGCGACATTGTATCTCCTGAATTAAGGTATCTATTTGGGAAAACAAGCTGGAGAAGAATAGCCCAGTTAGGCAGTTATGTTATACAAAACTTGTTTGGCCCAGGTACAAATCAGGAAGGACTGTTGTGAAATTTTTTTCAAATAGCAAAGAATTGCAAAAAGAGAGAAAATAGAAGTCTACCAACAACTATCAACTTCAAAACAAAAGGTAGATAAAAAAATCTTTATATGTAGTTTTTTTTTTTTTTTAATAAAAAGAATATTTCAAATTGAATACATATCTGACACTGTGATTAGATTCATTTAAATTGATTTTGAGATAGGGTATCAAATGGGCAGCTAAGCGCAACACAACTTTACATTTAGCCTCATGCCCTGACCATCATGTGCCCAAAACGTCATTTTTGTTTTTGATTTTGTCTATGTGAATTAGTACTCTCTAGGTAACATGCTGTCTCAAAAAAGTATCATCAAATACTTTCTATAGTCCCAGAAAAGAAAACAACACTTAAAGGTGAATTTTAAAAATCTGGCGCACGCCAAGACCAGGAGATATGCGCACAAGTTGGGCTTGTGCCCGCTGAGCAGATTTTATAAGCCGCTGGGATACATACATGCATACTGTACCTGGTTCCCCTGCCATACAACTTTACTTCCGCTATGGATAAGATGTAAGCAATAAAACAAAAAAAACTATGCAGATCAGTGGGGTTTTAAGGGTTGTGGTTAACAGGGAGGGAGGGAAGCTATTAAACTAGGGAGATTTGGAAGTCCTCTTAACTGGGCAAACTTGGAATGAACTTGGAAAACTATCGATGGCGTCAATGCACGTCCCTTTTAACATTTTCCTACTTATGCAGTAGAAGCGGGATTTGCACGCACATGCATGCATCCACTTAAAACTGAGCGCACATGTACGCGCAGCAAGGCTATTTTTATAACATGGGTGCATATATGGCTACAGGGCTTGTATAGCAGTGCACAGGCCGACAAACGTGCTCACATATGCGCCTGCACACCAGTTTCAAAGTTACCTTCCCTGCTTGTAGTTTTTGATTGTTGTGCAATCCAGGGGCACAGAGAAAGAAAAGTAGAGCTGGGATCCTTTCTGTATAACTCCTCGCAGTCTCTATGCGTCTGCTTCTCCCTACCGTATAGCCTTCATCTGAGTCCCAGAGTTCTAATATGCGGGGACGAAGAATAGCTCTTATATCCTACTTCTCTGCAATGTAGCCCAGTTTCTGTCCTTTGTTCACAGCATCAATCATTTGTCTCAGCATCCAATAAACTTACAGTAGAGGAATGGTGGTTTCTAATTCCTTTACTGATAGTTTGATTAGATGGTTGAATAATATTTACACTCCTCTCATTTGAATGATTAGCAGCAATAAATAATAAGTCAGCAGATAGAGAGAATAAACTTGTGACTCCACTTCTAGCAAAGTCTCTACTTCTAGTGGAAGCTCTATATTTACACAGAACTACCCCTTGCTCCCAGTTCCTTACTTTCTTCAGTTGTACAGATTAAAGTTAGTTTAATCTTCTTTTACCTCCCATTTCTCTTGCCTCTTCCCAATGGAGGTGATTAAGATATATGTTCAGTCCCAGATTTAATACTCTTCCAGAAATATTCCTTGAATACTTTTAACTCCTTATGCAGCACCTGAAGGGTACTTTACTCTCCCTTGTATTTTCCTGAATTCTTTCCATGCCTTATGCAGCTCTAGGTGGGCACTGCTCACACCTTTAAGTAACCTTCGCCTATCAGTACACCCTACTGGGAACCTTTGCTTTAGATGGAATGTGTAACTCCACGTATCCTTCTGGATGAAAGACTTCCCTTTTCCAAAGGTTTGCTCTACTGCCTCCCAGGTACTATGGGTTATCAGCTTCAAGTGGAAAAAATATTATTTGAACCCAAAAAGGCAGAAAATCAAACAAGAAGCAGGAAAGGTAGAAAAACTTCCTTGCCTCCAACATAACAAATAGCTCAAAACGGTTAATGCAAAAATATTCTTCCTCTGAGCAGGTCACTGTCACTGTGTATGCTCGTTAGGAGACAGCATAAGCAGGGTCTTCCTTACTGTACATCCAGCCTTGAATACAGGGATGCCCTGATCCACTGCAACAAGGGAGATGGGCTCTCACAGGGAACCCTCACAAATAAGCTTAAAAGAGTTGAAACCAATCTATAAAGGTAGGAAAATGAGTCGACTGGTGGCTGACCCCTAAAAAGGGAACTCCCATACTCCTTCCCCTTAAATTTGGAGAAAAAATGTGATGAAACAGGGCAGCTAGCTGCTGTCGCCTCGAAAGTCTAACTGAAAATCCACGAGGGTAGCATGTGCTGTGGGATGATAAACATCTAGCAGACATCATTTTCCCATTCCCAAATGAGGGAACAAACCCAACCTCTCTCACTTATTGCCACACAGACCCTCCCCAGCTTAATGATTCACTCCTTTAATACGAGGAAACCAAAGGTCCCTTACAGTTGGTATGCATTTCCAGAAAATAATGATTCAAGTCAGATTGACTAATCTCAATTTCACTTCTACACTTTGCTTCAACAACACATCTTTAGATGTTTTAGAAAGATCATAACAAGTTAAGTGGTCAGCTTGACCCAGGTCCTCGTTCTAATTATCTTCAAGTACAGCACATTTTTTGTTACCACAAGAAAGGATCACACATCATTACATCTATTTTCAACCAAATGCAATTAATTCTTCAACTTTGGCAAGTGGTACTCTGCATATCTAAGGATTGCTTAGACCAGTATTTTTCCTCATTATATTTTATCTTGTATAGGGAGCTAGTTTTGTAACAACTATTACATATCTTTTATTCTTATTAAAATCTAAAATAGTGTCATAGCAAGAAAAAGTAAAGAACTATTAACTAGATTTATCAAAATGTGATCATTTTCACCACACTGCATGCTATCTTAGGCCTAGGTTTATCAAAAAGCAGTAAATATTGCATGTGATATAAAAAGGGGTGTGTTTTATGGTATTAGCCTATGTATGGTAATGTGTGTATGTTATCTTAGTACTTTGCATAGGTATTACTACAAAGTGTGTTAATGTTTTGCACTTTGTGGTAATACTACAATGATGCTGCAAAGTGCTCATTTGAGAGAGTGAGAGAGAGAGAGAGAGAGAGACTATCTACAAGGGCCTTGTAGTACTTAGCTATTTATGCTAACTCGAGGTAAGGACTGCCTCCATAACATGCAAATTTTCTCTCATGCATATTCATTGTAGATATCCTGAAAACCCAACTGGCTGGGGGGTCCCCAGGATAGGGTTGGGAACCACTGCCATAGAAGTTAGGCTTACTTGCCTGTAGTTCCCAGTCTCCTCCTTGCATCTACTTTTATGAATAGGAACCACATCTACCTGTCTTCAGTCCTCCAGGACCTCCCCTGACTCTAAGAAAGTATTTAAAAAGTCAGCCAGCAGATCTGCCAGAACTTCTCAAGGTTCCCTTAATACCTTGTATATATTCTATCTTTATATTTTAGCTAGTGCCTCATGAACAGTCTTCTGAAAATCATTTGAGGTTTACCTTACTTACAGTCCTATTTGTGCTCATTTTTCTGTGGTCCTTCTTCAGTGAAAACTAAACAGAAATATTTGTTATGCATTTCCACTTTTTCCTTGCCCACCTCTATATATTCCTCCCCTTCACCTCTGAGAGTCACAATGCCACTTTTGCATTTCTTATTACTACTACTACTACTACTACTTAACACTCTAATACTGAACCACACCATACAGTGATCATGCAGTACATCATCAGAAACTTTGTCCCCATTGGTAAGCACCTGGTCCAGTATCATCCCTTTCTGTGTTTGGTTCTGTTAGCAGTTAACAAAACAGTTCTCTCTGCAGAGAGTCCAGGATCTCATGCTTCTAGAAGACATTACAAATGGGGTGTCCCAATCAACATTTGGCAGATTAAAATCATCTAGTAATATCTAGTAATACCACCTCCCTTTTCATAACAATGTTGGAAATATACTTCATTGAATCTCTATTTCTTCTGCCTATGATGATGGCCTGTTGTTTGCACCAATATACTGTAAACAGATGTTCCATTCACCCTTACCAGGTTAATCCACAGTGGCTTCTCCTTGCCTCATAAGCCCTGCAGTTCTGTTGCTTAAATATTATTTGATTTTTAATAGATAGCACTACTGCTGGTCCCTTTCTTCCTACCCTGCCCTTCCTAAATAGATTACAGTCCAGTATAACCATATCCCAGTCATGGATTTCCATGTACCATGCTTCGTGAGAGCCACTACTTATGAGTCATCCTCTTCCATGACTGCATCTAGGTCCTGGATTTTATTTCCCATACTATGGGCATTAGTATTCACAGCTTTCCAGACTTTGCCCATTTTTTCCCCATTTTTAAACAAGAGTTAAATGTTCTACTTCCCTGAGGGTTTATACTTACATGAGGGCTGTTTTGACCCATCCCAACAATCCTATGTGAAATAGTCTAAAATTTCATGGCAACTTAAGTGTGCATTTTTTAACTCCATGACCTGCATTTTTATTTATTTTTTTTTTTTACAATTAATCCAGTTTTATGTGTGTGCCTTGAAGTTCCCCTGAGGGGGATGGGTTTGAGGACTGTGTGTGGGGAAGGAACAGTGGGTGAGGGAGTGAGAGAGGGTGAGTGGAGTATAATTGAGTGGGGTAGTGATGGGACTTATTTAGAAGGGTATGGGTCTATATGTGGGGATTTGGGATGTGGATGTGTGTGTGTGTGGGGGGGGGGGGGTGAGGAGTGTGTATGAGTTTGGGTTTGGTGTATGGAGTGCTGCATTCGCTATAATGTGGATTATATGTGTTTCAGGAGGTTCCATACTGTCTTGCACCCCAGCACTCTCTTCACCCCATTTCCTATGCTCTTTCCCTTTCCCCACTCCATTTCTCCCAAATCTCTTCCCTCTCTCCTCTATATTCACTCTGTTCTCTCCCCTTGACTTTATTCCGATTTCACTTCCCCAGTCCAATTTCACTCACTCTACTCCCTATATTTGTCTTCCCCATTCTCTATTCTCCCATATATCTCATACCCTTCTCTGCTCATTCACTATTTTCTACTCTCTTCCCTTATTTTCCCTGCCCACCATCTCTACTTCCCTACACACTCTTTCTCCCCTCCCCTTATTCTCCCCCTTCCTAGCTTCCTTCTTCTCACTTTCACTGGCACAAGAGATAGCAGCCAGAGAAGAGGCATTGGAGCAGGCTGCAGTGGCATTAGAAGGACTGCATATACACTGTCTCTCTGGAGCCTCCATCTCTTTAGCTTGTGGTGTCTGGGGATCCTGTCAGTCACCTTTCCTTTCCCATGGCTCCTCATCTTTCTCTTTAGTGGTGGTGAGCCCCTGCCAAGCCCTTTTATTTTATGACGGGTTCCTTGTCTTTCCTTATGGCTGGCAAGGCCTGAGAATTCTTCTTTGTTTTCTGTTACCTCCTTCTTGTGAAATCAATTTCACAGATGAATGGGCAGATGAAACCATATCCACAAGCATTTTTTGTTCCATAAAATATTGTCAAACGCTTCGACTATAAGAATAAGTGTGAAAATATTCAAGTGAATGGAAAATTAGTTATATTGATTTAAATAGTGTGGGATCAGTTTCAAAGGGATCTAGCTGGCTAAGTAAGGATTGATATTCCTTGCTAGTTGCCTAATCTGGGCTGGTTAGAGGGATGGGATATTTAGACCTCGGGGTTTGTCTGGGTAAGGCAAAATTTACCTTTTGAATGTGGATCTCTATTTTTTTCAGCTATCAAGAATGTGCATTTTCTTTAACAGGAATGTATTTCCAGAAGGACTTCCTCCATCCTATGTGTTTGTCTCCACGCTGAGGTTTAAGGTTAAGAAAAAGTGGGATGTGTGGAGAATTCTGGCTCTTGATGGAACACCCCAAATATCAGTTACTCTAAATGGAGAAGATAAGACGTTGCTGTTTACCACCACAAGTTTAATTAATGAAACTCAAGTGGTCACATTTAGTGCAGCTGGTATAAAGGTAATGAGTTAATGACTATATCATTGAATATTCATTGTATATGTAAGATACAGAAATAAAACAAAACATGATATTAACAGAAAGGCTAACGTGTAATGGACATACCAAAGCTGATTTGATTGAAAAAAATGTAAGGAGCTAAGCAAACTCTCTTTCAATGGGGGTCGATAGTCAAAGCGATCTAGCTGTCTAATTAGTGTGTTAGGTGGTTAGATCCCAGTTGGGGTGGGAAGGGGGACAGGGTGCAGGACTGTGTGAAATCATCCCCACTGAGTGACTAAATCTAGCTAGCTAGCACTGATTTTCAGCCTGATCACTGGTATTAGAGGATTAAATCTAGCTGGTTAGATTTTGGTAACTGAACTTCTGATGGCCAACTATTTTAGCCACTCTGCCGCACTATGAAACTTGTTACCAATTATTTATTCACTCATTACCTGCTTATTAAAGTGCCCATATTAAAAAGTTTAACATGGTATCTTTGAAGCTAATAAGATGCAGAACGCAACCATGTTAAACTGAATGTATATGTGGGCCTGATCAGCATAAACTAAAGAGGACCTGAAGTGGGCAAGGGTGGGGGACACCAATGAGGGGGCTCTCTGCCCACTTGCCTCCAGTATCCTTTGATTGCCTACCCTAAAACCTGGAAGCAAGGCCTTGCTGAAGGCAAGCCCCATCCACAGCTGTCCCTGACCCCAAACCCCTACATACCCCTTCCAGAGTGTTAGAACAGTGAGCTGAGAAACAGGGAAGCCAAGGTTCAAAATGTGTTTCTCCCACTAATGAGCCTTGTGACCTTGGGCAAATCATGTCATCCACTATTGTCTTAGGTAAAACTTAGAGAAATACCTTTTGTACATGAAAGTCATTCTCTTGAGCTTGGGTTTGGAAAGCCAAGTAATTAAATCTAAACTCCAAATTTTCTGAAGTAACAAAGAACCCCTATCACTTTATTTTACACCTAACTGCTCCCCAGTACCAGGGAAGGAGCAGGAGGAGGAAGAGTGTGGCCTACCTCACTCCTGTCACTTCAGCAGTCCTCATCTGAAGGGTGGCTTTGTCATTTTCTAGTTTGACCTTATGTTGCATAGAAGGTGGCAAAGCTGCCATTAAGGTGAGGGCCAGAGAAGCAATAGGAGAAGTGAGGCCATTCTTTTCTTCTTCTCCTCCTCCTGATACTTCCCTGGTCCTGGAAAGAGGATGGATGGGTGTTCTTGGTTTTTTTTGTTACTTTAGGGTCAGAAGGTAGGTTAGGGAATAGGTCAGGGAATTTTACGACTGGGGAGGTAACGATATCTTTGCCTTCAGGATGTGATGGGGTGGAGGAAAGTTTGATCAGAGAATAGGGGATATCCATAAGATGGGAAGGGGAGGCTGTGCTCAGGGGAAGGCCCAGGACACTACCTCCCCTTATTAATTGCTAGTGTGCCAACCTAATTGGCACGCTAGCAGTTAGCTAGTAGCTACACCTCAAAAGGTTTTGTTAAAAGTACCTTAACTATGTGGCAGAGGTAAATTTTATGTACGTTTGCAAATACCATGGTAATGAACTCATTACCACAATAGTTGCTATTTATATTGGTGATTATGTTAAAAAGTAAATGTGTCCAGAATTCTATGATGTAATCTGCCAAGGACCTGGTGCCCTGACGGAGATGAAGAAGCATGGATCCGGATGTGGATTTCCTGCCAGGGTCATCAAAGACGGAGCGGAATAAGGCAAGATACCCGGGCAAATTTCTTAGGACCGGGTCGGCATGCTCCCAAAGAGGAGAGGCCTAGACCAAGGCCTTACCAAATAGGAGAGAGAGGATGTAGGTGGTCTTGGTAATCACGTCTGGAAAATAAGCTGGTTGCAGGCAAAAGTGCATGTTACATTGGTTCAGGAAACCTCTGCACATCTAGGGATACCCGGAGAATTGTGGTGGTGCTGGCAGCGGAACGGTCAGTCGAAGAACTGGCATGGAGGTTGAAGCATTGAGCTTGGAGGATGTGGTGTCACTGAGGCGTCCAAGCAGAGACTCAGATTATCAATAGTTGCTGCTAGTGCTGCCAAGGTTTTTTGTTGCTCGATGATCTTTTGAGCCAGGCCAGGAATGGGCTGGATAGCTGAGACCTCTGCCGGGTCCATGGACTTGGCAATCTGTTAGGATTTGTGGGTTTCGTGGACCCTTGGCCCGAGGTGGAGGTTGATGCTACCTGAGGGGTGGAGCCCCACATATCCTCACCGTTGAGAGGTGAGGTTAGCTGCAGCAGGGGACACGACTGTAGTTCAGGAGAGTGAGAAGGTCCTGCATCACTGCCACGTGATCGCAGGTACCTGCACTGAGATATACTGTGAGGCGCTCCAAGGAGCAGGACAAAGAGGCATAGTTCAGAGGAGTCACAGTATTTAGGCAGGACTGAAGATACACTATACCAGAGCAGGAACCTCCAAGACAGAGGAGTGCTAGGAAGGCCCCGAGGAGTGGGAAGCACGGAGACAGGATCATCTGGAGGAGTGATGCAGAGACTGTCCCGAGGGGCAGGACAGTGTAGCAACAGAGTCTCTGGTGTGATGACGTAGGGGCTGCCCCGAGGAGCGGGGAAGCACAGAGTCAAGTCTCTGATGTAGTGACGTAGGCTGCCCTGAGGAGCGGGGAAGTGTAGAGTAAAGCCACTGATGTAAAGACGTTGAGACTGCCCCGAGGAGCGGGGAAATGTAGAGTCAAAGTCTCTGATAGAGTGACATAGAGGCTGCCCCAAGGAGCGGGGAAGCTTAGAGATGGGATCTCTGATAGGAAGTGCTGAGGCATCCCCGAGGAGTAGAGAAGCAAGTAGGCAGGACCTCTGGTGAGGAGTGCAGGAGCTACCCCAAAGAGTGGGGAAGCCTTGAGACCCGGTCTCCCGAAGGAAGCGCAAGCAGGCCCCCGAGGAGCGGGTACCCGAGCCAGAGTCCAGATCAGCAAATGGAGATCCAAGGCAGGAACCACGGGTCCAGAGAGACAGGAACAAGCACCAGTGAGGTGAATGAATTCGTTGCCAAGTCAGTTTGCATGGGCTAAAGGAGATGGTTAAATATCCTAAGGTGATGATATCATCAATCGAGGACAGCCCAGGGATTTCCACCATTGACCCATTAGATAGAGAACAGATGGTGCACACGTGCGCCTAGGAAGGCCCAGAGTCAGAGCATGGGCTGGTGGCATCCCAGTCACCATGTGGAGCAAGGAGGACCAGGAACAGTGTGGCGACAATGGCTGGCCAGAGCTGTGAGTTCCCCTGGAGAGGAGGGCCTGGCATGGCAGGATGTGAGATGTGTCAGCTGCGGCCACCCACAGCCGATGGTCATAACACTATGCACATAACCTAATCGTACATTGAATTCTGATGACAGGAATTTACTGGCAATTTCAACAGTTAAAGCAGCACCATTGAAGAAGACATGCTCCAGAGCTTTTTTTTGTGATAGGGCAAATGCTTTGGAATTCTCTGCCTGAGGGTTTGCGTGCTATCAATGATATCAGCACTTACAGAAAGCAATTAAAAGCTTACTTGTTTAAGAAGTCTTTTAATTTATAGGTACATGTTCTGCTTTTGGGAGATGGGGCAAGAAATGATGATGTTTTAATTTTGTTTTATTTTTATTCCTTGCATGTATTTTATGATTGTTTTTCGCTAAAAATGTAATCTGCCTAACATGAAACTTTTACTATAGGCAGAATATAAGTATTTATAAATAAATAAACAAATAGCCTCAGAAGCTTTCCTGAACATTCACCAGAAGCTAAACTATCTAGTAGGGATGTCCATGGGTAAAATGAATGACTGAGACCATTTTCACTTCATTTATGCCCTCCCCCCCAAAACAAATTGAAGTTATCCATGAATTTAAATGAAAATGTTATTCTTATTCATTTGTTTCCTATTGAAAAATGCTGCTGTGGAACTGGAAACTATAGCAACCAACCAATGGCTGTGTAAGCTAACAGCTGGGCCAGAGCCCAGGAGAAAGAAGTAAGCAAGTACATAGGTTGGAGGAACAATCAAGTTGAAGCATTTTTTTTAACCAGCCTATAGTTGGCAGCTGGATCAAGTGATGCTGATATCCTACACTGAAAGGTTTGAACATAAGCTTGGACCTTGGCCTAGATCCAGAGCCTGGTCTCAGGCTTGATTGCTGGGGCTCAGCCCAGAGGCTGGGTCCAGATACCTGGGCCTCAGGTAGGCCAAGACCTGGACACAGTCCCAATGCTGGGGTCAGGCCTGGAGACTGGCTCCTAATGCCTGGGCCTCAGCCCAGACCCAGGTCCCATGCCAAGGTCTTGGCCCAGGCCCAGGAAAAGAGGCCAGAACCCAGGTCTCATAGGAGTCTTCATTTTTTGTTCTTGTTTCTTCATTCTTTTTTTATTTTTCCTTCAAATGAAGCTGTCTGCTGGGGAGGTGCTGGAGTAAAGTAATTCTGGCGCATCCTCCTCAGTGGAGGGTGCCTTTTTGCTAGTGTGTCTCCAGTGGACGGCATCATATGAGAAAAGAAGACTGAAAAAAAAAAGAACAAAGACTCCTAAGAGGCCAGGGTCTGATCTTAGGCTGAGGCACTGTGACTTTATTTTTACTTATTTGTAAGGTTATGAATGTATTGATGTTTTCTATAAATGTTCTATAATTTTTCATTTAATTTAGATGTCAGAACTGTTAATATTGACCTGTTGTGTCATTATGCTTTTATTTTATTTGTGAATTTATAAATATAAATACCAAATAGTTGTTACATGCTTTGAGCTTTCTTGTTGGAAAAGTATGAAATAAATGAATGATGACAAGGTAGAGGAGGTCACTTTGAGCTGTTGAGTAAACAAAGTCCTATGGAAGGAACCGGAAATAAACAAGTGCTTCCAGAGTCTGTGCCCTCAGTATGAACAGAGTCCTATGAAGACAGGCCTGAGCAGACCTTCTGATGATCAGTACAGGAATGTTTAGGACTAGCTTGAGAAGATCATAATTTCATAAGCATTTTACTTACAAACTCAGAATGGAAGAAAACCTTAGGCCCTGGAATTCCGTGCTGCAAGACCCCAAGTCTCTGGCTTAGGCCTAAATGTTATTGACAGAGTGACAGTTAAGGAGTGAAGAAGTAGGTTAGTTGCTAGAGTAACAGATTGAGCATTGGGAAGCCAAGGTTCAAATCTATTTCTCCTACTGATACTCCATGTGACCTTGAACAAGTCTCTTCTCTCTACATTCAGGTTCAACTTAGAATGTAAATCCTCTTGGGAATGTTATGGTTTTGTAGGAAATTGTGAACCCTGGGCCGCGGTGAGATATCTCTGCCCACAGGGAGGAGCCCCCTGAGCCTCACCGTCAGTGGGCGTAGTCTCAGCGACGTAGGACACAACTGTGAGAGAGACTTTATTAGAGAGAAAAGATAAGGCATAACCCGAGGAGTGGGAAATGCAATAAACACAGTTCTTGAGCAATAAGATATACCCAGGGTGGTACTGCAGATGAGAAGGTCCAGTAGTGGTCTGCAGCACGGGGTACACCAGGTGGTTCCTGCAGGCTGGTGGTAATACCTCAGAAGTGCAGATCTGGTAGTGGCCCACAGCGTGGGGTATGACGAGGATGACTGTACTGTAGGTGACAAGGTAGATGAGGTCTGAGATACAGGAACCAAGCAGAGGAGGAGTAGCTGCAGCAATACCCTGTAGCTCAGGATATGTAGAAGCGATAATGCTGAAGAACGGTAGTGGCCCGAGGCACGGGGTACACTGTGGAGACTTCAGCAATGTTGGTATCGTAGGAAACTGAAGAAGGTACTCACACAAGGAAGTTCCAGGAGAGAGACCCGAGGAGCGGGTCAGGTGAAGTCCAAGGCAGGAAGGCCCTCCGAGGAGCGGATAGCCAAGACACGGAAGGGCCCCCATGGAGCGGTTACCCAGAGTGTCCAAAAGCCACGAGGAGGTACTGGAACAGGAGATCCAAGCGTGGAGAAGATTTAACAATGAGAGCAGTGGGCCGGTCAGCTTAAGTATACCAGCGGGTTGACGTCATCGGGAGGGGACGCCCCAGAGGTTCCCGCCATGACATAATCAAAAGGAGGCCCTGCATGCGCACATGCGCCTAGGTGATTCCGGAAGTAAGATGGCGGTCGGCAGCACCCACGCCGTCTCGGGGATGCCAGGGAGGTCAGTGTTGGTTGGCGGAGGCCGCCATTCTTCCCATGATTGATGGTGCAGGGAAAAAAGAGGTGAACATGAGGGGTCGCAGCCGTCTGCGACCAATAGGGTGCAACAGGAAAGAGACCCACCAACTATACCTGAATTTGTAACTCCCTTGAGGTGAGATTTGGAAAAAGCAAGTAAATTAAATCTAAAAATCCAAGTATCTCCCCAAGATTTTCTAAACATATTTCATTATAAGTGATCTTGAAATGTAAGATATAATGTTACCCATTTGAAGTGGAATTGTCTCATTATTAAACATGTGTTCATTTGTATGAAGCAGTCATCACTGATACTATTGGAATTATAAGCATGGAATGTCAAACCATTTCATACATTTCACTAGCTGAACAAACTTTCATGTGACATAATGTTATATTATAGGCTCATAAAGCTTGATTTCTTGATGACCAATTAGATAATTAATTTTATAAGTCTTATTCAGATCTTTTAAATGCATACAAATTTCTCTATATCTTTTATTTGGGTACTTAAACGTCAGGAGTTATAGATGACTGAATAAATCTTTCCTATATGTACATGCTAAAATCAATGAATGTAGCTTAATTATATTTACTTTTGCATTAATTTTATTCCCATGGTCTTAGATGTTGTTTGATGGATCCTGGCACCAAATTCGACTTTTGGTAACTGAAGAAGATGTAACTTTGTTCCTAGATGATCAACAGATTGAAAAGAAGCCTTTGCTCCCCGTTTTAGGTATTTATATAAGTGGAACAACGCAAATAGGAAAATACTCGGGGAGACAAGAAACTGTACAGGTGAGTATTAGAACATAGCCGCATAGTAACCACATTCTTAATTATTTTTAGTTTACCAGTAGATAAAAGTACATAGTATATGGATGGGTAAATCAATCCACTCTTCTCCCTTCCAATGGGTAAGAGTTTGTAGAAAATCAATTTCTTTATGGATCCACCTTGATTTCCACACTTCTGAAATTTACTGTAGTAGCATATAAATTTCAAGTTGATACCCTAAAACTTATATGAAATTATTCAAAATCTCAGCAATATATACAAAATTTTGTAATTAAATTTGGAGCAGTAGATATAAATTTGATCTATTTCCTCATAAAATATTGAAATTCTTAAAAGGTGACACAACAAAGTTCCATTGGCATATGGGCTGAAATCAAATTTTCCTCTAATGTCTAGATTCACCATGAATGGTTTCACCCTTCTGTAATACAGCACACCTTTAAAATGCAGATTGACTTTGCAATTCTTTAAATAAAAAGTCTCTCTCTCTATTTATCACTTCCAGGTTCATAAATCTAACTGGTTTTCTCTCTATTTATCACTTCCATGTTCATAAATCTAACTGCTTTTATCTTTGGGATGAAGTAGGAAATAGAAAACAGATTAATAAAAGTGAAAGGATGCTGCTTTTTTATATAATGTTAATTTTTTGTCATTTACATACTTCATATCCTGTAAGGAAAAAGGTCAATCTTGGAACAATTAATATTGCACTGTAAAACTATTTTCCACATTTTAAGAGTTGATGCGGACAGCAGCTAAAATCCTGTCTTGATGCAGGAAGTTAAGATATTTGATATTGGAATTTTCTTTGTTCATTTTTGCTGTGATGGGGAAGGAATTTAGTGTTAGAATCCCTGGCCGCATGAGACCGCGACTGAGTCCTCTCACCTGGGCGTGCAGGATGCCAGTTCCTGTTTCCCCCGTCACCTCCTGTCTCTGACCGCCGCAGCAGCGGCCTACTCACGGGGCACCCTCACACGCCGCCGACGCCGAGCTCTGTGCCCTGCTCCCTGGGCGCATGTGCCTCTGCAGCAAATTTAAAGGGCCAACGGCGGGACAGTTCCTAGTGGCCTGCGATGATGATGTCAGGCAGGGTGGGTATATATACCCTGCTTTGCTACCACCACTTCGCCTCAGCAATGGGTCCTGCTCATTCGTGATTGTGAGTTGTCTATGTTCTTGATCTCTGCCTTGATTCCAGCATTCCTGCTTTGCTTCCTGTTCCTGATTCCTGGTTCCAGTGTTCCTGTTCCTTGTCTCGTCCTTGCCTTGCTCCTCATCCCTACGGATTGATCTTTTGGTTCTGACCCTGCTTGCCTGACTCCGCTTGACCTCTGCCTGTCTTGACTCTTGTCTGGTATCTCGACTGTGCCTGATCTCCGCCTGCCCTGACCTTCTGCCTGACCTCTCAACTCTGCTTGCTTGCTGCCCGTCCCGACCTCTGGCTGGTTCCTGGTTCTGCCTGTCCACTACCTGCCACGACTCCTGGCTCATCTGACTCCACTTCAGCTTTATCCTCTGGGTCCACGCCTTGAGAGACCTGCGCCTAAGTCCTTCCGGCCCGGTACTGAAGGGCTTAACCTGCAGGGAACGAGGGCTGCTATAGGTGAAGGTCCAGTTGGTCTTCCTCACCTCCCGATGACAAGGATGAAAAGGGGCCTTCTCCTGGTGGTAGTAACAACCTCCTCTTGCTCAAGGGTCTACCTCCCCAACATTTAGAATGTGATAATATCTTGTATTTTATTGTAATGGATTTATAATAGTTATTTAAATATTTTATTTATGATTTTTTGGATTGATTGTCATGTTTTTTTTTTAACCCTGCTGTTATTCACTTTAGTTTGGGTAGCCTCTGTAAAGTGAATTATAAATTCTGAAAAAATTGATGGCTTCCTCTAGGTAAATCATATTACAGGTGATGTCATGTATCTGATGTTTTTCCATGCTTCCATGGATATAAGATCCTAAAGGATGGATACAATTTATTTATGGCCTTGCACTGTTTTAGAACCCATGCTATTTTATTCTCTTGTCAGACACAAGTTATCTTGTGTAAATACAAGGGACCCTAGTGAGCAAGTCGTGTGCAGTTTCACTTCATGTGCGCTTGATTATTCAGTTTCTGTTTGTTTCTAATTTTTATAACTATCTGAAACCCATGAATTAGTGCTTACCCATTTGTTGAGAAATGGCATATGTTTTAGTATGGTTTTTCAAATTATTTCCTTTTGCACAGATTGATTTGCAATATAGGGGCGGATTTTAAGAGCCCTGCTCGCCTAAATCCGCCCAAATCTGGGCGGATTTAGGCGAGCAGGGCCCTGCCCGCCGGTGAGCCTATTTTACATAGGCCTACCAGCTCGCGCAGAGCCCCGGGACTCGCGTAAGTCCCGGGGTTTTCTGAGGGGGGCGTGTCGGGGGCGGGCCCGGGGCATGGCTACGGCCCGGGGCGGTCCGGGGGCATGGCCGCGCCCTCTGGACCCGCCCCCAGGTCGCGTCCCGGCGCGCTAGTGGCCTGCTGGCGTGCGGGGATTTACGTCTCCCTCCGGGAGGCGTAAATCCCCCGACAAAGGTAAGGGGGGGGGTTTAGACAGGGCCGGGCGGGTGGGTTAGGTAGGGGAAGGGAGGAGAAGGTGAGGGGAGGGAACGGGGGTAGGCTGCGCGGCTCGGCGCGCGCCGGCTATACGGAATTGATAGCCTTGCGCGCGCCGATCCAGGATTTTAGCGGATACGCAGGGCTACGCGCGTATCTACTAAAATCCCACGTACTTTTGCTGGCGCCTGATGCACCAGCAAAAGTACGCCAAATTGCGCGGTTTGAAAATCTACCCCATACAGTATAAATTCAAAATAAGAACTTTTACATTGAGTTCATTGATAAAATAGTTGCAAAATTGTCAGTGAGTATACATGCTGGCAGTCTATCGCCTTTGCCCTTACCTTGTCACAGGGAGCGACGGTCGCTCCCTGTGACAAGTTAAGGGCAAAGGCGATCGGCGCCATTTTGAAACCTCCAGCACCGGCACCGGCACGATTGAAGGGATGGCTCCTGGACCCCCCGCTAGACCACCAGGTACATCTAAAAGGTTTTTGGGGGGGTCGGGAGAGTGGGAGAAGCAAAGGGGTAATTTGAAAAGGGTCGGGGTGGGGTTTTTTTTTCTGGCCATCGGCGCCTTTTTATCAGTGGTAGCCAAAATGGTGCCGATGGCCCGAGAGCAGGAGATCGCGCCGGGGACCCCCCCCCACTGGACCACCAGGTAATTTAACATTTTTGGGGGGGGGGGGGTCGGTGGGGTTTTGTTTATCTGCTCAGGCCTCACTAAAAATTTAACAATGTGAATTGGAATCGGAACGATTCCAATTCACAATCTCTAACGATCCGATTTTTCCCTCCCACCATCCGAACCTGATCGTTAAGACGATCGGGCACACGATTCACATCTCTAATAATTCCTAACATTCTTTTGCCTTTTTGACTGCTGCAGCACACTGAGCTGACAATTTCAAAGTATTATCCTCTAAGATGCCTAGATCTTTTTCTTCTTCACTATACTTTGGTCTTGGGCTGTTCATAAATCTAACTGCTTTTATCTTTGGGATGAAGTAGGAAATAGAAAACAGATTAATAAAAGTGAAAGGATGCTGCTTTTTTATATAATGTTAATTTTTTGTCATTTACATACTTCATATCCTGTAAGGAAAAAGGTCAATCTTGGAACAATTAATATTGCACTGTAAAACTATTTTCCACATTTTAAGAGTTGATGCGGACAAATGAGACATTTTGTTGCTGAGTGGCAGATCTCATCTCTGTAGGCTGCCCTGTATAATTAAGAAAATTGCATTCACTGCCCTTTGATGCCAGGAGGCATGCCTGGTCGGTCTCAAATGCACAAAGGGGGCTGCAGAGTATTTAATTACAGAACCAGTAGACTGATTAACTCTCTGATCTAAATAAAAGATATGCAGACAGAATGGCTCCAAACTGCCTGTATCATCTGATAATAAGCAAGCCATAGATGCAATATAAAATAGGAAGAGAAATAAATGAAATATTAAAATTGCCTTCATGCCAAAGCTGGAGGTCTGGAAATAAAACTGTGTAGTCGGAATGTGAGGTACTGTGTGGCATGCAGCAGCAGTTACTATCCTTAACAGAAGACTCAGGATAACCATCACAAAGCAACGGCTACTATTCTCAACAGAAAGAATGGAAGTAACCTGCACAGAGTGGCAGTTACTACAATGGGAGCAGCCTGCACGCAGTGGCAGTTGCTACCCCTAACAGAAGCAATAGGGGTCACCTGCACAGAGCAGCAGTTGCTACCCTTAACAGAAGGCATTGGGGTAACCTTTAGGGGTGTGCATTCGTTTTGAACGCATATGTAAAACGCAACGTAATTTTTTTTTTTAACTTAAAAAAGTGATGAGGCGAAAACGATCGGATTTCCAACTTATTCAACATAGCTATGTTGAATACGTTGGAAATCGCGATTGTTGATCCTAAATAAAAATTTAAACCCTCACCCTCCTTAATCCCCCCCCCCCGGAACTTTTGGCCTCCTGACCAGCTTGGGGGGGTCAGGAGGCCCCCCCCCAAGCTGGCCAAAAGTTCCGGTTGTGTCCAACGAGGGTCCCGGAGCGAACGCGCGGGGAATCACGTGACGTCCACGTCACTCCGACGTGACGCCGACGTCACATGCTCCTCGCAAAGGAATACAGAAATGGCGTCCTGACTCCCCGCTCGACCACCAGGGAGTTTTGGTAAGTCTTGGGGGGGGATTAAGGAGGGTGAGGGGTTTAAATTTTTATTTAGGGAATCGGTGCACGTATGGACATAGACTCAACTTATAGAATTCTACATATGTCCATATTGACCAAAATTGACCCCCCCCTTTCGACTTATGGACTTATGAACATAAACTTTTTGTCTGCACTTCCCTAGTAACCTGTACAGAGTGGCAGTTCCCACCCTTAACAGAAGGCATGGAGTAACTAGCACAGAGCAGCAACTACTACTACTACCTATTATGGAAGGCATGAGTGTAAGCAGCACAGAGCAGCAACTACTAAACCTGCACAGAGTGGCAGCTAATACCTTTAAGGGATGGCCTGGGGATAACCTGCAAGGAACCGCAGTTATTACCCTTAACAGAAAGCATGGCAGTAACCTGTACATAGCGGCATAAACTGTACATAGCGGCATAACAGAGGCTATATGGACAACCTGTATGGAGGAGCTTAACAGGTGGCATGGGAGTAACCTGCATGGAGCAGCTTCTACTATCCTCAACAGAAGGCCATCCCAAAGGATCTTTTTTTTTTTTTAATGCAACATCATCGCAGCAGAACCTAGCTGGCAAGTCCCGCAAAGCATCTCTACAGCGTCACTATGGCAGTCACCTACTCTAATGATAGTGCCCAATGAAGAGGACCTCATGCTTTGGCCCCCACTCATGCCAGCCTCACCTGGGCTTGCATCTGCTATGCCAAAACATCTGCGCACTTTGGGGGTAATTTTCAAAGGAGTTACGCGCATAAATGTAACTACTATTGTAGCAATTTTCAAAAGCCATTTACTCACGTAAAGTGCACTTATGCGAATAAATCCTATGGACGATTCAATGGCATATATTGTAGCAATTTTCAAAAGCCCACTTACTCGAGTAAAGTGCATTTACATGCGTAAAACCCAGATTTACGCATGTAAATGCTTTTTAAAATCAGACCCTTTGAAGGTGGTTCAGGGTAGGGGGGATGGACAGCAGCTCTAAGAGGCCCAACATTCCTCAAAGCACATGCTGTCAACCAAGGCCTAACATAATGCTGGACAAAGATATTGCAGCCATACCTCCCACATAGCCAGAGACAGGCCCAGAGATCCCATGAGGTCAAAGGGGCACCTACCACAAACTGGGCCTCATGCAGACCTGCAGCATTATCCTTCCCAGGAGACCCAAACCACAAGCCAACACCACAGCCCAAGTCAGGCAGGCCCAAGCCGACAGAGGCACACCAACCCTGCCACTCCAGGCCCCCATAGTGCACAGCACATATGGTTCGATCTTACCATAGACCAGATCAGGGAACCCCCATCTCTAGAAATGTCTTAGCCCAATCAGGCCTTAGTGCTCTAGAGCCAAAATCCCCTTGATTTGCCACAAAGAGCCCAGTATGATGTCAGCAGACACTGGCCTGCACACTGGGCTTATCACCATGCCCCGGAATGGCGTCAGAACTAACCTTCGCCTGCTGCAAGAACCCACGCAATCAGGTGCCAATATGATCGAGAGAGTTAGGGCACATGAATGCAAATAAGAGGGGTGCCGCTCCCTGAATATCCGTGTCCTCCCTCTAGCTGCAGATATGGCTGTTGCACTATCTGCTGCTGTCTCCTAATGCAGATTTCATCACATGAGCGGCTCAACCCCACCCATCTTGTAACTGGCTCATCTCTCTGTGTGGTGTTGTGATGAAGCCAGTGGTTGCCATGGGCAGCTTTGTCATATGGCAGGGTTTTTAGTCGCTGCTGACATCCAGAGAGTCACTCCATAACCTGCTCTCCACTACCACAAGATATCAGCCTGCCCTTTCCTATTTTCCAAAACTCGAGCTGGCACGCTTTTAAGGTGCACTCAGAGGTCTTGGCAGCATCTATGTTCCGGGACGAGGAGGGACCCCCAAGCATTAAAACCCCACCAGCATGGGCAAGCACTCACAAGACACGGGAGGGCACAAAAAAGCAAACCTGCAGCATTATCAATACCATCTAAACTGCTTTTGTCGCCCTGTCTAAACCGCTTTTGACATGACCAGCCCTTACTGCAAACATGCTGCCGATCTCAAGCCATGTTGCCTCTCCTAGCTCGCATGCTGCTGGCCCAACCCTGACATCTTCACGATGGCCAACTGTTGCTAAGCAGCTTCAGTCAGCAATACCTGCGGGAGAGAGATCATGATCATGTCCCTTTTCCCCATGAAAAAGAAAGACCCTCCAGAATTGAGTGTCCAGATTTCAGAGGGCTTGAGGCCCAGCTGTTGGTGATGGGAGCAGGCACCCAGATCTTCATGGTGTGGTGGTGGGACGTAGAGCTGGCTCTTCATGCTGCAGGGAAATGGAGTGCCCACCCATTACTTTAGGCATGGTGAATTTAAGAGTTCAGCAGGGGGAATTTTTACTTCAGCAGATTTCTTCCCCTAACTGTAACTCCTAAAGTATAGCACCTAGATCGTTTAATATCAGTTCCTAATATTTTATCTCATAGTCAGACAGAACTAGTGTCATTTTCATTTTGCAATATCAGTATCTAGAAGACTGATCTTGGCTAATTAGATGAATATCTTTAACTATTCTCTTTCTTTTGATGCTAATAACTTAATAGATTTTTTTTTCATATTTGTCACCTTGTATAGCATGCAATAGAGCCATCCCAAATCTCTTCACATCATCTTTCTTCTGGAGAAAGCAGATAAAATAGACTTATGATAAATTACTTCTGAGGTACTCTGGTGTAAATTAGATCTATTTATAATACAAACCAGTCTTCTGTGAATCATTCAGCATTAACAAACGGGCTTAATTTATTTTGCCAACATCTGGAAAGTGTGGGGTTTCCCTATCCACACAGCCACTGATCTCATTCATGTACACAACATGCATTTTACTTACTTTTTTTATGGTAACATATGGATTCAGATCGATAGGGGGTATTTTGTCATTCTTATAATACATCAAAAATTCATATAAAAATCTTTGGATGTTTTTAGTCCAGAGTAGTTAATATTCAGAGTTCACAACTGAAAGGAGGCAAAACCCATGCCATCGCTTAAGCTAGTATTTTCATTTACAGTTTGATCCTTTGAGAGAGCTAACTTTTCAAATGCCAAAGCACAACAGATTGCACAACATGATCAAATAAAAAAACACTTAAATTGGAGAAAAGAGACAAAGGAACTACATGTTTTCTCTTTCATTTGACTAGATTACAAACATATGGCTAATAGACATATGGTGCTTTCCCAAGTTTCTCACTTTCTCTTGCTTATATATTAAACTTCCTCCAAAATACTTATCTGCATGGAAGTTCATATAAAAAATGATCTAATTAAAGAAATCAAATTTAAACTAAAATAGCTTTACGGGCATTCAGTACAGCTTTATGAATAATTTCAGTTAAAAATTAGAGATAGGAAAGTTGCAAGTTCATCCCCTCCAATACAGAAATTCATGAGTTGCATATGTATATAATATAGTAAACTTTATAAACAAGTGTTATGTATGTAGAGGAAGAGCAACCAAAATGATAAAGGGGATGGAACTGCTCCCCTATGAGGAAAGACTAAAGAGGTTAGGGCTGTTCAGCTTGGAGAAGAGACGGCTGAGGAGGGATATGATAGAGGTCTTTAAGATCATGAGAGGTCTTGAACAAGTAGATGTGAAGCGGCATTCCATGAAGTTAGGAAATAGCACATTTAAGACTAATCGGAGAAAATTATTTTTCACTCAATGCACAATTAAGCTTTGGAATTTGCTGCCAGAGGATGTAGTTAGTGCAGTTAGTGTAGATGGGTTCAAAAAAGGTTTGGATAAGTTCCAGTGGAAAGTTCCAGTGGAAACACTGAGAGGAGAGGATCACCTTGCTGGTGGCTGAAAGGAATCAGTAAGTTTTTGCTTGGGACATTGACATTGACTTTTTTAAAAGTATTGGGGCAAAGTTAACTATTTGGGAATATTATTTAGTGTGTTTGTGCCTTTAATAGTCAGGCAGTGAATAAACAAGTTAGACTGTTTGCATTTTTAAATAGTCAATCAATAAGGTAGCAGTAGGTAGGCAGTGAATACACAAGTTAGACTGTTTGTATTTTTAGTCAGTCAATAAGGTAGCAGTAGGTTGGCAGTGAATAAACAAGTTAGACTGTTTGTATTTAGTCAGTCAATAAGGTAGCAGTAGGTAGTGTGTTTATTTTTTAAAAGTCTGCCTAACTATTAAAGTGTCCTCCAGACTTTTAAAGAGCTAAGTGTTTTATTTAATAATAACTGAGTGCATTGTATTGAAAAACAAAAAAAAAAAAAAACCACAAAAAAAAACCCAACCCACAAAAAAGTAGCCAGAAGCTAGAAATAAGCTAGGAGCAGTATATACCAAAGTAAAAAAGTTGAATAGTTCAGCTCAGTTACTCACCTTGGAAAGGTGTTGAGGTAGTGTGATTAGGTTTGAATAGGGAACAACATTTGTTAATCAAGGGAGCTGTGAGTCACTCAGGCTGACTAACTAAAGTTAGACTGTTTGTAATTCCCAACCCTCCCATCCCTCGCCCACCCACCCCAAGCTCATCCCTTAATTTATAGGCAGGTGCCACTTGCGCAAAAAAAAACAAAAAACCCATCAACAAAAACTTTATTCAGAATTCGATCAGACCCCAGTAGGCCACTACCAGACATATAGTGAATTCACTAATACATTTAAAGGAACTTAGACACATTCCTACTCCCATAGCAACCTAAAACTTAACTAGGAACTGATCAAAATTGAGATGAAGGCAGCAGTCCAGCAGCAAGAGGGGGGCTTCCCAGTCTTTTGCATCGAGTGTCACATGTATGATTTTTTACCCACCGGTGAGAAGTTGTACATGTGCATGCGATGCAAAGAGCTCCTGGCTCTCAGAGAACGAGTCCGATCTCTGGAGGCTAGAGTGGCAGACCTGGAGGAGCTGAGGGAGACAGAGAGGTATATAGATGAGACCTTCAGGGACATAGTAGTCCAGTCCCAACTTCAGACTGGCAGCCCTGGTGCTGCCTTGGAGGAAGAAGGTCTCATAATGGGAGAGCACCAACCAGGTGTAGCAGGAAAGGATCCTGTAGCAAGGACCTGCTCTCTAGGTGATGCATTGTCCTTTCGCACTGAGGATATCTCCCTAAGGCCTACTGCCCAGGAGGGAAGGGTTAGGTCGGCCGTCATAGTTGGTGATTCGATTATTAGGAATGTAGATAGCTGGGTGGCGGGTGGGCGTGAGGATCGCCTGGTAACATGCCTACCTGGTGCGAAGGTGGCGGACCTCACGCATCACCTAGATAGGATTTTAGACAGTGCTGGGGAGGAGCCGGCTGTCGTGGTACATGTGGGCACCAACGACATAGGAAAATGTGGGAGGGAGGTTCTGGAAGCCAAATTTAGGCTCTTAGGTAGAAAGATTAAATCCAGAACCTCCAGGGTAGCATTCTCTGAAATGCTCCCTGTTCCACGCGCAGGTCACCAGAGGCAGGCAGAGCTCCGGAGTCTCAATGCGTGGATGAGACGATGGTGCAAGGAAGAGGGATTCAGTTTTGTTAGGAACTGGGGAACCTTTTGGGGAAGGGGGAGTCTCTTCCGAAGGGATGGGCTCCACCTTAACCAGGGTGGAACCAGACTGCTGGCGCTAACCTTTAAAAAGGAGATAGAGCAGCTTTTAAACTAGAACAAAGGGGAAAGCCGACAGTCGCTCAGCAGCACATGGTTCGGAGAGATGTATCTTTAAAGGATACTAATGATGCATTAGAATTAGGGCATCCTGACAGTGAGGTTCCAATAATTAGAAAAGTAGTCCAAGTGCCTGTAACTAAAAACGCACCTGAGCTAAAAAATTCTAACTTATCCCTATCAATTAAAAAGCAGAATAAAAATACAAACAAAAAACAAACTTTGAAATGTTTGTATGCTAATGCCAGAAGTCTAAGAAGTAAGATGGGAGAATTAGAATGAATAGCAGTAAATGATGACATAGACTTAATTGGCATCTCAGAGACATGGTGGAAAGAGGATAACCAATGGGACAGTGCTATACCGGGGTACAAATTATATCGCAATGACAGAGAGGAGCAGTCGGGAGGAGGTGTGGCACTTTATGTCCGGGATGGCATAGAGTCCAACAGGATAAACATCCTGCATGAGACTAAATACAAAATTGAATCTTTATGGGTAGAAATCCCTTGTGTATCAGGGAAGACTACAGTGATAGGGGTATACTACCATCCACCTGGTCAAGATGGTGAGATGGACAGTGAAATGCTAAGAGAAATTAGGGAAGATAACCAAATTGGTAGTGCAGTAATAATGGGAGACTTCAATTACCCCAATATAGACTGGGTAAATGTATCATCGGGTCACGCTAGAGAGATAACATTCCTGGATGGAATAAATGATAGCTTTATGGAGCAATTGGTTCAGGAACCGACGAGAGAGGGAGCAATTTTAGATCTAATTCTCAGTGGAGCACAGGACTTGGTGAGAGAGGTAACGGTGGTGGGGCCGCTTGGCAATAGTGATCATAATATGATCAAATTTGATTTAATGACTGGAAAAGGAACAGTGTGCAAATCCAAGGCTCTCGTGCTAAACTTTCAAAAGGGAAACTTTGATAAAATGAGAAAAATTGTTAGAAAAAAACTGAAAGGAGCAGCTACAAAAGTAAAAAATGTCCAAGAGGCGTGGTCATTGTTAAAAAATACCATTCTAGAAGCACAGTCCAGATGTATTCCACACATTAAGAAAGGTGGAAAGAAGGCAAAACAATTACCGGCATGGTTAAAAGGGGAGGTGAAAGAAGGTATTTTAGCCAAAAGATCTTCATTCAAAAATTGGAAGAAGGATCCAACAGAAGAAAATAGGATAAAGCATAAACATTGGCAAGTTAAATGTAAGACATTGATAAGACAGGCTAAGAGAGAATTTGAAAAGAAGTTGGCTGTAGAGGCAAAAACTCACAGTAAAAACTTTTTTAAATATATCCGAAGCAGAAAGCCTGTGAGGGAGTCAGTTGGACCGTTAGATGATCGAGGGGTTAAAGGGGCACTTAGAGAAGATAAGGCCATCGCGGAAAGATTAAATGATTTCTTTGCTTCGGTGTTTACTGAAGAGGATGTTGGGGGGGTACCCGTAATGGAGAAGGTTTTCATGGGTAATGATTCAGATGGACTGAATCAAATCACGGTGAACCTAGAAGATGTGGTAGGCCTGATTGACAAACTGAAGAGTAGTAAATCACCTGGACCAGATGGTATACACCCCAGAGTTCTGAAGGAACTAAAAAATGAAATTTCAGACCTATTAGTAAAAATTTGTAACTTATCATTAAAATCATCCATTGTACCTGAAGACTGGAGGATAGCAAATGTAACCCCAATATTTAAAAAGGGCTCCAGGGGCGATCCGGGAAACTACAGACCGGTTAGCCTGACTTCAGTGCCAGGAAAAATAGTGGAAAGTGTTCTAAACATCAAAATCACAGAACATATAGAAAGACATGGTTTAATGGAACAAAGTCAGAATGGCTTTACCCAGGGCAAGTCTTGCCTCACAAATCTGCTTCACTTTTTTGAAGGAGTTAATAAACATGTGGATAAAGGTGAACCGGTAGATATAGTATACTTGGATTTTCAGAAGGCGTTTGACAAAGTTCCTCATGAGAGGCTTCTAGGAAAAGTAAAAAGTCATGGGATAGGTGGCGATGTCCTTTCGTGGATTGCAAACTGGCTAAAAGACAGGAAACAGAGAGTAGGATTAAATGGGCAATTTTCTCAGTGGAAGGGAGTGGACAGTGGAGTGCCTCAGGGATCTGTATTGGGACCCTTACTGTTCAATATATTTATAAATGATCTGGAAAGAAATACGACGAGTGAGATAATCAAATTTGCAGATGACACAAAATTGTTCACAGTAGTTAAATCACAAGCAGATTGTGATAAATTGCAGGAAGACCTTGTGAGACTGGAAAATTGGGCATCCAAATTGCAGATGAAATTTAATATGGATAAGTGCAAGGTGATGCATATAGGGAAAAATAACCCATGCTATAATTACACGATGTTGGGTTCCATATTAGGTGCTACAACCCAAGAAAGAGATCTAGGTGTCATAGTGGATAACACATTGAAATCTTCGGTTCAGTGTGCTGCGGCAGTCAAAAAAGCAAACAGAATGTTGGGAATTATTAGAAAAGGAATGATGAATAAAACGGAAAATGTCATAATGCCTCTGTATCGCTCCATGGTGTGACCGCACCTTGAATACTGTGTACAATTCTGGTCGCCGCATCTCAAAAAAGATATAATTGCGATGGAGAAGGTACAGAGAAGGGCTACCAAAATGATAAGGGGAATGGAACAACTCCCCTATGAGGAAAGACTAAAGAGGTTAGGACTTTTCAGCTTGGAGAAGAGACGACTGAGGGGGGATATGATAGAGGTGTTTTAAAATCATGAGAGGTCTAGAACGGGTAGATGTGAATCGGTTATTTACTCTTTCGGATAGTAGAAAGACTAGGGGACACTCCATGAAGTTAGCATGGGGCACATTTAAAAATAATTGGAGAAAGTTCTTTTTTACTCAACGCACAATTAAACTCTGGAATTTGTTGCCAGAGAATGTGGTTCGTGCAGTTAGTATAGCTGTGTTTAAAAAAGGATTGGATAAGTTCTTGGAGGAGAAGTCCATTACCTGCTATTAAGTTCACTTAGTTTTTGGGTACTTGCCAGGTTCTTATGGCCTGGATTGGCCACTGTTGGAAACAGGATGCTGGGCTTGATGGACCCTTGGTCTGACCCAGTATGGCATTTTCTTATGTTCTTATGTTCTACTATTTGACCCCTGATTGCTCAGGTGGGGATAGATAGCCCCCTTGGCCTGCTGTAGTAGAAATTGAAGTCAGAAGGCCCTAGGGAAAAAACAATGCAAGCAGTTTTTTTTTCTTCTTCTTCTTCTTGGAGGCTATGGGTTTTTACTTGTGTTTCCCTTTCAAACCAAAAGAATCCCCGAACTGACACCACATGTAGTGTATTTCAGGAATGCCACAAGATCTGACTAACTTGGTTTGGATGCAATTATTTATTTACAGTGCATCAAATGTGCATAAATCAAAGTAATAGCTCACCTTGCATCAGGCACACACATTAGGTAGACACACAGCATACGAATATCCCCTGAGGTCCTATTAGCTCCTGTGAGGCCTTCCTAGCTCTCTAGGCCTGGTCTTTCATGGCAAGGTAAAGGGAACCTCCCTTCACCCAGAATCCCGAGTGGTCTTCTGTCTTAAGGAGGTTTGGGTTAAAAGTCTGAACTAGGCTCCTTAAGATGGAATGGGGAGTTGTTGGTATACTCTGTCACATCCCGTTTCAGGGGAATTGTGACACTGCAGGTATTTTTGTTCCATGAGCTATAACACTGTAGTTACATGAAATCATGGCCCAATTTCTAGTATGTAGGATTGAAAATATCACATTGATAGAATGTTTTTATAAAATCAGGAATCATAATGTCCAACAGATAAAGTGATATGGTTTCTTTAAAAGAACAAGAAAGGCTTCTGAAACAGGACTCTTATCAAATGGGCTGTTTTCACAGTGGAAAAAGGTAAACAGTGGAGTGCCTCAGGGATCTGTACTTGGACTGGTGCTTTTTAATATATTTATAAATTATCTGGAAAGGGGTACAATGCGTGAGGTAGTCAAATTTGCGGTTGTCACAAAATTATGCAGAATAGTTAAAACTCAAGTGGATTGTGATAAATTGCAGAAGGAACTTGTGAGACTGGAAGATTGGGTGTCCAAATGACAGATGAAATTTAATGTGGACAAGTGCAAGGTGATGCATATATGGAAAAATAACCCTGGCTGTGTTTACACAAAGTTAGGTTCCACATTAGGAGTTACCACCCAGGAAAGAGATCTAGGCGTCATAGTGGATAACACATTGAAATCACTGGCTCAGTTTGCAAACAGAATGTTAGGAATTATTAGGAAAGGAATGGCGAATAAAGTGGTGGATGTCATAATGCCTCTGCATTGTTTCATGGTGAGACCGCACCTTGAATACTGTGTGCAGTTCTGGTTGCTGCATCTCAGAAAGTTGCACTGGAGAAAGTGCAGAGAAGGAATGGCTCCCCTATGAGGAAAGGCTAAAGAAGTTAGGGCTGTTTGTTAGCGCTCACCCTGCCAGGAGGGTAGAGTTAGCAATCTGTTAGCTCTCACCCCGCCAGGAGGGCGGAGTGAGTGAGCGATCTGATAGGCTTGACTCATGTAGGAGGAGAGGTTAGCAATCTGTTAGTGCTCTGCTCCCCCAGAAGGGAGGAGTTGGCAAAGTATTATGCTTTGTTCCTGTAGAAAGAGGAGCCAGCAACCTGTATGATCCTCACGGGGAGTAGGCTATCTGATATGGTCTGATGTGGGTTGGCTCCCACAGAGTGGTAGATGATTATACCGCTCTATTAGTGTAAGGATAAATTGCAGGAAGACCTTGTGAGACTGGAAAATTGGGCATCCAAATGGCAGATGAAATTTAATGTGGATAAGTGCAAGGTGATGCATATAGGGAAAAATAACCCATGCTATAATTACACGATGTTGGGTTCCATATTAGGTGCTACAACCCAAGAAAGAGATCTAGGTGTCATAGTGGATAACACATTGAAATCGTCGGTTCAGTGTGCTGCGGCAGTCAAAAAAGCAAACAGAATGTTGGGAATTATTAGAAAAGGAATGATGAATAAAACGGAAAATGTCATAATGACTCTGTATCGCTCCATGGTGAGACCGCACCTTGAATACTGTGTACAATTCTGGTCGCCGCATCTCAAAAAAGATATAATTGCGATGGAGAAGGTACAGAGAAGGGCTACCAAAATGATAAGGGGAATGGAACAACTCCCCTATGAGGAAAGACTAAAGAGGTTAGGACTTTTCAGCTTGGAGAAGAGACGACTGAGGGGGGATATGATAGAGGTGTTTAAAATCATGAGAGGTCTAGAACGGGTAGATGTGAATCGGTTATTTACTCTTTCGGATAGTAGAAAGACTAGGGGACACTCCATGAAGTTAGCATGGGGCACATTTAAAACTAATCGGAGAAAGTTCTTTTTTACTCAACGCACAATTAAACTCTGGAATTTGTTGCCAGAGAATGTGGTTCGTGCAGTTAGTATAGCTGTGTTTAAAAAGGATTGGATAAGTTCTTGGAGGAGAAGTCCATTACCTGCTATTAAGTTCACTTAGAGAATAGCCACTGCCATTAGCAATGGTTACATGGAATAGACTTAGTTTTTGGGTACTTGCCAGGTTCTTATGGCCTGGATTGGCCACTGTTGGAAACAGGATGCTGGGCTTGATGGACCCTTGGTCTGACCCAGTATGGCATTTTCTTATGTTCTTATGTTCTTATGTTCTTGGAGGAGAAGTCCACTAACTGCTATTAATCAAGTTTACTTAGGGAATAACCATAGCTATTAATTGCATTAGTAGCATGTGATTTTCTTGGTGTTTGGGTACTTGCCAGGTTCTTGTGGCCTGGTTTGGCCTCTGTTGGAAACAGGATGCTGGGCTTGATAGACCATTGATCTGACCCAGCAGGGCAATTTCTTATGTTCTAATGTACCTGCTTTAATAATTCCCTAGTGAGACCTCATTTGGAATGGGTATGACCCTGGAGTCCACATTCTCATATATATGGTACCTCCTAATCTTTGTGGCGCCCCCCCCCCCCCCTTCTACCCAAGCTGAGACAGACAGAGGCAGGATGCAACGAGTCCAGGACATGACTCACACTGAGCTTTGAGCTCTAGCAGTAATATGCAGCTGCCAAGGTAATGAACAGAACCAGCTGCCTGCACCGCTAGGACTCCTCCACCTTCTCTGGCATTGATATACAATCTTATTTTGTATGTAGTCTTAATTTCAGACTTCTGGCAGTGGCATCCAGGCATTTTGGTATTTCTATTTTATATGCATCCTCAGCCAGCTTATTAGGAGACGATTCAGGCAGTTTGGAGTTTCTCTCTTTCTTTCGGAAGCTCTGGTATTTAAACTATTGTGGTTACTTTTACTTGCAAGTTTTGTACTTACATATTCCTCATCCCTCTCCATTAAGACTGCTCAGGTATTCTTGATCAAACATCGATCCGGCCTGCAGACGTCTGTGAACTCAATGTTCTCACTTTCACATGGCAGCTAACAGTAATAGGCTTGTTCCAGGGGCTACATTTACATCAATGGTGCGTAAGCATCTTAATTTTGTCATCTTATTCTTTTCTTTACAAGTCATCGGACATCCAGGCGCTTGATGTATTTCACCTCTGCCGGTAGCACATGTGTCTTTTTGTCCTTCAATCAGCTAGCACTTTTTGGGTCATCCATTAGCGCTGATGTGAAATTCATGGTCAGCTTTGGTCCCTAAGTTATTTATGGCACTTGGGGCAGGGTCTCCAGAACCAGCGCTATGCAGTTTGGCAGTGCCACATATTTTCCTCGTTTGTAAGTTACCCATGTTACATGCTTGTTTTATGTGTTACCACGTTTCATTGTAAGAAATAAGAACCCCCCACTTATTTCATTTCCATTCCCTGTAAACCGATGTGACATCACGGATCTAATGTCGGTATATAAAAACAAACAAATAAATAAATAAATATTCTCCTAAATCATATCATTTAGTTTTGCCATTTCACATTTCCTTTCTGAGGGGAATGCCTTTGGTCTGGAAGGTAGAATTTTCTTTCTTTGTGTGGTCTCCTGCTTGGCTATTTGCTATGGATTGGTGGCAGAAGTGTTATTCAGTGGTGGGCATTTAGCTGTTAGGTAGCTGCACTTATGGAAGGTTGGGATGGGCATACACTAAAATGGACTGGCAGAATCCACTGCTGGTCCCTGGTATCAGCAGCATGAAATCTATTGATCTTATATGGGATCCTGCCAGGTACTAGTAACCTAGTTTAGCCACTGTTTGAAACTGGATCCGGGGCTTGACATACCTTGGACAATCCAAGTATGGCACATCCTATGATCTTACATGGATACCCTGCAACAAGGTTCCTATTCCCTCTCCAACTACACAGGGCAATTTCAGGATGCTGTGCATAAATACCTCAGACCTGGTTCCCTGCAGCCCAGACACTATGATAGGGATATCAAAACTTGCCTCCTGCGGTTTGGTCAATCCCTTACTCAAAGAGGTGGATGTGCTCCCACAAAGACTATGGACCCAGTGCTTTTCTTTATGGGAGATCTATTCCTGCATCCCTAATTGGTTACACTTCCTCATCTCGGAACTTGCGCTACTCACAGTGGGGCCTGCCTTGTCCCCTTTCTTCACATTCCCCATAAGGCTTTGTAATACAATTTCAGTTCAGCCCCTTTGAGTGCCATGTAATGTGTGCTATCCAGTTATGACTGAAAATGGTGCTTGGAGGTATTTATTAGTTGATAAATCTCATTTCTTTCATGTAAATAAAAGCAATATAATTCAGGATCACCATGTCCCCTTAACGCATACTGCAGCTTGATGTGGCCATAAGCTGAGTGGCAAAGAAAAACATTCATTCTGAGGTGTTCTTATCCTGCAGAGCTAACAACCTTGTACTTAAGCAGGTGATGGCGTTACCATTTAGATAAGGAGCACATTGATTTTCTTTATTGGAGCTCTAATTTTATATCATACATGTGCTATGCATTCTTTTCTCAGAATGTGCACGGCCAGGGGTTTCAGCTGTCAACCATTTGCTTTGCAGTCTCCATCGTGCTGGTAATTCTACATGCTCACTTCAGCCCATTGGTACTATGCGCTATTCATTTATGCATTAGAAATGAGCTTAAGCAGAGATTATCACTGAACACAGCACATCCCAAGCAGGTTTTCGAGATGAGGCCTCGACAGGCACTTGGAGGTATTAAGCACATACCAGATTGTAGGCCATCACAAATGTTGTGCCAAGATGCAGTATTTTCCTGTTTTAGAGAGATTGTGTCATCGCCAAAGCAATATGCAATAGGTTATCAGCATTCTCATTTGTTACCAAGTCATTGAACAAAAGCATCAGCATATGGTAAAGCTCTAGGCAGCATCAGTGTTGTAAGATATGGCCACAGCTAGGTTGGTGGGATGCCCATGGCAAGTGAGGTGTCACCACCGAGGGCTTGTGGCTGGGGTTGTCTACGACCCGGGGTGCACAGCATGTGAAATTCTTGAAAACTGGTTGAGTAGAGAATACCAAGTAGTGTGATATTCCTGCTTCTATGTTGCATGGGTGGGTGACAGTGAGATAAGTTGCCTGTCAAGTTTTTGGCTTTGACAGCCAGGATTGGCCTGTGCATTGCCCAAAATTGCTTTGGTATACTTGAGTGACACCTATTCTTTTATGGAGCAGGACTTTTGTTACACTGCAGAGAACCTTGTCAGTAATCAGGCTCAAATTGCAGGATAACCTAAGGGGTGAGGCTTCGATTGCCCTGAGTCCTCCCAATGGCACTACATGGCTGCAGCATTTTACCTTGAAACACTTGTGAACTGGAGCACAGCTTCGATGGCCCTGTGTTCACAATAGCACTACATAATTGTAGCACAATTCTATGGAGCATTTGGTGAATGACAATTCAGCGGGTAAGGGCATGGTCATCCCTGGGGGATAGTGAATATATTAGTAATTGATGTTTTATAATTATATGAATGTTAGTAGTTTAGTATTTAAATTGCTGCATACATTAACCTATACTGCGGCCATATCCATCCAATAAAGATCTTCCTTTGTTCTCTCTTACAAATCTGAAAAGAAATTTTGGGCGGGATAGAGTTGGGGGATCAATTATAGGAGGCAAGAGGAGGCAGTTGCACCTGAGATGGTTGTGAATTTTATATCTCGAGAGACTAAACAGAATTCCATCTGTTAGGATTACCACTCGTAGGAGGGTTCTGTGGTGCAGCCACTCCTGTCGGCATTCTTCCAGGCACGTGTGCACTCCTGATGTAGTTAAAGGTCCCATAGCGAGAAAGCCCACGGTACCCTCAGATGATGTCATCATTGGATGCCCTATGAAAGGGCTCTTCAGTCTCTGCATCGGGGCCTTAGCAAGGTCCTCTGTGATCTTCGTTTTGTTTCTGCATCCTGGCCTTCTGCCTGGTCCAGTGTCTTGTATCTTCAGCTCCTGCCAGTGTTCTGCCTGCATCCTATGTCTCAGTCTATCTCAGCATTCTGGTGTCTTCAGCCTTCAGGCCAGTCTTCTGCTCCATATTTTCAGAATCCTATTCTTGAGTCCTGCTACAGAGTTCTGTGTGTTCCTGAGTCAGGTTCTGAGTTCTAAAGTTCCTGTGCCTTCATGGCTGAAGCCTTGGTCCAGCCGTGGTCTGCTTGGTCTTTGTTCTCAGTGTTCTTCTGATTCCTCACCTTGCCTGGATGCTGTCTTCAGTCTGCTGTGGTCTTTTGCTGTGCTCCTGATTCCATCTTCAGCGTCCATCTGCCTTCAGTATTGGCTCTCGTCTTTAGTGGTTTCTGTCCTTGCCTGACCTGTGCCTGCATATGCTCACCTGCTTACGGTGCGGGCCTTCGAGCCTTGGGGCCTAGTCTTTGAGGCTGCATTGTGGCACAGGAACTCACACATACCTGTGGTCTGAAAGGGCCTTTGGAGTGGCTAGAGGGCTACCCCCAGAGACCAGCCCTTGCTGCTGGTTCTCTGACAGTTTGCTAAGGCCATGAGCTTGGTGAGCATCTCCCTGCAGGTAAAGCCAATCCCACCTCAGCTCAAGGGTCCACAGACACAACAGCTATGCTATATGCTATTTAATTATCTATAGGTTTTATGTATGCAAATGCACTTTTAAGTGCATAAATGAGCTTTTGAAAATTGCTACACTATATGCTTCTTTTACATGTGTAAATCCTTTTGCAAATTGTCATCTTGGGGTAATTTTCAAAAGGATTTATGTGCCTAAACTGGGTTTTACATGTGTAAATACACTATCAAGTAAATTTTCAAAGAGCCATGCGCACGCCACGCACATTTTACAATGGACCTGGCCACGCGCATAAACCCCAGTACGCACAGAAGTACCAGCCGAGGGAAAAGGGGCGGCCAGGGAGCGTGGTCTGGGCAGGGAAGGGGGGTGGGGAGGATAGCGCCATTAGCCGCTGTCCCGGGGAAGTAAGTGCTGGCAGATTAATTCTGCTCCAGAGGAGCAGTAAGTAACAAAATAAAAAAATTAGGGATAGGTAGGATTCAGTTAGGGGTCGGGGAGGAGAGGGGAAGAGATAGGAAGGGTAGGGTTAGAGATAGGAAAGTTCCCTCCCAGTTTGCTCCTTAATTGGAGTGGACTGGGAGGGAACTGGGGGAGGCCCAATTGCATTACCTTGCGTTGCTTTGTAAAATTCCCCCCCTCCCCCCCAACCGTGTGCGAGTCACGGGCCATCCACACATGCGCACGTGCAGTTGCCCACCCAATTTGGACCCAGGCCCACCAAACTGGAATTGGAAGTGGAGCAAGCAGCAGAACTGCAAGGCCGTTGCGGGATCCCATCCCCGTGACGGTGAAGAGGAGGACCCAGGCCCGGCGAGACTGGGTGTGCCATTCAATGCATTTGCACAGCCACGGAGCAGCACACATGGGGAAGCGGTGGGCAGGTGGCAGGTTAGGCCTCTCCTGCAGCCATATGGCCCACCGACCTTCCTGTTTGGGGGGGGGGGGAGCAGAAGTGCCACGCACAGATAGCAGGAGGCCGGTGGCAGCAGGAGATGCCAACTGATCTTTCTGCTTTGGGGGGGGGGGGTGAGCAGAAGCTGTGCGCAGGCTTGTATGTGTGGGTGAGAATGGGAGCCTGGGTGTGCGACTGTGGGTGCATAAGAATGTGAGCCTGGGGAGGGGTGAAAAAGTGAGAGCTTGTGGGTGTGTGGGGAGAGCATATGAGAGTGAGTGCGTGAGGGAGTCTGTGACAGAATGCTTGTGTGTGTTTGTGTGGAAGGGAAGAAGACAGTAGTAGAAGAAAGACACTGAAAAGGAATTAGGACATGAGTGACAAGGGAAAAAAGTAGGAAAAAGAGACCAGGACCAACTGATTAGAAAAATTCAAAGATCAGACAACAAAGGTAAAAAAATAAAATTATTTTGAGATTTTAGCAATTTAAATATGACTTCTAAAACCACAGACCTTGAATTAACTTTATGAAATGGACCGTTGGTAAACAATTGCTAACTATAAAGTAGGTGCCAGTGTACCCAGTGTTTTTTTTATCATTTAAACAAGCACCTATGAGATTATGATCTTTATAATAGACTTCATCGATAGTATTAAATTCCACTTTCACACTCAGCTTATATATAATCATCGGTCATGAAAAGTACATTTTTGTTTGTTTTTTTTTTTTTTTGCAACTTATCCCTTGATGTGCAATTCATATACTGTGATCCATAAATTAGCGAAAAGATTTTTGCTGCATTAATTATTTTAGCGGTATAACATAGATAGAAGCCAACAACTCCGAGATAAACTCTACCCGGTAGCTCTACCTGACATGGGACCATGTTTAGGATTTCAACGATCCTTTTTCAAGGGCTCAGTTATGTTGCAGTCTATTTTCTAACATGGCGCGGTGGCATGATGGTGCATATTGATGTGTGTGTGTCAGCATGTACTCAGGGACATGGCAATTTTATAACAGACGCATGTATGTGTGCACCCTATTTTGCAACTGAGCATACACAGCCACGCACCTGATATGAGCTACACAAGTGGGGGAATTTTATAACAGGTGCATGTCCATGTCATGGCCAGTTTCACCAGCTCATCAACCAGTTCTCCCAGTCTAGAGCTAGGTCCTCTAAACCCCCCTGGTTCTTTAGCCTGAACTCCCGCATAGTTACTCCAGCCCCCTTAAACTACTCAGGGATGCCAGGATTCTTTTTTTTTTTTTAATTTACACCTTCTCCATAGCAGAAATAAAGTTAGATGGCACTGGACCTGGGTGTGTAAGTACGTGCATGCACGCCTCTTGACCTTACTCCAGAATGTCCATGCCCTGCCCACACCATACCCCTTTTTTCTCTGATGTAAGAGATGGAAGATGTGCGTGCATTGGCACATGCGAACGAATCCACCCACTTTATAAAATCAGGTGGCCAAATGCATTTCTACATGCACACGCATTTCTCTATCTTGGTGCAAACCTGCCTTTTAAAATTCACTTTTAAGTGATCTATTTACTAAGACATGGGATTCACAAAACTGCAAGTGATTCCCACAGCATTGTGAATCTCATGATGTTTTTCCTGGAGGTAAAATATCACTGGGAAAAATACCATGTCTTAAGTAGCCCTCTTCACAACGCATGATGATGGCTCCACAGCCCAAGGCCACCATCTTGTTATAAGGCCTGAGTGGCCTCAAATATGTGCCCCCTCAAGTAGTGTAAAAACCCCAGGAGTCTGATGAGACACTTCCTGTCCCACTACCACCCCTTGAGGGAGCCCAAGTAGTGTAAAAAAAAAAAAGAAACAGTGAAAAAGCTAACAGTGCAGATGCTTTCTCCTCCATTCCAAACCATGCCCCTTTTTTTCAGAAATTCCCCCCAGGAATCTGACCTCAATCTCAGGGCTCTGATTCACTCCCCAGACTCCCCATTGCTATACATTATAATTCCTGTTGGGCTAGTGAACCCGGAACACCCCATTTACCCATGTAAAGTGCACTTATACATGTAAAACCTATGGTCAATTCAATGGCAAATATTGAAGCAATTTTCAAAAGCCAACTTACATGGGTAAAGTGCATTTTCATGTGCAAAACTCAGTTTTATAGCGTGTAAATCCTTTTGAAAATAACCCCAAGTGCATGTAAATTGACTTTTGAAATTTGCTATGATATTATATTATATTTAAATGGTTTGAAAATGACTTCCAAAGTTTTGAGGAGGTAAATGAAGATTAAGTGACTTGTCCAAGGTCAAAAGGAACATCAATGGGAGAAAAAGGATTTAAACTATGACTTCCCTGGTTTTCAATCCAATGTTCTAACTACTAGAATATGCCTTTACTCCACTCTGTTTAGGATAGTCACCAGCCATCCTCATCATCTGTTTACTGTCTGAATTTCCCATCCATTCCTCCCCATGGTCTGGGCTTTCCCCTCAGGTTTCAGGATCATTAGGAGTTGGATTATTTATTTATTTAGCCAATTTATATACCATTGTTCCAAATAGATATCACAATGATTTACAACATGACATACTTATTATACATCGACATGTATGTTGTTGACTTAATGAGGTCAAACAGCATATAAATTAAAATTTTTCACATACTTGGGTTAAGGTATTTAGGTCAGGAGATAGGTTCTTAATGACTTTGAACTTGAGGGTGCATGCTTTGTGTTCAGGTGATTTTAAGTCAGGTTATAGGCATTTTGGAATAACCAAGTTTTTAGGTCACGTTTGAATTTCTTTGTTTCTGGAGTCAGTCTTAGATACTCGGGTAGAGAGTTCTATAGCATTGGGCCTGCTATTGAGAACATGCAGTCTCTTATTTTTGTTAGGTGAGTGTTCTGTAGTGATGGTACAGCTAGTAGTCCTTTGTTTTGAGGTCTTAAAGATCTTTGTGGCCTGTGTTTGTAGAGTTACCTCTACCAAACCAGAGTTATTAGAATGGAATGTGGAGTGTATTATTGTTAGGACTTTGTAGTTGATGCGGAATTGTACAGATAATCAATGAAAAGCTATCAATGAATGTGATAAGTGATTGAATTTCCTTGAACCTGTTAAGAATCTAGCTGCAGCATTTTTTAATAGATGAAGGGTTTTTTTAGAAGACAGTTGGGAACTCTGAGTAGAAGTGAATTACAGTAGTCTAAGTTTAAAATGAGAGTTTGCAGGACCGTGCAGAAGTCTGCATGAGTCAGCAATAGTTTCAGTCTGTGTAGTAAGCTCAGTTTGGCATATCATGATTTGATTAATTTATTTATGTGCCTTTCCATTGATAGCGTCTCGTAAACCTGTATACCTAAGTCCTGTACTTGGTCTGAGGGTGTGATGTTGAAGTTACCCATGTCAAGTGTTTGAGGAGTCACTATAGGTAGATTTCTTCTCAGTAGAATGATTTCAGTTTTATTAGTGTTTAGAGTTAAAGTTTGGATAGTTTATATTGTACAGCCTTCATGTGGGTCGCTAGAGTTAGCCTTGAATTTTCAATAGATTTTGTGCGTGGTATATAGAATTAAATGTTATCTGCATATAGGAAGAAGGAGATTCCTAGATCAGACAGAAGTCTACATAGAGGAAGCATATAGATGTTGAATAAAGTTGCTGAGAGAGCTGAACTCTGGGGGATACCTGCAGCAATCGGGAAGGTATCGGACATGTGGTGGCCCAGTTAGACTTGGAGTGACAGTTTTGCTAGGAATGAGGAGAACCACTTCATTACATTGCCGTCAATTCCAATTTTTCTCAACTTTTGGCATAGTAAGGTATGGTCAATGGTGTCAAAGGTCGCTGATAGGTCAAGTAGTACCAGGAAATAGGATTTGTCATTGTTAAATCTCCGTAATATGGGGTCAGTTAAGGATACAAGTAAAGTCTCAGTTGAACGATTTTTCCTGAACCTGAAATGATTTCCATGTTGAATGTTCTGGTCATCTAGATAGTCTTCTAGTTGTGAAAGTACTGTTTTTTCGAGAATTTTTGAGAGAAAGGGAAGTTGGATACTGGTCTATAACTTCCCAACTATCAGATTAAATGAATTCCTTATGTCATGGCAGATGTAGGCACTCAAATAGGGTTTACAGCTGGAAAACGTATGTTAAAGGGTGGCGGAGTCAGGGAGGGGGGAACATAGGATCTTGCAGATCTTGCTGGTCTACTTTTAGCATCCTTTGCAGATGATTGACTATAAATGTCAAGGGCAGAGTCTTGTTTTGGGTGGAATTAGAAAATAATTCATGCAGACTAGATTTGAAAATCTGTTCACTTATTTTCCATAAATATTTTACTTACACAAAAACCAAGTGCACAATTCTGTGAACACTTTCTTCCCACAGCAATTTTCAAATGGAAAGTGCTATGCATTCCTTTAAAATATTCAGTACAAAGTTCATGGGTTCAAAGTACCTATGGATGTGGCAAAATGTTTGAAAACTGTTCTCTAAAAGGTCGATTTTTAAAAGCGTTTTTCACACAAAAATGCCCGGATATGCGAGTATGTAGGCCATGTGCAAGCAACATGGATTTTAAAAAGCCGCAAATTATGCATATATTTATTAGGGATGTGCAGAGCAAAATTTTATGTTCATATTTTTTATGTCCGAAAGGGGGTCCCACTTGCGGCCAATATGGACATAAAAAAAATCCAATGAGTTGGGTATATGTACATATGTGCAAAAAAAAAATTTAAACCCCCTCACCCTCCTTAATCCCCCCCCCAGACTGACCACAACTCCCTGGTGATCGAGCGAGGAGTGAGGACGTCATTTCTGCAATCCTTGGCGAGAAGCATGTGATGTCGGTGGCACGTCGAGTGACGCGGCGTCACGTGATTCCCGGCGAGTTCGCGCCGGACGGCTCGTTCGGCCCAAAAAGAACTTTTGGCCAGCTTGGGGGGGCCTCCTGACCCCCCCAAGCTGGCCAAAAGTTCTTTTGGGCCGAACGAGCCGTCCGGCGCGAACGAGCCGGGAATCACGTGGCGCCGCGTCACTCAGACGCGACGTCACGTGATTCCCAGCAAGTTCGTGCCGGACGGCTCGTTCGGCCCAAAAAGAACTTTTGGCCAGCTTGAGGGGGTCAGGAGGCCCCCCCAAGCTGGCCAAAAGTTCTTTTTGGGCCGAACGAGCCGTCCGGCGCGAACTTGCCGGGAATCACGTGACGTCGGCGTCACGTGATTCCCGGCTCGTTCGCGCCGGACGGCTCGTTCGGCCCAAAAAGAACTTTTGGCCAGCTTGGGGGGGTCAGGAGGCCCCCCCAAGCTGGCCAAAAGTTCTTTTTGGGCCGAACGAGCCGTCCGGCGCGAACTTGCCGGGAATCACGTGACGCCGCGTCTGAGTGACGCGGCGCCACGTGATTCCCGGCTCGTTCGCGCCGGACGGCTCGTTCGGCCCAAAAAGAACTTTTGGCCAGCTTGGGGGGGTCAGGAGGCCCCCCCAAGCTGGCCAAAAGTTCTTTTTGGGCCGAACGAGCCGTCCGGCGCGAACAAGCCGGGAATCACGTGACGCCGGCGTCACTCGACGTGCCGCCGACGTCACATGCTTCTCGCCAAGGATTGCAGAAATGGCGTCCTCACTCCTCGCTCCATCACCAGGGAGTTGTGGTAAGTCGGGGGGGGGGGATTAAGGAGGGTGAGGGGGTTTATATTTTTATTTTGGCTCAACAATCGCGATTTCCCACATAAGGAACATATCTATGTTCGATATGTGGGAAATCCGATCGTTTATGTCGAATCAATTTTTTAAGTAAAAAAAAAATATGAGTTGCGTTTTACTAATGCGGTCAATCCGAATGCACACCCCTAATATTTATACCTGTGCCAACATCATAAATAAGAGGGCGGAAAAGGGCTGGGACATAGGCGGAGTATGAGTGTTTCAGGGTGGGACCAGTAGTATTAAAACAGGACACCGCAGCACGTGTTGGCTTGCTATCTGCATAACTTTACATGTGCGCGCATGTTTTAAAACCTGTTTACATACTCATGTAAAAGCCAGCAAAGTCCTGGAAAAGATACGCAAACTATGTTTTCTCGAGCAGTCTCTTAAGATTAGGCGCATACATGTGTGTATGCTTTACATTCGCATAGATAAAGTGAATTTTAAAAGCCCAACCCGTGCAGAAATTAGTAGATGCGTGAATATATTGGGCTTGTGCGCGCCAATTGGATTTTGAAAGCTGCCTTAATACACTTGTAAATGTCAGTGCATGCACATTTCAGATCTTCTCAAAAATGGGCAGGGCATGAGTGTGGTCTGGGAATTGGCAGTACATGGGTGGTTCAAACTTTAAGCAGAAATTAGCGCGTAAATACTTAAGTGATCTGATGCATGCAGAGGTCCCCTGCCTTGTAACATTACTTCTGCTATGGATGGCATGTAAGTGAAATAAAAAACCCATTTTGTATGCAAATCTATCACATGCATATTCATTGTGGATATCCTGAAAACCTGGCCTATTTTTGGAACTCGAGGACTGGAGTTCACCATCACTGGACTAGGTGAACTAGTGGAGGTATCAGTAAACTGTTAATGTCAATAAAACAACTTCTGTAAGGGATTTTACAAGAGCAAGAGTTTTTTTTTCATGCATAAAATCTTTGGGCCAGATTAAAAAAACTATTTGCATACTTAAAATTGGGTTGTATTACACAAGTAAATGAAATTTACCCGAGTAAGTGGGCTTTTGAAAATTGATTTGTTCATAGGTTATACATGGGTATGTGCAGTTTATGTGGGTAAATGCTTTTGAAAATTGCTATGATAGAAGTTATATTTACATGTGTAAATTCGTTTGAAAATTCACTTGAAAATGTATATGCTTATATAAAACAGATATAAAAAGTATGTGTTTTCAAAGCAGTGTAGGTTTTAAGTGGGGGGGGGGGGGGGGGGGTAGAAATGAGCACATTTATAATCTGTGTATACCTGATAAGTACAGGATCTAAAATACTGTAGTAGATCTCTGTGTGGCCATATATACACACGGAGGGGCCACATGGAATTTTTTGAAAGTTATCCTCCATGAGCACATGGAGTGTATGCGATTCTCTGTTTTCAGTGTTTTATTTTCATGACATCCAGTTGAAAATAAATCATTACAAAACAAGAAAGTTAAATTCAGTTGTAATACTTGAAATAAATGTTGGAGAGATTGTGGAGGCAAGGGGTCTATGGGATATGTTTGGTGGTTCTGCGAAAAAACTGTTCCTTTTGGGAAAAAGATACATCAACTTATTCAGGGCATGACATCACTTTGGACTGGACTCCAAGTAACTTTTTACTTAATGTTACGGTGGATGAGGCACCAAGACTTATCCACAAGTTGATTATCCAAATTTTATTAGCTGCCAAGTGTGAGATAGAGGCTCATTGGAAGCAGAAGAGACTATGAAACATATATCAGATAGAGAAGCTTACAGCAACACAAAAACACGTGTCCTCCATTGTACTTGGTCTGTGTTACAGCATTAAGATAAAGATTTTGATAGTGAGAGTTGAGCTTATTAATAGATCTTACGGAGGTGGATAATTTTTGGGGGGTGAGGTGGTCGGGGAGGGGGGACAAAGTAGCAGTTATTGCTATGATTTATTTGCATTTCTGTATTTTTGGAAAACTTAAAATTTAAATGAAAAATAATCTTTTCCTGAGTCAGAAAATAAAGGGCTATAATTTTAACTCACCATATACGTATATCTTTCATTGCCAAACAAAGTAGAAGGAACTTGTCCAATTTTTAATCATGACCCTGATTAAGGGAGCCATGTAGTACTGTATAAGACTGAGAAAATAATATTCTGGAAATGTACCACTATGCAAGCTGCAATTATGTATCAGGGAAGACAAGTTTTCAATTTAGCCTTAAAGAGAGAAAGGCACCATCTGGGACATGAGTGGGGAATTTCTTGCAGAAAGTTGGTGCCATTAAGGAGAAAGTATGCAAGTTTGCAAGCATGAGTTTGCTTGCCTGGACACATATTGTGAAAGAAAGCTACTATCTTATATGCCCCTTTCAAAAGAGTCACATTTTTTGTGCTTTTTCCCTAACTGCACCATTCTTCTGTAATAAATGACTTTCCAATGACAGATCATTTATAAATATGATAGTGCAATTGCACCATCAAAAAAAACGTTTTGAGATGAGACCAACAGGCAACAGAGAAGGATGAAAGCAAAGGATGATAGGGTGGTAGCAATAGAGAAGGAAGGGTAACAGAAACATAGAAAAGAAGGCAGATGAGGCACATTTAGGCCTGGATTTTCTAAAATAGCAGGCCTTTCGCAAACCAAAGTGCCACCAAAGTGCCACCGTGAAAGTTGGTGCTATTGGGTGCGTTACTGGAGGCAATAAGGAGCCTTACCTTTTCTCTGTCAGCAATGTCTTCACTGCATCCGCCCCGGTGCCACCCCGACTCCTCCCCTTCCGGTGCCAACTCCGCCCCGATTCCACCTCGATCTATCTATCGCTCGCAAAAAGTCCCCTTTTGTGTGCGAAAGCTATAGAAACTGACCCCCTTAGTTTGCCCAATTTAATTTCTGGTGGAATGCCATAGAGCTCAGTTGATCTTTGACATTCCCCTCACATTTTCACAGCTAGGGATCTTCTGTGTTCCAAGCTTGCTTACATTCTGCTTCTGTTTTCATATTCACCACCTCCACAGGAAAACTGTTCCATGTGTCCAGCAACCTTTGGAGAGTGGTAACAAGAGTAGAGGTTTGGGGGGGGGGGGGGGGGGAGAGAAATAATGAAGACAATGATCATCGCACCTCCTACTTTTTGACCACTACTACCCTTTGTCTTCTGTTCTACAAGATACCTCCTATTTACATTTGGAACAAAGTACTGTATTTTTCTCTTAGCTCACTTCTCTTAGCTTAGTCCAAAATGCAATTTTCTACTTTCTCTCTCTGTCTCTAGTTCATTCATCATTTAACCTTTAAATTAAACTGTAGTTTAATAACAATTTTTAAAAATGTGCCCCCTAATGTTTTGAGTGATTTCTGCCATCCTACCTCTTCCTAGTCATGCTTGAGCATAATGCAGTCCTCTGAGAAGCATCCATGGCACCGCTGGTTGGGTGAAAAGGGCTATCACTATAGCAGCAGCAGTAGCCATTGTGCTTGGCCTGAGCACATCAGCTCTGCAGCACACCCAGACTCGACTGTCCTTGGCTAGATGTATTTATTTATATAAAACAATTTATAGTGTGTGCCCTCTGAATATTTTGGGGTGAGTTACGATTTCACATACACAATAAAAAATTGCAACAACATAAAATGAGACAGGATACCTAGGACCTAAAAACACAGCGATACAAGATGACTCATGGTATCAGTACCAGATGTAATGACAGACGCAAGAGGTGCTCTGAGCTGAACTGCATCGGTGCAGACTGAATCTCAGAGTCCTCCCCATTAGCACAGAACAGGATGGCAGAAAAAGACTACACGGCCCAACCAACCAACCTACCCACCCCATTTTGTTCTTTTATATAATGAACCTTTGGTAGGGCACAATATAAAAGTTAAATTGCAAATACAAATCAACAGAACCTGAATAAGAAAAGCGGCTCATTCTATAGAAAGAATCAGAAAGAAAGAAATATGAGTTAAGAATATTTGAAGTTATTTTAAGCAGTTGTGTTTGATATGACATTTTTAAGACTGGATATATTGTTTTTTAAATTACAGTTTGATCTCCAAAAGCTAAGAATCTACTGTGATCCAGAGCAGAATAACAGGGAAAGAGCTTGTGAAATTCCAGGAACTGTAAGTACATTCTCACACCCTGTTAAGAAGGAAAGGGTGGTTGAATTAACTCTAACCTATACAGCTAATATTGTCAAGGGCCCTGAGGAACACATTGGTTAAATGTTATCAGAAGTGAATGAGAATCACTATGTTCTGACATGGTTATAGTATTTGCTAAAAAGAGCAAGACTAGTGAACATTTGAAATTTTCATTTTTTTTAAAACATTGATGACATTTTTTTTTTAACATCAAAGATAAAAAATGGAGAAGAGAAGCCCAATTCATTTTGTACCAAGATCATGAATAAATTGAATTCTGCCAAGGTGTGCTAAACCCCTTTGGCCTTAAAAATGAGGAATTTTTAATGTCAGAAAACCAGTTTATCCATTCATAACTAAAAAATTCCATCTGTATTAGTCTGTATAATGCAGTACCCGATTGCTTTAAATGTGAATTTCAAATTAATGCAGTATGTATGTAGCCCCCTCTCCGGTTTAGGAACCAGGAGGGCAGGGACACATGAGGGTCCTGGGATCAATCATTAACTGTCTCCCACTCCAACACAGTCCAAGGGCCACAGGACAGAGTTCTTTCCAATGAGGAGAGAACAAAATCCTTCAAGGCCCAAGATGGCTGGGGTGACTCTTGATGTGTTGCTGGGGGGGGGGGGGGGGGGGCTGGTAACAGGTCTCTATCAAGTTTACCAGATGTGAGTACCACAAAACGCTCTGGAGGCTCAGGCTGAATGTCCAAAGATAAATCTTTACTGTCAGTCTTCTTAAATAGCTACTTGGCACTGTTCACATCAGTTCTTAGCTTGAAAAAGGTCACATTTATAGTTCAAAGATTTATCAGTTCAAGTGTCTCTCAGTATTGGCAATGAAACTCTTATCCTCTATGGTTAGGCAAATTAAGGTTCCCATTTGGGTAGGGGATCCTTAGTTGGAATGGAAAATCCCTTCTAAAATTACTGATGGCAAAAGGAAGGGATGGTAACTTCCATACTGGCGTATAGGTGCACACTAGTATGCGTGCGCCAATGCACACCCAGGGATGCAGCAATTTTATAAGTTGTATGTACATATGCATGGTTGTTATAAAATAGCCTGGATGAGCGCTTATGTGTGCCTAATTTTAAATAGGCGCAGATCACAGTTCTCTTCAGTTGTCTCAATGGGAATTTTCTTATGAAAAGTCCAGTTCCCTATTCAGGCAGGAAGGATAGCTACAAACTTCCTCCTGGGAACTCAGAAAAATCCTCACAAGAATGTAGAAATTCCAGAAACCACCTGTCACCTCTCATCCAGCCCTCTCTGTGAGGACTGGAGAGCACTGGAATCTTCCCTACTCCTTGTCTAACCTAACTGATGTATACCCTGAATTCCTTCAGCTAGGGTTACCAGGGCTCTTACAAAAAGGAATCCTACAAAAAGCAAAAAAACATCCAAAGATCTCAGTCAAAATATAGGACTAGCACCCACTCTTCTTCCCACTACGGTATCGGCCCAGGCTGTGAAACTCAGTACCCAAGCAGGCAGATAACTCAAGAAAACACTCCTATTCTCTCTAATTCCTAACCAAAATGCCAAACTGTGAAATGCTGCACACTTAGTGCTTTTATATACAGCAGAGGGTTGCTATTCTACCAAACTCAGTGGAGGAACTGTTCTGAATAGTGCACTCCTCCCTTCACTACCTTTCCTATCCTAGCTCACAGGGTTTAAGACTAGGGCCATACTGGGATGATCCCAAAGGGTCATCACAGGTAGGGGGCCAATTTCAATGAACTTAATCTGGGTTTTTTTTTGTGTGCAAATTGCTCAATTTGGATTTTTCTGAAAAAATAAATTCAGTGAGGTTACAATATGTGCAAGTAATAAGTTCAAATAGATCTTTAAAAAATAACCTCCTTTATTCACCAAGTGAAATGTTTAGAACCATCTGAATGCTATTTGGTGACCTTTGTAAAAGGAACACATGAATTGGTGATTTGAGTCCACTTCCCAGGAGACAGATGTCCACATTACTATAACCACCACCATGATTGGGTACTAATTGACATCACTGTTTTAATGGAGAGGTCAAAAGTTGCAAAATTATGTACTTTGAATTATCCTCATACCCTAAGAGGTGATTCTCTGAAGACCAAGGCTGAGGATCCTTAACAAGGCATTATGGAGACACTTCACTGCCACTGCCTCTACTCTACCTATTCTGTGGATAGAGGACTTTGGTTTCTGGTACTCTTCTTGAGCACTAAATTAACTATAAAATATTAACAACTAATCTCCAGTCCTCACCTCCCAAACTCAACCACAAAAAGCTTATTCTGAAGCTGTAGAATTCATCATAAAGATGATGATGTCTATTATAAAATATGAAAGTAATTTCTCACAACCTGAGAAATACCTGTTTTTCTAATAAAATAACATTTTTAAATGCATGAGATGTTAACAAAATTTAGCTCTTTCAAAATAAAAAACAGTTGATTCAAATTGAAGTTCTAAAAAGAACTTTATTGCTTGTGATTTGCAACAGCATTTCTTGCCAGGGATAACTCTATAAAATAGTAATCACTCAGCTGAGAGATTAGGGCTCCTGAAATAATATCTGGCTTCATAAGTAGATCTAAAGGAGCTTAGTACCTAAATATGCCAATCTAATGGTGCGATTCAGACCTCAGCTACCCATAAATCTTTATAAGTAGACAATTATTTATTGCTGAACAGGGATCTTATGTTTTAATTCTCTACTTTCAAAAATAAGCATGTTAAATAGCATTCTTATATCATTTATATTTCAGTAGTCTCTATAACACTACATAATTCTTGAGAGTTAAATAGTAAACTGATATTTTATTAGCCTACAATTCAGAGCAGGAGTATAACACATTCTCTTTCAAAATATCAACCTGGCTGCTCTTGGCTTTGTTCATCTTGTTTCTCATTCTTTTTTGAACAAAACTATTTGAATGCAGGTGCTAACTTTTATGATTTTGTATTTGATTTATCAAGAATTGTAATAAATGATGAAGGAATTATTTAGTTTCCACTAAAATCAATAGAGCTATAATTCTTCCGTAAAGTCAAATCAGCCTGAAAGTAAGGTTAAGCCGTACAATACTAATGTGATAGCTAGAGTCTATAAACATTTTTGCATTTTTTTTGTGCTGCAAGTATGTAGTATCTCCTATATTAGAATAATTACATTTTCTTAATACAAATACATTATCATGGATGTGGGAATTAAAAAAATCTAAATTTTGGGTCAACATGTGTGTCTTATTCTGAATATATTGTACTACATTAATTGCATGAATTGACAGTGTCTAAAGCAAAATTAAATTAATTGTGGATGTTGATACAATTTTTCATATTTTTGTTTTTCAGAATGGAGAGGTACAGTAGATTATAACATGCATGGACATTTTTACTCAAATTGAATACAAGGTAGTATATACCTTTATCCAAAGACTTCCTCAATCATTGGTAACAGGTAATTTATTCAGAAAAAGAGAAGTTAGTTTGGTAAGAGAATATGATGGAATTTGTATTTAATATTTATTGCCACACAAAACAGTGCCAGAAAAGCAACAACAAAATTACAATTAATTATGAAGCTGGTATAGCAAAATTAATTATATTAAGAAGTTGATGGAGGGATATATAAACAGGGAATCTTTAAGATCCATCACATGCCCAATTTACAATCATTGGTCCTGATATATTCACATGCCACAATTAATAATTGTTTTCCTATGTTAGGCAATTAAAAATTCTAAATGACAATTATATTGCATTTAGGGCTAGCATACATTAATCACTTTTAGCCCTGTTTAAAAAATAAATTCATTGAAACACTGTAATGTAATGCCTCAGCGCTACTCCTAACATCCACTCAGGCTGAACCCTGTATACACTTGAAGGGTCATATCAAACACAGCCTGCCTGTACCTACACATGTGCCCCTATATTGGCACGCACCAACTAGGTTCCTGCTTGTCTCTAGGCAAGGATCCTATCAGCAAGCTGCCCCCTTGTGGTTTCTAGAGACACTGATACCTCATACAAACTATGGGTCACATAGTTTCTAGAAATGCACCCACAGACCAAATACAGAAAATCCTGGAATCATTAAACAGTCAGGATAGCAAGCACTAGGGATGTGAATCGTTTTTTGACGATTTAAAATATCGTCCGATATATTTTAAATCGTCAAAAACCGTTAGGGCCACGATACAATACCAATTCCCCCGATTTATCGTCAAAAAATCGTAAATCGGGGGAAGGGGGAGGGCAGGAAAACCGGCACACTAAAACCCCCTAAAACCCCCCCCCGACCCTTTAAATTAAATCCCCCACCCTCCCGAACCCCCCCCCCAAATGTCTACGGCCGGCGCCATTTTGCGCTGCCATTTTGCGCAAAATGGCGCCGGCCGTAGACAACACGATTCGACTGCAGGAGGTCGTTCCGGACCCCCGCTGGACTTTTGGCAAGTCTTGTGGGGGTCAGGAGGCCCCCCCAAGCTGGCCAAAAGTCCCTGGGGGTCCAGCGGGGGTCCAGGAGCGATCTCCCGCCGCGAATCGTTTTTCCGTACGGAAAAACCAAAGGTAGCTCCGGCGCCATTTCTACAAGCACCGGAGGTCCGAGAGTGGAAGATCACAGCGGGACCCTTCCTCTGGACCCCAGGTAATTTAAGGTATTTTGGGGGGGTTCGGGAGGGTGGGGGATTTATTTTAAAGGGTCGGGGTGGGTTTTAGGGTTTTTTTAGTGTGCCGGTTTTCCCGCCCTCCCCTTTCCCCTCCCTCTTCCCCCGATTTACGATTTTTGACGATAAATCGGGGGAATTGTTATTGTATCGCGGCTCTAACGATTTTTGACGATTTAAAATATATCGGACGATATTTTAAATCGTCAAAAAACGATTCACATCCCTACCAGATACTATTACCCCAAGGTCCCTCTCTTTGTCCATGCAAGTTAGTCTTTCATCCCCCATCACATACAAATCTTTTGAATTACTGTGCTTCAGATGCATAACTCTGCTCTTCTTGGCATTGAATTGCAGCTTCCAAATCTTTGACCACTCTTCAAGTTTTCTTAAATCTCTTTTCATTCTCTCTACTTCAGGGACCACTCCTGTTTCCATGGATCTATTGAACAGGTCTTTCAGCAACCTGCCAGCACTTCTGAGCTTTCTTATTATCTCGGGATTATCTCATCTGATCCCATGGCCTAGTCTACTTTCAGTTTTCCTAGCTCTTCCCATACTTCTATTTTGTAAATGGGATTGATTCTATCCCAGTCCCATCCATTGTCTTTTCAACAAGTAACTGCTATTCTCCAGAGTCTTCTTTATTGAATACAGAACTGAAGTATTTATTTACTATTTCTGTATTTCATTATCTTTCTCAAAACATTTCTACTTGTCTCTTTTCAATTTTACTATCCCATCTTTGCCCTTCTTTCTTTCACTAATATATCTGAAAAATGTTCTGTTACCTTGCTTTATCTCTTTAGCAATTCATTTTTCCATTTGACCTTTTACTTTCCTGATTTCTTTTCTTGTCTCTCTGTTTCACCAAGTATTCATACTTGTGTTCCACTTTTTGGGAAAATGTGTACTTCTTGAGTGCCTTTGTTTTCGCCTTTATTTTTTACAGCCAACTCCTTTGAGAACCAGGTCAGTTTCTTTTTCCTTTTACTCTTGTTTACTTTTCTTCCATAGCGATTTGTTGCCTTTGAAATAGCTTCTTTTGATTTGACCCACTGTTGTGCACTTCATTCATTATCTCCCAGGTTTCTAGTTCCTCCCCAAGGTATTTCCCCATTTTACCAAAGTCTGTATTTTTGAAATTCAAAACCTGGATCTTCATGTGACTTCTCTTTATCCTGGCTGCAGTATTGAGCCATACTGTATGATGATTATAGAGCTCAAGTGGACACCTACTCCGACATTAGAGATATTGTTTCCATTTGTGAGTACTAGATCAAAATCTCTATGTTCCTTGAGGGTTCTATCACCATTTGCTTTAGCAGAGCCCCTTGAAGGGCATCCAATATATCTTTACTTCTTGACGATTCTGCAGTAGGCAATCTTCAATCCACATCCAGCAAATTAAAATCTTCAATAAGCAGTACTTCACCCTTCTTTCCCTCCCTTTGGATGTCTTCAACAAATCTCTGTCTGGTTCTTCAGTTTGGGTCAGAGGCCTGTAGACCACACCCGTGTAAATGGAAAAACCATCTTCTTTTTTTAGGACAGTCCAAAATGAAATTAATAACATAAGAAGAGTCATACCTGGTCAGACCAAGGGTCCATCAAGCCCAGTATCCTGTTTCCAACAGTGGTCAATCCAAGTCACACCAAGTACTCAAACATTAAATAAATCTCAAGCTACTATTGCTTAATAATTAATAGCAGTTTATGGATTTTTTTCTCTAGGAACCTATCCAAATCTTTTTTAAACTCAGCTATACTAACTGCTCTAACCACATCCTCTGGCAATGAATTCCAGGGCATATTTGTGTGCTGAATGAAAAAGATTTTTCTTTGATTTTGTTTTAAATGAGCTACTTACTAACTTCATGGAGTGCCCCCTAGTCTTTCTATTAACTGAGAGATTAAATAACTGATTTACATTAACTTTTTCAAGTCCTTTCTTGATTTTATAGATCTCTATCATATCCCCCCTCAGTCGTCTCTTCTCCAAACTGAACAGCCCTAACTTCTAGAGATGTGAATCGTGTGATCGATCGTATTAACGATCGATTTTGGCTGGGGGGGGGAAGGAATCTGATCGTCACGGTTTTGTTTTTTTTAAAATCGTTTAAATCGTAAATCGAGGGAGGGCAGGAAAACCGGCACACTAAAACAACCCTAAAACCCACCCCGACCATTTAAAATAAATCCCCCACCCTCCCGAACCCCCCCCCAAATGTTTTAAATTACCTGGGGTCCAGTGGGGGGGTCCCGGTGTGATCTTCTACTCTCGGGCCACAGCTGCATTAATAGAAATGGCGCCGGCGCTACCTTTGCCCTGTCATATGACAGGGCAAAGGTAGCGCCGGCGCCATTTTGGTTCCTGTCCCCCGACGTCACGAGCGCAGGAGATCGCTCCCGGACCCCCACTGGACCCCCAGGGACTATTGGCCAGCTTGGGGGGGCCTCCTGACCCCCACAAGACTTGCCAAAAGTCCAGCGGGGGTCCAGAAGCAACCTCCTGCACTCGTGCCGTATTGCAAAATGGTGCCGGCCGTATGGCCGTATTGCAAAATGGCGCTGGCGTCCAGCGGGGGTCCGGCCGTATGGCCATATGGCCATACGGCCGGACCCCCGCTGGACTTTTGGCAAGTCTTGTGGGGGTCAGGAGGCCCCCCCAAGCTGGCCAAAAGTCCCTGGGGGTCCAGAAGCGATCTCCTGCGCTCGTGACGTCGGGGGACAGGAACCAAAATGGCGCCAGAGCTACCTTTGCCCTGTCATATGACAGGGCAAAGGTAGCGCCGGCACCATTTCTATTAACGCAGCCGTGGCCCGAGAGTGGAAGATCACACCGGGACACCCCCCCCCCCCCCCCACTGGACTCCAGGTAATTTAAAACATTTTGGGGGGGTTCGGGAGGGTGGGGGATTTATTTTAAAGGGTCGGGGTGGGTTTTAGGGTTGTTTTAGTGTGCCGGTTTTCCCGCCCTCCCCCTTCCCCTCCCCCCTCCCCCGATTTATGATTTTTGACGATAAAACGGGGGAATTCCTATTGTATCGCGCCTCTAACGATTTTTGACGATTTAAAATATATCGGACAATATTTTAAATCATCAAAAAATGATTCACATTCCTACTAACTTCCTTAGGATTACCTCATAAGGCAGCCATTCCATGCTACTTATCATTTTGGTCAACCTTCTCTGCACACTCTCCAGTGCAATTATATCTTTTTTTGAGATGCAGTGACCAGAATTGCACACAGTATTCAAGATGCAGTCTCACCATGTAGCAATACAGAGGCATTATGATATCCATCGTTTTATTCGCCGTTCCTTTCTTAATTCCTAATATTCTGTTTGCTTTTTTGATCACCACAGCACACTGAGCCAATGATTTCAATGTATTATCCAGTATGCTTCTTCTTCTCTACCCCATGTCTCTTACATTTCAGTTACTTTGATATTGCTTTTGATATAAAGTTCTACTTTATATTATATTTATATTGCTTTCTTCTTCTGACAGTGCTTAAATGGTCCTAGTGATGTGGGCACTACACTTGTTCCCTGTGTGTGCCCTCCCGGGGAACCAGGACCACCAGGTGTTAAGGTGAGTATTATAGTATTCATCACTGTAAAGATTTATGAAGGTACCTTTTCAACTGTGATCATGATACTTTGAAAGTACTACCTTTATATTAGAATTTACACTGACCTACTGCTTTTTAGACTGGTACAAAATACAATATGATGGTAACTTTAAAACGTGCGCACCCATATAAATGTGTATTTGGATGTGCGGTAAGATGGCTGAAATGTTATATTCCTCTTGCAGATATGCACATGTTATAAAATCAGGAAAATCAGGTTTTAGACGCAAACGTGAGGGAATTTTATAACATGTGCATGTCCAGGAAATAACCAGTTTCACCAGTTTGCCCACCTGTTTACCCAGTCTATAGCTATGAACTCAAGACCTACCTGGTTCTATAGCTTGCATTTCCCCCAGTTGATCCCGACCCTTCAGGCAGTTCATTTATGACTAGAAATAGTTTTATTCAGACTTACACCTCATCTATAGCAGAAATAATTTTGCACTGAAATATACCTAATGTGTATACATATGTGAAGCTACATATGTGCATATCTCAGCCCCTCCCTGAAACTTCCATGCCCCACTCACATTCCACCCTTTTTTCCCCAATGCGAGATATGCATACATTGGTACTTGTGCGCATATGTGGCAGGTTTATAAAATCGGGAAGACACGTATATTGTGCAAGTTCCATTTCTTCAGAAATCTTTTTGAGAATCTATAAAGAGGCTCACAGAAGCAACAGTCTAGAGCCTAACAAAGTATATTGCTGTGCTCTTCTACAAATAAATTATTTAAAAGTGATTTTCAATTATTAAGTTTTTCTGATTTCCGTGTTCAAAATTATAAAGAAAAATTGTTTTAGTTAAAATTAAGTGTAACTACTAACCCAAAAAGGAACAAACTAGTCTCCACAAAATATGTATAAGACCTCAAAACTATAAAGTAGAGGCAAACAAATAAGCCCAGATTTTCAAAAGGCCCTCGTGTGTAAAAACGGAGGTTTATGCATGTGGCTGAGCCTTGTGCTCTGCGCGCATTTTAAAACATGTCTGGCCACACGCATAAACTCAGTTCATGCACAAGTGCCAGGCCCTGAAAAAGGGGTGGGCTGGGGGGCGGGGTCTGGGTGGGGAGGGGCGGGACGGAGGCCGGCCAGGACAGTGGCCATTAGCTGCTGTTCCGGGGAAGAGCGTGCCGGCAGCTGACCGACGCATGGAGATTACTGCTGCTCCAGAGGATCAGTAAGTAATAAAATAAAAAATTTTGGTAAAGGTAGGTTAGATTTAGGGTCTGGGGAGGAGAAGGGAAGAGGGAGGAAGTTTTGGTAAGGGGGTAGAGAGGTTCCCTCCCAGTCCGCTCCTTTTAAAATCAACCCCATAATAATCAGTTAATGTCTGTCATAAATGGTATCATAAATTGATGCTAATAGTCAAAGCACTATAACACTCATGTAGTGTATCCGCTGTATGATTGAGTCTAATCATATACTACCTCAGAAAATCAGATTCATAAACTCAAAAATTTTTTAGTTTTTCTCTTCCAAATAAAAATGACTCTTATGTTCTCCCTTAAAGTGGGTGCTGCATATGTCAGTCCAAAGAGAGCAGCAGAAGGATTGGCAATGGTATTAAATAACACACTTAAGAACATAAGAAATCCATACTGGGCCAGGCCAAAGATCCATCAAGTCCAGCATCCTGTCTCTGAAAATGGAGAATCCAGGTCACAAGTACTCAGTAGAGTACTTAGTCCACTCTTTTTTGTTCATAACCTGGGATAAGCAGTCATTTTCCCAAATTTACAAGGCTAATAATGGTTCATGGATATAAGAATTACCAGACTGGGTCAGACCAAGTGTCTATCAAGCTTAGTATCCTGTTTCCAACAGTGACCAATGTAGGTCACAAAAACCTGACCGGATCCCAAACAATAGGAAAATCCCAAGCTGCTAACACTTGGGGATAAGTACAGCCTTTCCCAAGTCTATCTGGTTAACAAGTTTATGGACTACTAGTTCAAGAACTTGTCCAAACCTTTTTTAAACCAATCTACACTAGCTGCCTTTACCATATTCTCCAGCAAAGAATTCCAGAGTTAATTATGCATTGAGTTTAAGAATTGCCTCCTATTTGTTTACATGTGCTTCTTAATAACTTTCATGGAATATCTTCTCATTCTGAATGTTTTACAAGAGTAAATAGCCGATTCACAGTCATTTACCTTTTCTATTCCACTCATGATTTTGTTGACCTTTTTCATATCCCCCTCAGCCATCTCTTCTCCAAGTTGAACAGCCCCAGCCTCTTTAGCCTTTGCTCGTAGGGAAGCCATTCCATCATCTTTATCATTTTGATCACTTTCTCTGTACTTTTTCTAGTTCAGCTATATCTTTTTTGAGATGTGGTGACCAGAATTGCACATAATAGTCTAGGTGAAGTCTCACTATGGAGCGTTTTATTCTCCATTTTTTCCCTAACAATTCCTAATATTGAGGTAGTTTTTATAATGTGCACGTGCTTCTCAGCGCGCACATATGGACATGCTGATTTTATAACGTGTGTATGCCAGCGCACGCATGTTATAAAATCCGAGGGCCAAGTGCACATGCGCACGTATGTGCGGGCGATGAGCGCAAAGGGGGAGAAATTATGCAACCTCCATGTGGCAAAGCATTATGGCCTTCCCCAGTTCCCTCCCAGTCCTCTACAGTTAAGGAGCAGACTGGGAGGTAACTACCCTGTCCTCCAACTAACCTTCCTTTCCCTTCCCCTCTCATCCCCACACCCTAAACCCTACCTATTCTTTTTTTGTTGTTGCTGTTTTATTACTTACTTCAGGGCCTGACCTGAAGTAAGTTGCGTGTGCCGGGAGACAAGTCTTCGGCCCTGTCACAGCCCACTTCCCGCCCCACCCTGAACATGCCCACGGCCTACCCCTTCGAAGGGGCCCAAAACTCATGCGCGTACCGACATTTAAACGCATGGCTAGGCCTCTTTGAAGATTCGCCTGGTGCACGCAAGGGCCGGCCACAAGCGTAAATGCCAGAATTTACATGTTTAGGGCTTTTAATATATCCACCCTATTATGTTTGCTTTCTTGACCACTGCCACTCATTGAGCCAAGGATTTCAAAGTATTGTCCATGATAATGCCCAGATCCTTTTTCTGGGTGGTTACTCCTAATACGGAACCTAACATTTCATTTTTATTTCATTTCATTTTATTTCGTTTCTGAATTACTTTCAGATAAAATTCCCCAAAGCAAGTCTACTTCTTCATTCAGGCTATCTAATTCTCCAACCTTACTTTTAGATTCCTGAAATTAGCATACTGACATTTCAAGGCATGTTTTTAATTTGTATTCACAACTTTCATAGCAGTTGACAGGGATAATTTGGAATCTTTTAACTCAATTTATTCTTTACTTATTAGGGATGTGCATTCATTTAAAACAAAATATATATAATTACATTTTCTATTTCACTTCATTTCATTGAAACCGCGACATGAAAGAAAACCATAGAAATTTTCTGTTTTTTCTGAGTTTTGTATTAATGTGCACTAACTTGGATTTAGTGCTCACTAAGCCCAGTTAATGCACACTAATAGAATTCAGTGTGCATTAATCATGAAAATAGGAAAAAAACAAAAAAACCCCAACAAAGCAGTTTAAAAATGAAATCAAGCAAAAAATGACAAAAAAAAAAAAAAATCACCGTACACACCTGTTACTTATAGACACATGAGTTATGTTTGCCTTCATTAGAATATCTCTGTTGGGATACCCTAAATCCCCTATAATTGTTGTATACTTTGAAGATACCTCCTTCTGAACCATGTGCTGCTGAGCAGCTCTTAGCTTTCCCCAATGTTTTACTTTAAAAGCTGCTCTATCTCTCCTTGTGAAAGGTTAGTGCCAGCCTCCTGGTGCCACTCTGGTTAAGGTGGAATTATTCTTTCAGAATAGACCCCACCTTCCCCAAAATGTTGCTCAGTTTCTAACAAAACTAAACCCCTCTCCCTTGAAACATTCTCTCATCCACATATTGAGACTTTGGAACTCTACCTGCCTCTGCGATCCTGAGTGTGGAACGGGGAGCATTTTAGAGAATGCTACCTTGGAGGTTATGGATATCATCTTTCTATCTAAAATCTTAAATTTGACTTTCAGAACTTAACTCTTTCACATTCCTATGTCATTAGGGCTCACATGTACCATGATAGTTGGCTCCTCCCCAGCACTGACTAAAATCCTATTTGGTAACACATGAGGTCTTCCACATTTGTACCAACAGGCAATTTATCAAGTGATCCTAATGTCCAGCCACCCAGTTATCTACATTCCTAATAAACAAATCACCAATTATGATGGTCAACCTAATCCTTCTCTCCTGTGCCCAAACACTTGGTGACCCATCCTCAGTGCAAGAGGATAATTCATCACCTGGAGAACAGGTCCTAGCTACAGTATCAGACAGTTTCTGCTACACTGTGTTGATGCTCTCTGTACAAGTGACCTTGCTTCTCTTAGGCAGCACAGGGGCTGCCTCAATGGTGTTCAGACGGTCTCCTTCATTTCTTCCTGGAAACTGTCCAAAATCTTTTTAAACACAGATATGCTCACTTATTTTACCATGTCTTCTGGTCTTATAAAAATAATTGTTACTGATAGGGATATGCATTTGATGTAAATGAATGGGTAAAATGTAACAAATGAGACCATTTATGTTTCATTCATGGTACACTCAAATGAAAGGAGCATGCCCACAAAATTTCTTTTCATTCATTTGTTTCACATTCAGGTTTATGCCCCATGTAAAAGTACAGGTAATAATCACATTGAAGGCATATCTATATTTTCTCCTATATCAATATCTCATACACTCAATGAGAAAATAATTGTCTAAATAATATCATTCAATTTTTTAATACTATTATATCAAACACTTTACAAAATGTATACACTTTACAAAATTTATACAAAACCTAGCTATACATTAAAAACTACCTAACTCACACATACCTCACAAATTCATACCTTATTAAAAATACAATATCTAAAAAATACAAAGTATCTGAAATGTGTAAACATGAACCGTATTTAAAAAAATATCCCAAAAAATTGGTTTAACTCAGTTTCTAAACAGTATCCATACTAAATATGTTAATCCCATATACTTCTTTTAAAAACTCTTCTGTAATGTCATCCCGACTCTTCTACAATGTTCTCCTATGATGACTCTTCTACAATGTCATTCTCTACAACGTTCTCCTATGAAGACTGTACTGCAATATCGTTCCTATACAGTATTCCCTATGAAGAATCTTCTATCATGTCATCCAACAAAGAATTCTTTGTTTCGCCCTCTATTAAATGGGCTTCCTCAGGGAGATATTCAATACGACACCTCTTCCTCACATAGGGGTAGATTTTCAAAAAACGGGAATAGGCGTACTTTTGCTGGCGCATCAGGCGCAAGCAAAAGTACGCTGGATTTTAGTAGATATGCGCGGAGCCGCGCGTATCCACTAAAATCCTGGATCGGCGCGCGCAAGGCTATGAATTCTGTATAGCCGGCGCGCGCCGAGCCGCGCTGCCTACCCCCGTTCCCTCCAAGGCCGCTCCGAAATCGGAGCGGCCTTGGAGGGAATCCTCTAACGCCCTCCCCTCATCTTCCCCTCCCTTCCTCTATCTAACCCACCCGCCCGGCCCTGTCTACACCCCCCCCCGTTACCTTTCTCCGGGGATTTACGCCTCCCGGAGGGAGAAGTAAATCCCTGCATGCCAGCGGGCCTCTTGCGCGCCGGGCCGCGACCTGGGGGCGGGTACGGAGGGCGCGGCCACGCCCCCGGACCACCCTGGGCCGTAGCCACGCCCCCATACCCACCCCCAAAACGCTGCCGACACGCCCCCGAAATGCCGCGACGACCGGGCCCGCCCCCGACACGCCCCCCTCGGAGAACCTTGGGACTTACACGAGTCCCGGGGCTCTGCGCGTGCCGGTAGGCCTATGTAAAATAGGCTCACCGGCGAGCAGGGCTCTGAAAATCCGCCCCTTAGACTCTTTATCCTCATTTGCAAAACTCATTTACTGGATCCAACTATCTTACTATTCTGTAAACGCTGAGCCTTCAGACTCTGTTCACTTTAAAGTTTATCAAACTGATATCATGGAGATCACTTCCCGCCGGAAGTGAATAACATCATGTATGTGGAATCACAGCAGTGAGATTGGTGGTTTTCACATGAAGATAACCATTCAACCAAGCAATGCCTGTGAGTTAATAGTTTGAACAGAGCTGAAGTGGGAGAAGTAGGCAAGAATGTAGAATGGAAGACAAATAAAGGTGAACATTTTTAAATTAGCTTCTAGTTTGTATCTGGATCAAGTTAGGTTGATGTCCTCCCACTGAAAGATCAGAGCGTATGCAAAGAAATGAAAGAAAGGCTGAATATTATGGATTCTTATTTGTTTATAATGAATCGTCATCCCAGAACAAATGGGACACATTTTTTTTCTTTTGTGGACTCCCAAAAAAAATGGATGGAGGTCCCTCAAATGAAACAAATCTTCTTTGTTCCTTTTGTTTAGTTTCCATTAATTTCTATGACCCATTGATTTTTAGGGGCCATAGAAAACAATGGGGGAACAAGTGGAAGATAACTTTAGCCAGCCCTTCCCGGTGCATCATGTATAACCTTATTGTTTTGTCAGAGCCTCTGCAGTACATGTTATCAAGGAGATGGCAAAGGCAACCTATTACAGTGAAACATTTTTCTAATTCAGTCTATCACTGATCTTTATATCCAGCAACAATGATCCTGAGGATTGAGCATTTGTGGGGATTGCTGTGCATTTCTTCTGTAGACCTAGTCTTGGAAGGATGCAGTGGAGCAGAGCTCTCACATAGTTCAACTTTTCAAAAAAATCTTTATGGCTCCTACCAGTAGTTTTAGTCTGTGTTGCACTGATTTTACCCACTGTGCCAATCAGCAAAGAAAGTCAGGCAGTAGCTCTTTAGAACATAAAAACATAAGAAATGCCATTCTGGGTTAGACCAAGAGTCCATCAAGCCAAGTATCCTGTTTCCAACAGTGGCCAATCCAAGTCACATGAACCTGGCAAGTAACAAAACATTAGATAGATCACAAGCTACTATTGCTTATTAATTACGTCATAGCAGTTTATAGATTTAATCTCTAGAAACATATCCAAACCTTTTTTAAACCCAGTAATACCAACTGCTGAAACCACAACCCCTGGCAATGAATTCCAGAGTTTAACTATACGCTAAGTGAAAAAGAATGTTCATCAATTTGTTTTAAATGAGCTTCTTGCTAACTTCATGGAGTGCCCCCTGGTCCTTCTATTAACTGAGAGAATAAATAACTGACTTACATTAATTTGTTCAAGTCCTTTCATGATTTTGTAGACTTTTATCATATCCCCTCTCAATCGTCTCTCCTCCAAACCGAACAGTCTTAACTTCTTTAGCCTTTCCTGTTTTTTCTCTCTGTTAGGGAAAGGGGATCTGGGTGTGGGTGGGAGACCACGGGGAGAGCTGCGGTGCTGCTATTGATTTTGTCTCTGTCTTCCTGGGCAGTGGCCACTATTTTTTAGTGAGGTGAGTAGTTTCCATACTGCACAGAGACTGAAGCATACCAGCTGCCAGTATTTTATGGTTCCTGTGTCAGCAGTCTCAACACTACTGCATAGCACAACACTCCACTGTCTGTGTCTCTGTGTGTGTGTGTGTGTGTGTGTGTGTGATAGTTCTCCACACACACACACACACACACAGATTAGCATGGTACAATCCGTGGGTGTTTAGTCAGTTATGGCACCACTAATAAATAAAAAATCATTTTGATATCCAAAACCACAGTGTCAAACTCCATCATGTCAGGGAAAAGCAGAGGAGGGAAATGAAATGTTGGCAAGGTTGGTGCAAAATTAGTCCTGCACCTAAGTTAAAGTGGGACTCATTCAAGTCTAGAATGGCAAAAGGCAGATCTACCCATAAGAAATTGAAATATGGAGAGCATGAACCACTGCAGACTGCCAAGCCAGTTTTTCTCCCTTCTGTTTCAGAACAGAAGCAAAAAGTGGGAAAATTATCATCCAAGGCAGATAGTAGTAAAGCAGCGAGGAAAGCAGAAGAGTAAGCCCCGAAAACAGCAGCGCTCTCTTCTCTACTCAGAACCACCGAGGCTAGGAAGGAAATATTTTCATCACCTGATTCAGATGAAAATCTTTTCTTGGATTTCCTAAATTAGGAGAAACTGAAGGGATACTAGAAGAAGAAAACTTAGGTGGAGTATCCAGTAGAGTCTTAGCATCCAGTTTATTGATGGGAGAAAGAAGAGTGAAGATAGTGACAAAGAGCTAACAATGTGGGTAGAGAGCACGAGTGATGCCTCTAGCATTGTTCCTTAGGGTCCATTCTCTACCTCAGCTGTAGTGCCAGCATCCACCCCCAAGAATGTAGAGAAGGGATTGCGGAAGAAGTCTGTGGTCTGGAGGCACTTAAAAGTCAAGAAGGACCCATGTTTTGCATAGTGACTTCCCTGCGTGAAGGACATCAGTCACGTGAAGCAAGTGGAGCATCTCACAAACACTGGTATGCAGTATAACCTGCAGAGGCAGTACCTACTAGCATTGGCATCTGGAGAGAGTACTAGCTAGGGGATCCCTTTTTCCAGTCAGAGGAAAGTAGTTGAAAAGAGGAAGAATGTTTCCCAAAGTGATCACATTCCTTCGGCCCTTGCCGGCAGTCTGGAGACGGGCCTGCAATCCTCTGCCATGTGCCAGAAGTGACGATCCACCATGGAGGAAATGGGGTAGTGTTCGGTAGCACATTCCTGGGGTAAAAGGCAGGCAGCATCAAAAATTGTAAAGAGTAGCAAAGGGAAATGATTGCTCTTGATGACAAGCCCCTGCAGTTAGTGGAGGACATGAGTTTTAAATGTTTGTTGCAGGTGTTGGCCCTGAATTACAGTGTCCCCTCCAGGTCCACATTTAATAGAAAGATCAACCCCACCCTGTACAACCAGTACCACAGTTGCATCCAGACACTGCTGGCTAGGACTGAGGGAGTAACTAGCATAGCATCAGTAATATCTAGATTGCCACACACCCTTACCTCTCCTTGACAGCACAAATGTGGTGGGACCTGGCTGAGGCAGGGGCAGACAACAGCTTTAGTGGGGACTGAGTACTAGGGTACAGATGGGCTTTGTTATATACCCAGTCTATGGATGGCCCCCATATCTTGTTGAATTATTATATTAGCCATAAGAGAGATGCTAAAGGGTAGGCAACTAGACAAGAGAGAAAGGAATTTAAACACAGGTATCTTTGTCACAGTCAATGGCGTAATTATAGTAAAGGAAATAAACAAAGGGGGCTTCCAGGGTATATATTGATTTGCACACTCAAGGCACCTGGCAGTGAAGGATGCCCTGGGGCTGGGGGTCCAAGGACCATAGGAATACATTCCTACAGGAGCTGGTAGATGAGGGCAGGAAAAAAATAGGGCACTTCTATCGGGAGCTTCTCTGAGAAAAGCAGGAAGAATTAAGGGTGCCTCACAAGTGTCCTATTGACAAATGTTGGTACCTGCTGGAATTCCACCTATATGATGCTACAGAGGTAAGTGGAGCAGCAGACTCCTCTTCATGATCTGTCTCAGAAAATAGAGATTAGCGTGCAATTTCCCATGGGCCATAATAATTGGGTAATCATGAGTCAGCTGCTAGAAATCCTGAAGTCCCTCAAGGATGCCATGGAGAACCTGAGTTCCAGAAGTGCCACCCTGCGTGGGGGTCATCCCTATAGTAAATGTTCTGTAGGAAAGGTTGGAGGGCTTCTGTCAGCAAGAGGGAATGAGAGCAGGGGTGTTGTAGCTTCTGGATTCCTTGCAGCAGCAGCAGGTGGAAGAGAGACTGAATACTCTTATGGAACACTATACATAACATGCCTGCTACCCTTTGTGGTCTGCGGGTGAAAGGGAGTCTCGCCCTCTAAGCCCAGCAGCTCACATTTATGAATGAGATGCTGGTAGAGAAGGTTTGTCAAGTGGAATTCCTGAGGCAGGTGCAAAATAGGGATGTAGCTCAGGAAACAGTGGCCACTTTAGAGAGCAGAGCAAGCAAGAGCAGCACCCTGTCAGCTACTACTTCCTCCTCTACCTCAATACACCAAAGCCATGATACACACAAAGACTCATCTCTCTTAGCACAGGCAAGAAAGACCCTTGGCCCACTCCAGCAGAGGAGGCCCCAGCACAAATATCTGTGATACTCGATCTTGCAGAGCTCATTGAAGTCATGAACACAGATGCTCTGGCATATTGAGCACACAAATTCACTGTCTGGTCAGACCTAGCCAAAGTGGCTCAGAGCAATCTTTCCTGCTCACCAACAAGCATGCCCAGCAAATGTGTCTTTTCAATGGCAGGAGACATCATGATAACCTCATTGCTCAAGTCTGGCACCACAGTTGATGGAAAAGCTGGGTGTTTTTGAAAGTTAGTCTTCCTTTGCTTGGATTTTCAGATTTTCTATGCAAGTGGCAAGATGAATGAAAGCACCTTGAAGGTCTTGCTTCCTCTTTGCCTACCTGCCATGTCCCAGATATATCACCTTGTGGATCTTATTGTTACTGCTCTGCCTTCCTGCCATACCCCACTTTAGGGGGTCTTGCTGCTGCCACTCTGCCTACCTGCTATGTCCCTTATACCACCCCAGGAGTCTTTCTCTGCCTACCATATAAACCACCACAGAGGCATGGCAGGCACTTACTTACCTCTCTGCCTGCCTCCCATGCCACAGATATAACACCACGTGGGCCTGACTGTTACCACTCTGCCTGGTTCCCATGCTCCAGATGTACCACCACAGAGGTTTTACTGTCACATCTCTGCCTGCCACCATGGTGATCTTAATGCTGCTTCTCTGCCTACCTGCCATGCCCATTATGTACGAGCGTGGGAGTTTTGGTGCCTCCATGTTGTTTGCTGTTGTTAGTTTGTTGGTTGTACGAAGGTGTTTTTTTCCCCCCAGAAAAAAAAAAACGTAAAAAAATAAAGAAAATACAAGTTTCTTCTCCTCTGCCCCCCCCCCTTTTTTTTTTTTTTATAGTTCTTTGTATTGTTCTAACTCCTTTATAATCCCAGTCTTGTTCTCCCACTCATTTTTTGATTGTACTGGGGTATTTTGTTCACAAAAACCCTCAGTCAGAAGGGAAAAGTACAGACAGAACAGGAAATATGCAGACCCAAGACATTTCCATGTTCAGAATGTGGTAAAATTTCACAAGGAAGAGAGAACTAGGGCAGTACCTGAAAATCAACAAAGGGAAAAGACTATGCTTAGCTATAGAATATTGTAAAGCCTTTTTTTTTTTTTTTTTTTTTTTTTAATAAAGCAAACCTCACAACTTACCAAGAACCTCACTGATGAGAAACCATTCATATATTCTGATTGTGACTGAAATTTCATTTGGCAAACAAATGTCACAAGAAACTCATAATAATTACATCCAGTAGCAAGATCAGGTTTGAGTGGAGAATGAAGTAAAAGCTCAAGTCACAAAAATTATACTGATGACAAATGGCAAATACTTCATGGGAAGGCAGACATCTAACCTACCACTTTACCTTGCTGCTATACCCCTACCCCTTATTCTTTACCTTAGGAGTCTTTCTTACACACAGAATCACTTGCTGCTACCACTCTGCCTACTTGCCAGCTCCTGATATACCATCTCAGGGGTCATGCTGTTAATATGCCTACCTGCCATGCCTATTATATACCATTATCTAAGACTGACCCAGAACAAAGAAATTCAAATGTGACCTAAAAACATGATTATTTCAAAATGCATATAACCTAACTTAAAATCTCCTGCACACAGAGCATGCACCCTCAAGGACAGTTATTAAGAACCTATCTTCTGAACTAAATACCTTATTCCAAGTATGTGTCCATTTTTAATATATATATTGTTTGACCTGATTAAGTCAATGTAATTGTCGATGTATCATATGTATGTCATGTTGTAAACTGTTGTGATTTTTTGGAATGACAGTATATAAAATGGAAGAATAATTAAATAAATTATGGGAGTTTTGGTATCTCTCATGTTGATTGCTTTTTGGCTCTCAGCTTAGTTCTCCCGTGCTGTTTGTTTGGCTGTTGGTTCCATTGGAGTGTTTTGTTCTCAGAATAAAATGTGGAAAAAGACAAAAAAATACAAGTTTCTCCTGCCACACAATCTTTTTATGGTTTCAGGTCCTGCTGTCAAGGCCTGTCTAGGCCTTTGAGATGTTTAAGATTCACTGTATTACTCACCTTGCATGTAGAATATCTGGTATTGAAGATTCACACCAACTCTCAAGGTTAAATGCAGTCCTATGACTTTTATCCCTTATTATGCCCATGCAAAAACAGTATTTAAAAGGCTCAGGATCATAAATAATCTCTAAAAAAAAAAACTTAGACACCCCTAATTATACTATATTTTCCAAATGCTACATGAAACTGACTCCATTACACAACTTTGGTGCAATTTATCAGCACTTATAATGCAATGCTTTCTAAGTAGCTGTACTAAGGACAGTGTGAAAATATAGTAAACATAGTAAATGATAGCAGATAAAGAACAAATGGTCCATCCGGTCTGTCTATCAAGTTGCTTTTGGTAGTAGCTAGTGTTCTGTGTAGGTTACCCCGATGCCTTTTGTTAAGGGCAATAACTACCATTCTGTGCAGGTTATTCCCATGCAGAAGTTTTACACCTAATATTAACATAGGTTACCCCAATTTTTCATTTCCAAGCTCTAGTATGTAGGGATCCATACTATTTATCCCATACCCTTTTGAATTCCATCACCATTCTCATCTTCACCATCTCTTCCAGGAGAGCATTCCATTTATCCACCACCCTCTCTGTGAAGAATATTTCATGATGTTTATTCTGAGTCATTCCCCCTGGAGTTTCATATCATGACTCCTAGTTCTACAGTTTCCTTTCCAGCAGTAAAATGTTTGTTCATCATTAATACTTTTCAGGTATTTAAAGGTCTGTATCATATCTTGCCTGTCCCTCCTCTCCTCCAGGGTATACATTTTCAGGTCCTGCAGTCTCTTCTGATATGGTTTTGGTTGCAGACCCCACACCATTTTGGGTGCCAATCTCTGAACTGCTTCCATTTGTCCTTCACCTTTTTTAGATAAGGTCTCCAGAACTGAATACTCCAGATAAAGCCGTCCAAATACCTGTACAAGGACATTATCACCTACTTCTTCCTGCTGGTTTTTCCACTTCCTATTCAGCCCAGCTTCCCTCTGTGCCAGTAACCAGAAAAAAACAGGCAGTGGCTTGTGCTGCTGACGTATCTCTTCTTTGGGGGAAGATCTGAGTGGGAGACATTGTTGGGAGTTGCAGCAATGCTAGTGATTTTTTTGTCTCTGTTTGGCTAGGCAGCAGTGAGGTGACTGAGCAGTGCAGACATTGAAGCAAAGAGTCTGTACCAGGGTGGAGCCTGTCAGCACTAGTGCATGGCTTAATATGCTTAAATCTGCTGGGGTCACCATGTCTGATTTAAAGTCATCCTGCCTCAGCCCTTGAATTACACCTTAGGGGTTTTCCAGCTATTCTTCTCTCTGCATTGCTTTGGTCCTACCATTTTAGTTTTTAATAATCACTACTGCTGCTACCGCCACTCCAAGCCGGCCTTGGCACCATAGGGTGCTTCCTCCACTGCTCCGGCTATCTACAAGATTCTTTCCAAATACCCTTCCACTATGGTACTTGATGACGTTTGGTCTTGCCCTGGCCATCTTTACTTGTACGCTTGCCTTACCACTCTTCGGGATTTTGACACCATTCTTCCTCTGTGGAACCTGCCATCTTTTGCTGTTGCCCTGGCAATCCACTGCATTGCACACGTGTTGCATCCCTCCTTGTTCCCTTCATGCAGTTTAATTTTAAGTCTTGAGAGGGTGATTCACTCAAGATCATACAACGAGCAGTGAAGATTCTGTTCTCTGTATTACACTATGTTGTCAGACCATTTTATCACATCAACATTACCAGTATATGTTGCCTAGCAGCAAACAAGGAAGAAGAGCAGAAATGAGAGTATCAGACATATGTTGGTGCTTCCTCCATCTTTTAGTAATGGAAAGCTGTTTTGGGTTCAAAATCATAGAAACATAGAAGATGTCAGCAAAAAAGGACCCTTTGATTCACCCTGTCTACCTATTTGTACCAGCCTACTATGCTTCTCAGCTGTAAGTTTATCTGTGATCTTCTCCCTTACCCTGTCATTAAGGTCCTAGGGAAGGCAATAATAAATATCATTTCCACTGATAAAATACTATTTTACCTGAGGAAATGGTCTGTTTGAATACTGTCCACCCTCTACATGGGTAAAAGTATGTGCATATGTCAACAACATGCATATTTTTACTCATGCGTTTTGTAGGCATTCCTGGGGATGGTGTTGGGTCAGAGAAGGCAACTATGTGCATTGATTTACCTTAAAAAAAATACCTACACAGAAAGCAGGTACAAATTTGAGAAGGTACTAGTGAGGGGATCTATAATCAAAGCAAAACTACTGAAGAGACTACTCACTTTTTTGAGCCCCATGAGATCTAGCCATTTAAGCCCATAGTAAGGTAACTAGATCCTATTGAAAATCTGCACAAATGTGAACTGGGCAGTAAAAAATGTGGTTCACATCACTGAAGGATGTTCATAGTGTTGAAAGAGAATGCTACCTAGGGTAACACTGTCATGTCCTATAGAATAAGAATGGGCCACTTTAGTCTACTGAGGAATCAGATATGCTGAAAAAGTCCTTTAAGTAGATGCCTTGTGGTTTCTCCCCTTCACTGAGCACAGGTATCTTCATTATCAAACATGAGAGGTTGCTGTAGGAGAATGTGACAGTAAGCTAATCATTCTTTCTGGACTGCTAAATAAATCCTGTTGTAACAGTGTGCTTCCTATGCAGGTAGATTTATGATTCTTGTTCCAATGTACTTGTTCATGACTAGAATTTTTATTTCAGTTTTGCATGCTGGATTATGTATTAGTTTCAGAAATAAAATAGTTTTTTTCCATGAAAAAGATATGTGGACATAGAGCCAGTATCTTATGGAATAATGTTTCTGCCAAGTCTTGGGACGTCTGGGACTCAGAAGTTTGATAGAATAAGGCTAACGTTATATTAATTGAAAGGGGCACTTAGAATGCTGCATACATACTAATGAAGAATTATTTTTCCCTAGGGAGATTATGGACATCCTGGAACTCCTGGACAACCTGGTCCAGATGGTAAGCCTGTGAGTACTAAAAAGCTTAGCCATATACATGCAAAACCTATTTTTAGATTTTGAACTGAACTGATCCATGAGAATTAAAAAAAAAAATATATGCTCACTTTTGCAAACATTCCTTCAGACTTATCAATGAAAACCTGTCAGTATTATAAGTCAGAAAAAACTGGTGGCAAAACTGGAGTAAATTATGCATTGGATCAAAATTTTGATACATCTTTCCCATTGTCTAGAAAATGTCTTCAGTGCTGTGAGTTATGCAAATTGCATTGCAAATTGGCAATCACCTTGGTTAATGCAGGTTTCTTAATTTTAGATCTATGTTATAATGGCCAGGTAAACATATCACCTGAATATTCTCTTTAATTTTTTAAATTGAACAGCCGTTGGCAGTATTTTTGGACCCAGTCATGAGGACTATGGCATGAAAAGCAAAGGAAAATTCTAGTGCAGTTGGCAGTTGAATTTTATAAAATAATTGGCTGTCAGAAATTTACCCACCTTTAATGCTGCTAAAAGGCTGCATTTTGTACCACAATGCCAGCATTTTAGTTGCATTGAGAGGAAGAATTTCTGGTTTCGTATTTAGAGTGGGGGAGGAAAGGTAAGCTTGTAGATTACATTTTCAAATCCATATGCATTACTTTCAATTAAATTCTAGCTGCAGAAAAGGAAATGCAAGTGATTGATTGAGTGTACTTTGTATACACAGGAGTTTTCAAATTTAAAGACCTTGAATTTTTTCCCTTTGGCATTTGGTGCAAAAACTGCAGTTAAAAAATATGCCTGGAGTTTGCACTAAAGCAGGCTGTTTGAAAAATGGCCCCATTATTGTTTATTGAACATGTACAGGACTTCCGCTGATTTCAGTTTAGGATATTTTTCTAATTTCTGTATTTTGTTACCATTTCTTTTGCACATGCTTATCACCATTGTACAGAGCTGTGTGCATTTAGCAATACTAGAAACCTAATTATAATAATGATTATTGTTATTAGAGGAAAATATCTTCTTTGATCTTTATTTTCCAATGTTATGTTATAAAGGGTATCTAATATTGTGGTTTTTGTGCAAGAGTTAGTCTATTGGAGTAACTATTAGAGTATAATGTTCACCAGAAATAAGAAATAGCTGGTTTAATTTTGCATCCAATATATCATTGTCCACTAATGAAGAGCATGATGCAATGCAGTTTCTTTGCCCAATACAATTTTTTTATACACATTCCATGTATATAAGAACATTTCAAAATCATTTCCAAAAATTATATACTAAACTAATATATACCACCCATACAATTATATATCCAACTAAAAGGGCCCATCAGACAACACCAAAAACCAAAACTAAAACAAACATTCCACAATACCACAAAACCCCCCAAAAAACAATTAAATAAACATAACTCACTCAAGGACACTGAATAACAAAAATCCTCTAAACAATAAATCAAATATAACTCAAACCACCATAGAGCACGAAGGAGGGCAAAAAGCTCAATTACCAAATGCTCAATCAAGGCACTCAAAATTACAATATTTGCTCAACATATGCAATGCTATGATTTTAAAATAAGTTCTAAAGAAAGGTGAACATAGTTTCCTTCTCATAACATCTTATCTCACTATTAATACTTTCAGTCCAACCACAAATTGGGGCATATTTTCAAAGCCCTATGCGCATAAATCCAGCAGGATTTACGCATGTAGGGGGGTTATGTGCGCCGGGCCTATTTTCAAAAGGCCCGGCGGCATGCGTAAAGCCCCGGGACGTGCCTATATGTCCCGGGGCTTGAAAAAAAGGGGTGGGGCATGGATGTGGCAGTCCAGGGGCGGGGAAGGGTAGGACCGAGGCTATTTGCTGCTGTGCCGGGGGATCGCACGCCGGCAGCTGGCTGGCGTGCGCAAGTTACGTCTACCAAAGGCAGGTGTAACTTATGAAATAAAGATAGTGGAAATTTAGGTAGGTCTGGGGGGCGGGTTAGTTAGAGGCAGGGAGGGGAAGGTGGGGGGGAGGCCGAAGGAAAGTTCCGGCCTCTGAGGGAACAGGGAAAGCCATCAGGGCTCCCCTAGGGCTCGGTGCGTGCAAGGTGCACTAGTGTGCACCCTTTGCATGTGCCGACCCTGGAATTTATAACATGTATGCAGCTGCCCTCATATGTTATAAAATCGGGCTTACATTTGTGCGCGCCAGGTAGCACGCACAAATGTAGGCCGCGTGCATAGTTTTTAAAATCTGCCCCATTATGAACAAATGTGGTCAAATATCTTACTGTGTACTATGGAAATGTCAAGGAAAAAGGTGTGTTTTCTGGTCCTGAACTGAGATCTGCTGGATTTGGTGCTGGTAAACTGTGCAAAGAGCCATGGGATGGGTCATAGAAAGCCAATTTTGACCTAAAGATAGCTTGCTATATGGCCCCACATCAGAGGATCTGGATTGGTCCTTGGGGAACTCAAAAGGCGTGCTAGGACACCTTCAAGGGATTCCGAGCATTTAGATGGCATGGAGGCCAAAAAAAGGTATGGGATCCTGGAGGAGACTCATGAGATCTTGCTGCTGTTATGTGTTAATATCATACTGTACTACGAAGTTTGGAAGTCTTATCTTTATTCATGCGTGAGCTGTTATTGGGAAAAATCTACCTTGCAAAGACCAGGATTGATACTTGGACTAGAAGTAAGCCTTATACCACTTGTGATTTACCTTCATTTTGAATTATCTCTTTAATTTTACCTACAGTGCATAAGTCAGGAATTGTTTGGTGTTTGTATTCAAAATAAAAAATCTATTGCTATATAAATCCTGTGTGTGTGTGCTGCAGAGTTCTTCAGCCTGACAAGTGATATAGTCCAATAGAGGAGGTTTAATCAGTTTGACAGATGGCATTATGGTTTCAAACTGTGATGGCTCCAAATGATATTAAGTCATATACACAGTATCTTTATTAAACCTCAAAAGATATCATTATTTAGACATAGCTAGCTAAGGGGGTCATTTATCAAAATGCTATATGGTCTTTTAAGTTATGTGCATAGCATCTTTATTAAACCTCAAAAGATATCATTATTTAGACATAGCTAGCTAAGGGGGTCATTTATGAAAGTGCTATATGGCATTTTCGTATGCGAAAAACGCCTATAACACATGCAAAAATGACTTAACACATGAGAAAATCACCATAATGCATGGTGCGATGCAAATTAGGAAAAGGGGAGAAGATTGGGGCTGGATTTCTGGCCAGGTGGAAACTCACCAAAAGATGAGATTTGTACAATGTTCTGTCAACCTAGCTTGATGAACTCTTTACCTGGATAACATCAAGCTAGGTTGAGAGAACATTGTAAAAATCTCATCTTTGGGTGAGTTTCCACACTCTGAAGGACATCAATTCTTCACCAGAGTGTACTGTTCTGTTCACATGTCTCACTCTGAATGTCAAAGTGGCCCCTAAACCCTACACTACTACCTAAACTTCACCTCAAGTTACTATGTGGGCCTCATATAGAGGTATAAATACATACGCCCTATAAGGGCCATGTAGCTAGTCTCTCATTCACTCTCTCTCTCTATCCAACGATTGTAGATAGAAAGTGCAACAATTGTGGTACTTACTGCAAAAAAGCTATTCATGCCTGCTCAATAGTAGGTCTAAAGTTTGCTGGATTCCTTAGATGCAGAAGTTTGAATATTGCAACTTATCCAACTAAGGGTCACATACATTAAGGCTTGTTTCCCATTTTGAGTCTATGGGTAAAACCCTTACGCTCAAAAAATTCTTTTAATTAGATAGGGGGTAGGGGTCAGGGTGGAGAGGGGAAAGGGGAAAGGGAAGGATGGTTAGGCAGGGGGGTAGAGAAGTTCCCTCCCAGTCCGCTCCTTAATTGGAGTGGACTGGGAGGAAACTGGGGGAGGCCCGATTGTGTCATTGCGTGTAATTTGCTAAAATTCACCCCTCCTGCGCAAGCCGCCCGCACATGCACACGTGGATTATAATTTCTGGTGCGCATGTATGCGCGGCCCACGGATTTTATAACATGCGTGGGCCAGCGCATGCATGTTATAAAATTTGCATGTCCTTGTGCCCGCACATCTGTAGTTTCAGTTTGCCATGCTTCAGAGTCATGTATGTTAAATGTTTTGTTTTTATTATCCTAATAAACAATCTTACATAAAATCAACCCCTTAGTGAAACAAGTACTAAGTTACCTGAATAAATAGTTCTTCCCTGTTATGCCTCCGGAATATCTCCTTTTATCTGGTTTGATTTTAGATTCATAATGACTTATCCAGCTAAAATCTAACCAGCTGAGAGTCTAAATATACCAAAGTTTGCCATTTAGTTGGATAACTTTAAGTTATTCATCTAAATGACTTTTAAATATCTACATGTAGAAAGAAACTGCCCCAAACCCCCAGAAACCCAGGAAACACGATATAACATTTAAAAAATAACAGTTTTCAAATTTGACGAAGGACTGTTGGAAGTGAAATGACACAGCGATTGTAAGAGAACATATGGGATTACAAAAGGGTTCATTAACCTTTTGAAGCAGTTTCAATGAAACATGGAATTGTGCCAGGATTTCTGGAACAGAGTTAAAGATCCCTTGGGACCTTTTGAAATGTGGTCACACTTTTGAGATCAGTTTGATAAAGTTTTATGACTCTTCTTGCCTAAGTGATTAGGGTTTTTGATGTGGTTCATGCTTTTTTGCTGGTCATTATATAAATGTATATGTAAATTTCAAACATTTAAAAATATTACAAAATATTAATATGGACCAAGTGGGTTTATAGCCTATAATACATATAAGTAAGGCTGGTGAAAAAAACAGCCCTACATAAATAATTGTTACAGTTATTTGAATGTGATTTAAAATATACTGGGATAGCTGTTTTGTATATTTTAAATATCTACCTCAGAGTGTTCAAGAACTATATAGCTGCCCAACATGTTTCACCAAAATGGCTTCTTCAGGGGCAATCTTAACGCTGCGTATCCCCAATAAAATAAAAATAAACTATCATTGAAACATATAAAAGATACATATAAAAAATAAAAAAACACCCTTACCGGCATACAAACACCAATGATCTTAACTGCATGATAAACACACCGCCATCGTGTCACAAAACAACATATGTCATGTATTCCCACATTTAACCTACTTTCAAATATAAAACAACCAATCAAATTAATAGCACATTAAAGAAATGCTCCCCATTCAATTGTATTATTCAGTCCTCCAGGACTCAAAGACTAACTCAAAAATCCAATTTTGTTCTAAATTAAGAAGAGATTGATCTAGGTTCCCAACATTTACATTTGAAAGCTGTTGAAGCACTACAGAATAACCCTGTTCCAGCCAATGTGCTGTTGAGGGGGCTTCCATATGATTGTGGTGTGTGGCAAATTCAATGTTTCATCATACAAACTTTAACTGCCCTCATAGTTTTCCTTACATTGATTAAATTGCAAGGGCACAATATCAAATATATAACTTGACAACATTCACTCATAGTATGAGAATGCAATACATAGGTTTTACCAGTCTGTAGGTGTGACAATAATAATGCACATGGGGTAGATTTTCAAAGGGTTATGCACGTATCTTACATGCGTAACTCCCAAAAACCTACCACTGTGTGCGCCAAGCCTATTTTACATAGGCTCGGTGGCGTGCGCAAGCCCCGGGATGCGCGTATGTCCTGGGGCTTTAAAAAATGGGCGTGGCAACGTTTTGGGATCAGGCCGGGGGCATGGTGGCGGTTTGGGGGCAGTCCAGAATCCTCCTGCACAGCAGCCTGTGCCGGGGGATGGCAAACCGGCGCACGCAAGTTATGCCTGCCAGAGGCCAGAGGCAGGCGTAACTCAATGAAATAAGGTAGGGGGGGATTTAGGTAGGGCTGGGGGGTGGGTTAGATAGGGGAAGCGAAGGAAAGGTGGGGGGGGACAAAAAAAAAAAAGTTCCCTCTAAGGCCGCTCCAATTTCGGAGCGGCCTTAGAGGCAACGGGGAAAGCCATTGGGCCTCCCCTAGGGCTTGGTGTGCGCAAGGTGCACAAGTGTGTACCCCCTTGGGCGCGCCGACCCTGGATTTTATAACATGCGCGCGCATGTTATAAAATCGGGAGTACATTTGTGCGCGCCGGTTAGCACGCACAAATGTACCCCACGCGCGTAATATTAAAAATCTGCCCCTTACCTTACAAAGTCCAGAGCTATGATGAAGTCCTAAAGAAATGTGAAGATACCAAAAGATCACATATATTTCAAGTTCTTTTATATGCAAACAATGGAAAAAGATTTGAAAATTGTTCAAGAGCCTGTATAAGATGCCAATGCTTTCTAATAGTATGTACTACCCGAGAAATATAGACAGTATAAGTAAAACCACAAACTGTCAGATCAAACGTCACAACTTCCAATTTCCTGAAAAGACGAGTTTTATTTATTTATTTATTGATTGATTTTTTTATATACCGACGTTCATGTACACATGGTTTACAAATAGTGTCAAATGTTGAATTAAGAACATTTGTGATATAAAAATAAATAAATAATCCTAAATTCATAATAAAACAGACAAAATAAAATTATACGACAATATTAATCTCTTCATAACTTTATGCAATAAGATTAAAATTATAATTGAAATTAATGTCATAAAATTCAAGACAAAATTCAAGACGTAAAACTCAAGATTCAGTCAGGAAAGGCTTGTTTAAAAAGCCATATTTTTATACCTTTCTTAAAAGTCTTGATACTTGTTTCCAACCTTAAGTATTGAGGCAGAGAGTTCCAGAGTTGTGGCCCGGCGATAGAGAGAGCTCTTTCTGTAACCGTATTCAAATGTGCAGTTTTTGGAGATGGGATTGATAAGATCCACGTACCTGTAGATCTTGTTGTTCTAAGTAGAATGTGAAAATGTAGGGCCGCAGTAAGCCATTCTACTTTGTCATTGTTTAGAGCAGGGTTCATATTTTTAAAAATATTCTCAATCTCAGATGAAGAGATTGTATCAAAAGTGGACCATGTGAGTTCTGAGTTTGTAGGTAATACTTTTTGGTTAGATTCATTGATTTGTAAATTTTTTAGTAAATTGAGTGTTTTATCTTTGAAAAAGGAAGCAATCTCGTCGCACCTTCCTTTTAAAGATTCCTGTGATGCTGAGTTGAATGATGGATTTGTTAAATTTGCTACGTATGAAAATAATGCTCTAGGTTTGTATTGATAATTATAGATTTTGTGTGCGTAATACTCCTTTTTCAGTTTGTTTGTGGTTGCTTTATATTTAGTAAGATTCTGTAGTTACTTAGGGTTGTGGTGGTGGGATTCTTCCGGCATTTTCTTTCTGCGTTCCTTAGGGATCGTTTTATTTTTTTCAATTTGGGGGTGTACTATGGGGAGTTGTGTTTATTATTAATGCTTATTTCCTTCTTTATAATGGGACAACATGTGTCTGCAACATTTTTTGTCAATGTGAACCATGAGTTCGTGGCGGCATTAACATTAGATAGATTTATAAGATGCCAATGCATCTTATAAATCTATCTAATAAATTTCAAGGGCTTTAGGAATGTGCTCTATTAGCTCGTCAAGGGTACGTGTTTTCCTGTATTCTGACCCCCAGGCCAATTTGGGCCCACGCCCAGCAGTACCCTGCATTCATTGCCAGCTATCTGGGTGCACACCCGCGCAAAGTCACCTGGCAGCTTAGTGCCCAAATCCATATCCCAGCAGTGAGGGCTATGCCACAGCATCACAAGCATGGACAGGAGAATTCAGCTCATAATGCTGGTACAGTTGGTCCACCAGCTGATCCTTCGGGGACACAACCTCAGGCAATGGCACGGGCCCCACTCCCACAGGAAAATCGGGCTTGTACCGAAGTGGAATCAAGGATGTCCACCGGCATACCACACAAAGTTAGAGATGTCGAATGCTTAAGTACAATAGCCACACCATCTTCTGACCCCATAGTTGTTTCAGGTGAGTCCAAGGGCGCAATTGCAGGAGATACAATGCAAGTCACATGCGAAAAACCAGGCACGGATAAGGATGAGAAAACTAGGAAGGACAATAAGTGAAAAATAAAGCCAGGCGGAATGCCCACTCTGAGTCAAGTTCCAACAGATCATTATCCGACTCCTCAACCTTGGAATCTTCATCGGACGAGAATCAGTGAAGGACTGACAATGCAGTCGAGGCATCCCATGGGCCTCTGATGCTGATGACCTTATCACAGCTATGGGAGAGCATGCCCAGATCAAAAAACAGACATACATAGATATTTTCAGGATTATGGAGGGACAAAGGCAGCAAAGAGACAGGAAGGCGAATACCAAGCATGATCAGGTGCCCAGCGTCAACAAACCGGTTCCGCAGAACATTATCAATGGATGAGGGCATTCTTGCAGATGACAAGTGTGGTTGGCCAGGAAGATCTCTCAGTACAGTCCCATGCTAAGTTACACAGACACCATCTTGGAAGCTTACTGCGAATATGAGGTCTGGGCATGGCTCAATTATGATGAGTTTTTAGAGATAAAATGGAGAATTGCCACATGTCATGGGGTACGGTTGCAGCAGATGAAGAGCAAAGCAGCAGATGCTGGTGCTACTACTCAGGATTTCGGCAAGGCGAGTCAACAATCCACGCCCCAGGGACAGGTCACTCCCAGCACCTCTGGCAATGGCACTTGCTTGAGGTATAACAAGTCGTCGTGTGGCTTTCAAGACTGCAAGTTTAAGCACACCTTCTCTATCTGCCTTACCCCTCACCCAGCTACGAAATGCCAGAAGAAGCACAGTGGGGGGATGAATGGCAGGCCGAAAGGATTGTAACTCTTTTTCATTAGCGCCATCTCCCATAAAGCATCTGATATAGATTCTGCTCCCACGATTGTTATTGTCCTTTGATATTTATACAACTTAATCTACAATATTTTAGATTAACTACTATTACTAATGTTTTACTTCTTTATATATTATAGCTGTGATCATTCTTTTACTATATATTATTGTACTTTCCTTGTTAAATAATTGTAAACTGTTGTGAAGGTTCCCACTGATGTGATGGTATAGAAAACCAAATAAACCATAAACCATAAAGCTGGATGTCATGCGGCCTTGGATCAACCTATACCCTAAGAAGAAAGCAGCAAGAAAATTATTGGAAGGTTTTCAACATGGTTTCACCATTCCAGTTCAAGGTGATATCGAAGGTATGCAGGCATGTATGTATGTATGTATGTATGTAGCGGAAGTTGGATTTGTTATTGGCCATGGGACGAATCGCCTGACCTTTCAGCTCCTCCCCTTCAACAAAATGGTGATCTCCCCACTAGCTATCATGCCAAAAAAGGAACCAGACAAGTATCATCTGATTCAAAATTAGTCCTACAAGCGTGCAGCATCAGTCAATGATCACTTGCCAGACGAAGAGTGTACAGTGCAATACAAGTCATTCGATAGCACCATCGCCATACTCCACCAGTGCAGTAAAGGGGCCCTCATGGCAAAAACTTACATAGAGTCTGCTTTCTGCCTGCTTCTGATCAACCCCAACAGTTTCCCATTTCTGGGTTTCTGTTTCAAATGAGAATACTACTTTGACAAGTGCATGCCTATGGGGAGCTCGTGTTGTGTGCATACTTCGAGCTTTTCAACTCCTTCCTTCACTGGGTCACCGTGCAGAAATCCGGTCTCAAGACCATAGTACACTATCTAGAAGATTTTTTGTTTGTAGGCCCATCTGGTACACAGACATGTGCATGCCTATTGTCTGCATTTTGCAGTTTAGCTCTTGAATTCGGTGTCTCCTTAGCACAAAGGAAAACCGAGGGTCCCTCCACAGTGATCACATTTTTGGAGATCGAGGTAGACTCCACCACAATGGTATCCTGATTGCCTGAGGATAAGCTGCAGAATCTACATCAGATGCTCGGACATGCACTGACAGCTAATAAATTGACTTTAGTGGAGGTCCAATCCCTAATCAGCACCCTAAACTTTGCTTGCAGGGTTATACCGATGGGGAGGGTGTTTTTAAGGAGACTAACTGCATGCACAGCGAGAATGAGCCCTCCAAATCATCATATTCGAATCACAAGGACCGTGAAAGAGGACCTGGCGATATGGTCATCCTTTTTAAGCAATTTCAATGGGATCTCAGTGTGGCCAGAGCCCCCTATATCTAGCACGACCTTGGCATATATTCCGATGCTTCAGGGGGCTTTGGTTTTGACGTGTATTGGCAAGGTTTGTGGTCCGCCAAGCCGTGGCCACTGTCATGGGTAGAATCGGGCCTTACTCGCAATATCACCTTCCTTGAGCTCTTTCCCTTCCTTGTCACCTTGGTTATATGGGGCAAAAGGCTGCTCAATAAACACATAGTATTCTGGTGTGACAATGTGGCTGTGGTGCAGGTCATAAACCGACAGTCTTCCAGATGCCGTAAAGTAGCAGAGCTGCTAAGGGAATGATAATCACCAGCCTCTACCTCAATACAGTTATACACATGCGCCACAGTCCTGGAACGCATAATAGCATTGCGGACATCTTGTCAAGAGCTAAATAGAGTTTATTTTGTAACCAGGTACCCGGAGTGGACATGGAGGGAATCCCAGTTCCGGAGCATTTGAGGAACATTAGAGTGACATGACTTGAGACCTCCTACAGAGATTGGTAGCCCTTGCTACATGGGATGCTTATTGCAGAGTGTCCGATTTTTTGAAGGAACATGGTTGGGATAGCGGGCCTGTCAGGCGGGGTTAATTGCAGAGTACATAGCTTGGGTCAAAGATAAGCAAAAATCTAGAGACATGGTCACTAATCAGCTCGCCAGATTTTCCTTTTTCTCCAAGGCCTGGGGTTGGGGCAACCCCACCAAAGATTTTCTAGTTAAGAAGATGATAGTCGGGTGGGCTAGAAAGACAAGGTCAGCGCGTGATGGAAAATGTTCAATCACTTATGACCTACTCATTCAATTTTGGCATGTCTTACCTTCTATTTCTGCCTCCGAGTACGAAGTTAAACTTTTCCGCACTGCTTTTTTCTTAGCCTTCATTGGCGCTATGCCTATTGTCCAATGCCATTGTGTAGACTGGCACCCAGGCTTGAAAAGTCTTCTGTCGTCTTTCCTCGATGAAATGATGCCATCTACTCAGGAGGCACCAGAGATAGTTAACTCCAGTGCTTCCTCCCCTGCCGAGAGTAGCATTTTGATGTACAGTAGCTTAATTGTGATACTGTACACAATTTGTCAAAAGAAGAAAGAAGACCTCTGAAGTCTGGGTGTTGGGCCTGGGCCGAGGTCCTGGGGTCAGGACCTGGCCTTGGACCTAGGTCTGGGCCAAGGCCCTAGTGTCAAGACCTGGTCTCTAGTCTTAGCCATGGCATCGGGCCTCAGCCTGGACCATGGACTAGGCCAAATACCAGGCATTGAGACCCCTCCTCCAGGTCAGGTTCCTGCATCAGTCTAAGGTGTGGACCCAGGCACTGGTATTGGGATCTGGTTGCCGAACTAGGCTATAGCATCGGGCCTGGGCCCAGACCCTGGCTTAAGCTGAGGTCCAGGCATTGGGACCTTGCCTCTGGGTCAGGTCCTGGTGTCAAGCCTGGGTCCAAGCTGAGGCCCTTCTGTTGGGACCTAGTTTCCAGACCAGGTCCCACGGCCACGTTTGGGCCTAGGTTGAAGACCGGGCATTGGGTACAGGCCTTGAAGCCTGGGCCTTGTGTAGGGCCTCACCCGAAGTCCCAGCAACCTATGGCAACCTAGGACTATGCAAGACTGAGGCTTCAGTCTGGGCCCAGGTATCAGTAACAAGCCTCAAAGCTTAGTCCGGATGTCTAGGCCCAAGCTGAATCCTTGGCCTTGCATAGGCCTAGGCTGCTATAGTTTGCTGCAACATTTGCCTAGGCCCTACGCAATGCCCAGGCTTCAGCTTGGGTCTAGGCATTGGACCCCCCCCCCCCCCCATGGGCAAGGTAAGTGGGGGCAAGGGAGAATTTTGACCCTGGCATTTTTTCTGGTGGGGGATCATGGGAAGCTTCGGGAGGCATAGTTTCTTTATTTTGTTTGTTTTTAATTTTTTTATGCTTATTTCATTTTTTTAACTATTTAAATGAAATAAACATTTTCTTTTTTCTTTTTTTTTGTTCAAAACTTTTTATTGAAATAAGGAATAAAATAGGAAAAATTATACAAGCCAAAAGTGTTAAGAAAATTATACAAATTAAAAGGGTAAAGAAAAAGACAAAAACACAAGAAAAAACAACAGAAGGTCAAAAATAGGAAAATATGGATAAGGTCGCACGAACATTATACCATACAGCAATGACAATAGAATATAAGTTGGCAGTGCATCAACCTGAGGTAACCAAAGATTCAAAATATTCATCAAGAGGTTTCCACACCTGAGACCACGAAGCAAGCTGATGAAATTTAACAGCAACTGTTTTTTCATATTTACAGTATAAACAGATATAATTCCACCAGAAATGTTCATTGAGTAATTCACTGTGCTTCCACAGAATGACAAAATTAAATGTGTAGTGACTGCAAGGAGAGGAGAGGATGTCAGAAGAGAGGATGTCAGACAGTCATGAATTTGTAACCAGGCATAAAACTGAGATTGGGTAGAGAGTAGACTTTCTTCAATACAGTAAAAGTGGGAAATTATTCTCCCTACAAAGGGTAGACAGATACCAGATACCACAATTTTGCCAGCTCCTCCAATTGATACTACAACCCCCACTACGAATATGTGGATAGAACCATAAGGGTGCCAATTTCGAAAAGTGCCTTGGAGGGGTGGAGGAGGACATTAGGTGATCATGTTCCAGGAAAGCTTTATATGTGGAGGAAGGAATGAGATTAGTTGTAACTGCACAAATGGTGGGCGTACAGACAATGAGATAAGGTTAGAAAGCCGGTGATATCCCTAATGTAAAATGTATGCCTGTTGATACCTGTAAAAATTTGTGAAATTAACTCCTCCTTTACTCTTGTCAGCTTTCAGTTCAGAGAGTGCAATCCGGGGAGATTTGTTGTGCCAAACAAAACAAGATAGCAAGTGATCTACTTGCTTGTAAAAGTCTCCTGAAAAGAAGATGGGAATCATGGAAAATACAAAATTCAGACGTGGAGCTAGCACCATCTTAATAGTATCTAGATGCTCCCACCAAGTTAAATGAAGAGGGGTCCATTGTATAATAGAATCACGTAACATTTATAAAAGGGAAACTTCACAATGGGAGAGGGAGAGGGTGTAGGACAATTCTGTAAAGATACAAATCCCAAATACCTAAAACCTTGATATGATCTTTGAAAGGGATAACCTAATCAGGTCATAATCATAAGTGCATCCTCTGTTAATCAGATAAATGTTATATGCCAACCCAGAGGAACTCGGCCACATTTAATGCCCTTTGAAAGGGATAAGCAGACTCGGCTACATTTAATGCCCTTTGAAAGGGATAAGCAGACAAATCTAGCTAAGACCCCCAAACATTTAGAGGAAGTAGCTCAGTTGAATGCCAGTTGACTCGATAGCCAGAGAAAGAAAAAAAAAAGCAGAGATAAGAGAAAACAGAGGCAGTAAGGAAGAAACAGGATTAACAATAAATAACAAAACATCATATGCATAGCTTGAAGTGGCAGAACCAAACATTATTCCCTCAATAGCAGGAGCATGTTGGATGGCAAGTAGCAGGGGTTCCAAAGGCAGGTTGAAAAGGAAGGGAGAAGGGCAGCCCTGTCTGGTGCCTCTATGTAGTTTGAAATGAGGGGAAATCCTGTTATTCAGATATAAAAAAAGCATATAAAAAAGAGATGTTGAATCCAGGCCAAAAATTTAGGACCAAATCCAAACCATTGTAAGGTAGCTAGCAAGTAATCCCATTCGACTCTATCATATGCTTTTTCAGCGTCTAGGGAAATAGCAATAACCGGGGAAGATAAGGATTTGGCCAGTGCCTGGATGTGAAGAAATAAATGGGCGTTGTTAGAAATAAGCCGGTTCTTGATGAAACCAGATTCGTCAGGATGTATAATATTGCCCATGATATCTATCGGGCAGGTGGCTAAAATTTTCACAAAAAGCTTGTAATCAGTGTTGAGAAGGGAGATTGGCAGATAATTAGAGACAAGCTGAGAATCTCTTCCTGGCTTTGGAAGCACCACGATACACGCTTCAGTGAAAAATGAGCAGGAAATAGGGGAAGATATCATATCAGTAAAAAAAGATGTGCAGCCTGGGAACAAGAAGTTTCTGAATGGCACGATAGAAGTCCACAGTTAATCCATCCATCCTGGAGCTTTCCCACTCTTCAATGAGGTAATAGCATAGGAAATCTCAGGTGGAGTGATGGGATTGTCCAATCCTGCTTATTGTTCCGCAGTGAGGATGGGATGAAACATTTGTGAAAGGAATTGGTTAATAGCAGAAACAGAAGTAGATGACTCAGACATATAAATCATGATAAAAATCACAAACAGTGTGGTACCGGACTTAGATTTAAGGATAGTTAGTGCTCATCACATGTAAATGCATGTGAATGAGGCTATTACTCATTCACGCCAAATGCAAAAAGATAAATGTGCGTCTCAGATGCACATTTATCACTCAGATATTAACGCCTGCAGGAAAGGAAGTTCTGCCTTTTGCGCCCTTCAAGACCGAATACTATAACTGATGATTTCTCCCCTGATGGTAGCTTTAAAAGCCTCCCAGATCATGAGTTAAGGTAACATCTGAGGGTATCATTATGCAAAAACCTTTCAGCAGTTTTAGTGTGGAGAAATTCAAGAAAAGTAGAATCCTCCAAGAGGGTTGGATTAAACCTCCATAGGCAATCCTTCTGAGAGGAAAATGTGAGAGTAATATAAAGGGAAGCCGCTGCATGATCAGAAACCAGTATAGGATGAATGGTAGTGGAATGAACTCTGGGGACCAAAGAGCCAGAGAACAAAAAATAATCTATGCGGGAGTATGTACAGTGAGGGGAAGAAAAAAAAATGAAGTCTTTATCCATGGGGTATAGATTGAGCAGAACCTTATGTGCCTGAGTATAAGAGAATTTAGCATGGGATTGTTTATCCAAAACAAGATCAATGTTATGACAGTCGGCCGCGGGAGGCCGAGGCCAACCCAACTCACATCATGTATTGCCCTGCTCTCCTCTCCAGGTGAACTCGCGGCTGTGGTTAGCCGCTACCGCCGCGTGCCTCCTGGCTCTCGAGACTCCTCATGGTAGCTGGGACGCGGCCTTCCCCCGCAATACTCATCATATGCTGATTTGTTCTCCAAGAAGGCCGCGGACACTTTGCCTCTGCATCGTTCCTATGATTGCGCAATCAATTTGTTGCCTAACACGGAGCCTCCTCAGGGTAGAATTTACCCATTGTCACTCACAGAGACTCAGGCCATGTCGGAGAACATCTGTGAGAACTTGGCTAAAGGCTTCATTCGACCCTCCAAGTCTCCTGCTGGAGTGGGTTTTTTTCTTTGTGGGGAAAAAAGATGGCTCGCTTCATCCCTGCATCGACTACCGGGAGATCACCCTAAAAGACCGCTATCCATTGCCTTTGATTTCTGAGCTTTTTGATATGCTTCAGGGAGCGAAAATCTTCTCCAAATTAGACCTCAGGGAAGCCTATAATTTGGTTCAAATCTACAAAGGCGATGAATGGAAGACCGCTTTTAATACTCAAGACGGCCACTTTGAATGCCATTTGGCCTTTGCAACACCAATGCGGTCTTCCAGAATTTGATGAACGAGGTCTTCAGGTATATGTTATACCAATGTGAATTGGTGTACCTTGACGATATCTTAGTACTCTCCAAAGACCTACAAAGCCACCGCCACAATGTCTCTCGCGTCCTCCAGCGTCTACGGGACAATCAACTCTATGCCAAACTCAAAAAGTGTTCTTTTGAGCAGGAGACTGTCTCTTTCCTTGGCTACGTGGTTTCCAGTCAAGGGTTCAGAATGGACTCGCAAAAGTTGAGAAGTATTCGCGATTGGCCTCAGCCTATGGGCCTCAAGTTCTAACAGAGATTCCTTGGCTTTGCCAATTACTACTGGTCCTTTATTCATAATTACTCTACTCTGACCACTCCACTCATGGCCATGACTCACAAGGGGGCCAATCCTTCTCAGTGGTCACTCGAAGCCATGACCGCCTTCCAGGACCTCAAGACCGCCTTTCTCCGGGAGCCGTGTCTCTGCCATCTGGATCCCAGATGCCCATTCATTGTCGAGGCCGATGCCTCCAACATGGGAGTAGGGGCAGTTCTAAGCCAGTACTCAACTACCTATACTTTACATCCGTGCTCCTTTTTTTCCAGACACTTCTCCCCAGCGGAATGGAATTACACGATCGGGGATAAGGAGCTGCTAGCTATTAAGCTAGCCTTTGAGGAATATCGCCCCTGGCTCGAGGGAGCCCAACACCAGATCATAGTGTATACTGATCACAAAAACCTCGAGTATTTACACCGTGCTCAGCGATTGAACCATCATCAGGCCCATTGGGCCCTCTTTTTTACCCGATTTAAATTTCCTGCTGCACTACCGACCAGCCAACAAAAATTGCTGAACCGATGCTCTCTCCAGATCCTTTGTTCCGGAGGATGTCCCCAACACTTCACAGCACATAATTGACCCCGCTAAGGTCATCCTGTCCGCCACTTTTCTGGTGCCACCTGGGAAGATGGTGGTCCCTCGTCAAGAACACCGGAGGGTTCTCCATTGGGCTCACGACTCCCTGACTTCAGGACACCCGGGGCAGACTAGAATGCTCTCCATACTCCAGCAGTTTTACTGATGGCCTACTATGTAGAGTCTTGTCCCACTTGCGCCCGCCATAAGTGCCCACATTTGTCCAGTGGGACAAACGTGGGGGCTCTTGCAACTGCTGCCTATTCTAAGTGAGCATGGACCCATATCACAATGGATTTCATCGTGGACCTTCCTCCCTCTGGAGGCAATAACACCATTTGGGTCACCGTTGACAGTTTTTCAAAAATGGCCCACTTCTTGGCTCTGCCTGGTCTCCCTTCAGTACCGCAGCTCGTGAAATTGTTTATTCATCATGTGTTCTGGCTCCACAGCTTCCCAAACATATCCTCTTGGACTGAGGAGTCCAGTTTACTGTCCGATTTTGGAGATCTCTCTGCAAAAAGTTCAACCTCTCTTTAGATTTCACCTCGGCTTATCACACCCAAGCCAATGGACAAACAGAAAGAATGAACAGGACTCTGAAACAATTTCTGCGGGCCAACGTTAATCTACGGCAGAATGATTGGGCCGACCTCCTTCCCTGGACTGAATTCGCCCTGAATTCACATCAGTCTGCATCTACCGGCTCATCACCTTTCCAGGTGGTCTATGGACGTCAGCTTCTGCCACCGTTTCCGTTTCCACTATCTGTTAGGGATGTGAATCGTGTCCTCGATCGTCTTAACGATCGATTTCGGCTGGGAGGGGGAGGGAATCGTATTGTTGCCGTTTGGGGGGGTAAAATATCGTGAAAAATCGAAAAAATCGAAAAATCGCAAAACCGGCACATTAAAACCCCCTAAAACCCACCCCCGACCCTTTAAATTAAATCCCCCACCCTCCCGAACCCCCCCCAAATGACTTAAATAACCTGCGGGTCCAGCGGCGGTCCGGAACGGCAGCGGTCCGGAACGGGCTCCTGCTCCTCAATCTTGTTGTCTTCAGCCGGCGCCATTTTCCAAATGGCGGCGAAAAATGGCGGCGGCCATAGACGAACACGATTGGACGGCAGGAGGTCCTTCCGGACCCCCGCTGGACTTTTGGCAAGTCTCGTGGGGGTCAGGAGGCCCCCCACAAGCTGGCCAAAAGTTCCTGGAGGTCCAGCGGGGGTCAGGGAGCGATTTCCCGCCGCGAATCGTTTTCGTACGGAAAATGGCGCCGGCAGGAGATCGACTGCAGGAGGTCGTTCAGCGAGGCGCCGGAACCCTCGCTGAACGACCTCCTGCAGTCGATCTCCTGCCGGCGCCATTTTCCGTACGAAAACGATTCGCGGCGGGAAATCGCTCCCTGACCCCCGCTGGACCTCCAGGAACTTTTGGCCAGCTTGTGGGGGGCCTCCTGACCCCCACGAGACTTGCCAAAAGTCCAGCGGGGGTCCGGAAGGACCTCCTGCCGTCCAATCATGTTCGTCTATGGCCGCCGCCATTTTTCGCCGCCATTTTGGAAAATGGCGCCGGCTGAAGACAACAAGATTGAGGAGCAGGAGCCCGTTCCGGACCGCTGCCGTTCCGGACCGCCGCTGGACCCGCAGGTTATTTAACTCATTTGGGGGGGGTTCGGGAGGGTGGGGGATTTAATTTAAAGGGTCGGGGGTGGGTTTTAGGGGGTTTTAGTGTGCCGGCTCACGATTCTAACGATTTATAACGATAAATCGTTAGAATCTCTATTGTATTGTGTTCCATAACGGTTTAAGACGATATTAAAATTATCGGACGATAATTTTAATCGTCCTAAAACGATTCACATCCCTACTATCTGTTCCCCCTCCAGTGGTCCAGTCAACCACCCAGGACTTGCATCAACTTTGAAACAGCATGAAGCTGCTGCTACAACAAGCAGCCCAAAGGTCAAAAAAGTTCTTTGATACATATCATCGTGAAGCTCCCCAATTTAAATCAGGCGACAAGGTGTGGCTCAGCACCCGGTTTATCCGACTCAAGCTGCCTTCAGCTCGCTTTGCTTCCAGGTACATTAGCCCCTTTCCAGTGCTCCGCTGTTTGGGTCCACTCACCTACAAACTCCAGCTGCCCCCCTCTCTCAAAATCCACAACACCTTCCAAATATCGCTATTAAAATCCTTGGTATTGTCCGGCTTCTCCAAAAAACCACAGGACCCTCAACCACTGTCGTCTGAAGTGGACGTGACATACAAGATGTCCTTGATGTGAGGAAACGTGGAAAGAAGTGGGAGTACCTCCTGTATTGGGAGGGCTTTGGGCCAGAAGAGAACAGTTGGGAGCCTGCCATCAATATCCTTGATAAGGACCTCATCAAGCAGTTCCATGCCACACATCCTCAAAAACCCAAACCCTTGGGGGGAACTTAGGAAGGGGGTACTGTTATGACTGTCAGCAGTGGGCAGCTGCAGCTGACTCAACTCATGACATGTATTGCCCTGCTCTCCTCTCTGGGTGAACTCGCGGCTCTGGCTAGCCACTACCGCCCCATGCCTCCTGGCTCTCGAGACTCCTCTTGGTGCCTAGGACGCCGCTGACCTAAACGCCGATTCCAGGCCTTCCTAGGCGTGTGTGCGCGCCACCGGGCCTCCCTTTAAAGGCCCAATGGCAGGAACCTCAGGGGCGTCCCCAACTGATGACATCACAAGCTTGGGATTTATAAGCACCTCCTTTGGCCTATGCTAACTGACTTGGCAATGAGTTCTTTCGCCTCACTGGTGCTTGTTCCTGTCTCTCTGGATTTGTGGTTCCTGCCTTGGATCTCCACCTGCTGATCTAGACTCTGGCTCAGCAGGGCCGGTGCAAGGGGATTAGGTGCCCTAGGCTAAAATCAGTGGCATCTCTAGACAGAAGAATTTTGGGGGGGGAAGCCAAAATGACATTTCTTCATCACACCCATCTCTATAGCATGGATCCTGCTTTAAAACTGGTTATAAAAAAAAGTGTTGATAAAAAAGTCCAAAGGGTCTTCTGCGTAATTTTAAAAAGCTGGCCATTTTCACACTTCTAGTAAAACTACTATAAAATTATTTGATAGCCTCATTCAACTAATTCTATATGGCTATGAGAGTGAAGTCTGGAATATATAGGAAGGGACAGAATGTCAATATAAATCCTGCACCTCCAGTTCTCTAACTCTGTGCATCCACTGAAATTCCCCCAAACAAGGGAGCTTGGATGTTTCCCTTACAGCTCATCATACTAAAAGATATTTTCAAATTCTGGTGTCACCTCACAATAACAGCAGCACAAACACCTTCCACTGCCAGACACATTGTGAAATAACACAAAACCCAGCAAAAAAGACGCTCAACATCTATACTGCAATCCCATCATAACATAACAGTAATAACACCAAGGACTCAAACAACAATAACCCTACCTGTGAATAAGCAAGGGTAAATATTACACTGGGTCCTAGAATACCAATACACCACCTACTGAGGAAACAAAACAAACCCGATTGCTATAGATCCTTATACAGACACTATATGCTAGCAAAATCTCTCATCATAGTCACACACACAGAGCAGACAGACCCTCACCAAATACAGAATACAAAATAAAGGAGCACAAATTAGAAAAAACTGAAATGGAAACCCCAAGAAGCCAGACTCTGTGTATTAACAATGGAAAAACAGAACCACCATTCCTCATAAAACAATAAAATCAAGAAACATAAAGCATCAGTTATAATAGTAAAACCATACTAATAAAAGAATATTTTAAAACTACTGATAAATAGAATTTCTATTAATTAAAATCATATACATTTTTTACAATTTCCCAAACACCAATAAAATATTTCAAAACAGCACATATATCAAATAACACCCAATAATTAAAAGTAATAAGGATTTTAAAAAGCCCCTGCTGCCCATACATGGGAGCTCATGATTTCCAGTCACCCTGATATTGTCGAGGATTAGGAGGTTATCCTCTCTCTCACACATACTCACATGTCCATTCTCTCTCACACATACACTGTCACATACATACACTTTCATGCTCTTATACCCACCATAACCTCTCGCTCTCACAGACACTGACATACTCTCAGACTGTAAGACACTCTCTCCCCCTCTACACCCCCCCCCCCACACACACACACTCTTACTCTCCTGGATTTTCTCATACACACACATGTTCTCACTCTCACTGGCTCCCTCACAAACACACACACCCAGGCAAGCTCCCAGTCATTCTCACACAGACCCCCAGGCAGGCTCCCATGCATTTTCACATCACTCCCTCCCCATCCCCCAGGCATGCACACATTCCTTCTCACACACACACACATACACCACACACAGGCAGGCACCTATTCTCACACAGACACACCCTCAGGCAGGCACCCATTCATTCACAGACACCCCCCCAGGCAGACTCCCATTCATACACATGCACACACTAAAGGCAGACCCCCCCTCTCTTTCTTTTGTCAGCAACCTCAGAGCCTCTCTCATTCCTCTGCTGCCACTGTCACTGCTGCCGCGTGGCTATTGGGGAGGTGCTGATTGCTGGTGCTGGCACTGAAGCCCATTCTGCTGCCTTCTCTGTGCAGGCCCCTTGGGCTTCCACTTCCTCCAGCTCATCTCATACATTGTGAGATCCGCATAGAGAAAGTGCTACTCTTGCACATTCCCAAAGATTACATGTGCCAATTAGTAAAAAGTAATTTATTTTTTTTTACATTTGCTGTCTGATCTTAGTTTTCTAATCGGTTGGTCTCAGGCTTTTTTTTTTCCATCTTCCCTTTCTTATTTTTTTGCCAATTCCTTTTATATTGTCTTTTTTTCTATTTATTTTCTTTCCATCTGTCTTCTTCCCTCAAACACACAGTCAGGTTCTCATTCTCACATGCTTTCTCTCTCTCACACACACACCACTCACACACAGGCTCTCACTCTCACATGCCCTCTCTCATACAATCATTCATACACACTGGCACATGCTGTCTGACTCTCACACACACAGGCTCTCTCTCACTCCCACATGCTGTCTTGCTCGAGCACAGGCTCTCACTGTCACATGCTGTCTCTCTCACATACACAGAGGCTCTCACATACTGTCTCTGCAAACATTCAGGTCCTCACTCCCACACAGTCTCTCAACTCACTCTCACTCACAATCTCTCAACTCATCTTATACACTCACACATACACACTCTACAGGCCCTCAGCCTCTCTCTCACCTCTGGGCCTCCTCTTCACAGGTCGCCGCAGGATGGGCACTGCAGTGGCCCTGGTCTTCTTGGGCCACCCGCAATGTGGGATTTGAGGCAGCCCATAAGCGCTGCTCCTCTTCTGCATGTGGCTAATGCTCCTCATCCTTCCTGCCCGTGCGACTCCGGCAACATTTTTCTTCCGGGGCTGCGTGGGCAGGAAGGAGGAGGAACACCTGCAGGTTTACATGCGACCTTTTTCTTCGGGCTGTGGTGACATGAGCTCCACCACGGCCCTGCCGATCTTCTTGCTGTGTGTATCCGGCACACAGCACAGCAGTAGTTCACTGCTCAGCCACCAGTGGGATGAGGTCCATTGGCGGCCGCATGAGCCTTCATGTCGGCCATCAGCGGTTTGGCGCCCCTAATGCTCAGCGCCCTAGGCAATCGCCTAGTTCGCCTAGTGCTTCCACCTGCCCTGTTGCTCGGGTACCCGCTTCTCAGGGGCCTGCTTGCGCTTCCTTCGGGAGACCTGGTTTCCAGGCTTCCCCGCTCCTCGGGCTAGCTCATGTGCTCCTCACCAGATGTCCTGCCTGCTCACTTCTTCGCTGCTTAGGGTTGCCTCAGCACTGCCTATCAGAGATCCCATCTCTACGCTTTCCTGATCCTCGGGGCAGTCTCTACCTTACCACACCACACCTCGGGGCAGCCTATACGTCATGTTATCAGAGACTTTGACTTTACACTTCTCCGCTCCTTGGGGCAGTCTCAACATCTTTACATCAGTGACTTTACTCTACGCTTCTCCACTCCTAGGGGCAGCCTACATCACTACATCAGAGATTTGAGTCTGTGCTTCTCCGCTCCTCGGTGCAGCCCGTACATTATCACATTAGAGACTCTGTTGTTATGCTGTTGCCCCTCGGGACAGTCTCTGCATCACTCCTCCAGAAGATCCTGTCTTCGTGCTCCCCGTTCCTCGGGGCCTGCCTAGCGCTCCTCTGTCTTGGAGGTTCCTGCTCTGGTACATTGTATCTTCAGTCCTGCCTAAGTGCTGTGACTCCTCTGAACTGTGTCTCTTCGTCCTGCTCCTCGGGGCGCCTCACAGTATATCTCAGTGCAGGTACCGGCGATCATGTGGCAGTGACGCAGGATGTTCTCACTCTACCGAACTACAGTCGTGTCCCCTGCTGCATTTGACCTCGCCTCCTGACGGCGAGAACCTGTGGGGCTCCACCCCTCCACCTCAGGCCAAGGGTCCATGAAACCCACAAATCCTAACAATCAAGGGATTAGTTAAAATCACCACCAAAGATCAATTGAGAAGACCCTGCTTCCAACAACTGGGAAGAGACATCCTGAATAAAAGCAGGATCATCTTACTTAGGGGCATACAGGTTAAAAAATGTAAATTGCTCTGGCTCAATACCAACCCGAACAGGTACCCAGCGACCTCCAGGGTCAGCAGATTGATGTAAAATTTGGATCCCCAACTTTTTATAAAATAAAAGGGCTACCCCTCACTTCTTGTGAATAGCAGGGCTAAAGAAAACCTCCCCAACCCACAACTGCTTTAACTTGAGAGATTCTAAAGAGGAGAGGTGAGTATCCTGGAGCAGTTACATCAGCTTGCAATGAGTGGAGAGATGACAGTATTTTCTTCCATTTAATAGGGTGTGAGAAACCATTGACATTTAGAGAAACTACCAACAGGATGGAAGCAGAAACCATAGTGTACACGTAAACCAAATTATGGAGCTTAGCATACTTAGGAAAGATGCACATAGCACCAACCAGCAAGATAAGGCAACCTGTAATTTAAAAAAAACAAAAAACAACAAATAAAAAACAATGAAGAAAGTAAAAGGTACATGACAGAGAGAAATACAATAAGAAAGAATCTTAGCCAGAAAACATGGCAACATGCACAAAATAAGCCTGAAGGTAGAACCAACAGCTGGACAAGATCCAACTGGAACAAAAAAAAAAGAAAAACCTCGCCCATATGAGTATGAAAAAAGAAAAAAAAAACCAAATAGTGTTTCACAGGAGTCCATCGACTAAAACACTAATGAGTTCCTGCGCAACTTGGCAATAAAAAAGAAAAACACTGAAGTACACACGATCAGAAAGCTAGTGAGCACATTTCAAAAAAAGAAAAAGCCCAAGATCGCTGCATGAAAAGTGACAAGAAAAAAAAGTTGGCAGCTTGAAATTGCACCAGTTTTCAGGTTACTATTTCTTGCGCCGATTCCAGGGTGGAGAGAAAGGAGACCAAGTCTTAGGGAACCTGAAAGGTCTTTGTGTGATTATGGCAGATCGCCCTCATTTGTGCTGGGTATAAGAGGCCATATTTGGCCCCCCCAAGGCTTGCAGATGGGGACGAAGAGCCAGAAAGGCTTTGCATTTTGCTGCATTGTTTTGGCTAAATCCAGCATGAAGAGAAGTGTAAACCCCTGAAACAGAATGGGCGACTTTGTATAAGCTGCAGAGAACACTTCCAGAACCTGAGGATACCGCAGTAACTAGAACATTATAGGCCTCTGGAACCAAAAGTATTTTAGAGGCCTGGAGGGAATCCAATGGGCCCGCTCTATTTCAAAAGGTAAGAGAAAGTTCAGTTGGAGACATTCTGGAAACATTTGAGTTAGAAATTTAATCATATTGGACCCTTCCATACCCTCCAGAGCTCTGAGTATATGCACATTGCTGAGGCAATTCCGATTAGCAAGATCCTCAAGGTATTTTTGCAGGAGATCCACTTTCTGAGCCAGCTAAGGAAGTGGGACTGTCACCAGCATGAGTGACGGTCTGGGATTCAATGTCTTCCAGATGCACTTGGAAAGAAGTAAGTTGCTGAGCCATCAGAATAGATTGCTGCCATGTTGTCCATATTTACTTGAAGCATATCCTTAAGTTGCTTCAGTTCTGTTAGAACCAGGTCTGCAGATGCCATAGATTTAGCATGCATCGATTTGTCAGGAGAAGGGGAGGTCTTGTTTTGATCACTTAGTGCCAGCAACTGCTGCAAAAGTGGCCTCGATTTTGCCAGATTTTGTGCCGGACATCCCCAAACTTGGAGAGGGAAGAACATAAGAACATAAGAACATGCCATACTGGGTCAGACCAAGGGTCCATCAAGCCCAGCATCCTGTTTCCAACAGTGGCCAATCCAGGCCATAAGAACCTGGCAAGTACCCAAAAACTAAGTCTATTCCATGTTACCGTTGCTAGTAATAGCAGTGGTTATTATCTAAGTCAACTTAATTAATAGCAGGTAATGGACTTCTTCTCCAAGAACTTATTCAATCCTTTTTTAAACACAGCTATACTAACTGCACTAACCACATCTTCTGGCAACAAATTCCAGAGTTTAATTGTGCGTTAAAATCAGGGGACAGACTCATGAGCATGCTGGACAAAGTGTTAAGAAACAACATGGATCTTGAACAGCAGTTGAATAAAGTAGCCATCTTGGTCACTACTCAAGAGCGCCCCACCCCCCCCGAAATAAACATTTCATTTAATTAGTTAAATGAAATTTGGGGGAAACTAAATTATTGACAGATAAACCATTATCCAGCTATAATTTAGCAGGATAGAAATGAGGCATTCTGGGGATGTTCCAGGCATGACTAACTTAACCAGCTAACTAAGTCAGTTTAAAATTATAACCAAGTTATTTGGCCTTGTGTAGCTGGATGACTATTTACTTAATCTTTAAAGATATCCAGTTAAGAAGCTCTGTGTAAAAAAAAAATAATATATATATATATATATAAATATCTATCTATCTATATCTGTGGCCAAATTCTCTCCCTTCTCCTCCCCAAATTTTAGATCCCCCACCCCCTCAAGCCCCTCTTACATATCCTAAAAGTCATCTCAGTTTGCAGATCAGGCCCCCTTCCTTGGTTGTCTTAAATTATGGAAATTGGACTGCCCCTATGATCCCATCCACCCACTCACAATGCCAATGTGTTGCACGCCTCCTCCATCCCCCTGACTCTCCCCATCCACTCTAATATCTTTAAATCCCTTGCCACTAGTGAGGGGCATGTTTCCTTGCTCCAAGTACTTCCCAGCTTATGCTTCCAGTTCTATATCTGACACAGCAATATTGGGAGCGAGGAAGTGTGTCCCTCACTCCCTGCAGGAGGATTTAAAGATATTAAAGGGGATGGGGAAGGACTGAGGGATGAGGATGGGCCGGGGCATGCAGCACATTGGCAAAACAGGTGGGTGGGGAAACTTAGGGTACAGCCTGATTTCTATATTTTAAGACAACTGGGGAAGGGTGCTGAACCTGAAAACTGGAGGGACTTTTAGGATATGTAAAAGGGATTTAGGGTGTGGGGAATATATCATCTGACTAGGCCTTATTTGAAATTTGGCGAAAGGGAGGGAGAGAATCAGCCTGCAGGCCCGTTTTATCTATATATTTTTTACTTCATACAGTGAGTGTTACTTAACCAGATAGCTGAATATATCCGATTAAGTAGCTAGTTATCCAGTCATAAAAGACCAGATAACTTAAAAAGCTAACTGGCTATATTCAAATATAGAAGGCTAAGTTTTTTTAAGTTATCTAGCAACATGTAATCAGATAACGTTAGCCAAGTATTTTCAGCGGGATGTTTATCCTGCTGAATATACAGGACACGTTATCTGGCTAACTTTAGCTGGATAACTTCTCCACTAACCATCTTACTAAATATTACTCCCTTTGGGCTCCCAAATTGGGATTTTCTAATCATTTCTAATGAAGCTGGTTGGTAGACATCATTAGAAGGGTGGAGATATGCCAACACATCAAGACTATGTTGGCATTGTACCAAAAGTGACAAAAACAGCCCAAGGATCTGCAGTTTGGCAAAATGGTACCAGCAGTAGCAAAAGTTCTTCAAGGCACCATCAAGTTAGGTTGAGAGAACATTAAACAAATCTCATCTTTGTGTGAGTTTCCTCACTCAGAAGGACATCAAATCTTCACAAGAGTGTACTGTTCTTTTCACTCTGCATGCAAAAGTGGCCCCTAACCCCTACACTACTACCTAAACCTCACCTTGAGTTATTAGGTGGGCCTCCTATAGAGATATAAACAGCTAACTACTAAAAGAGCCTTATAGCTAAGCTCTTGTGCTCTCTTGCTCTCTCATCTCAAGCAAAAAAATTACATAATGCATAATATTGCACAGCTTAATGCAATTGAAAAAGGTGGTGCTATTTTTAGCATTAAACTATGCAATATCATGCATTATGGCTTCACGATGCCAGCCCACTTTTTTTTTAAATCCCACCCCCAATTCCTCCCCAATCCCTCCCCTTTTAAAAATTTGCATCGCACCATGCGTTATGGTGCTTATCGCGTGCGTTATGGCGTTTATTTGCATGTGAAAATGTCTTAACACATGCAAAAATGCCATAATGCGATTTGATAAATAACCCTGTATGATTTTTCTTTTGTGTGGTTTCCTTACCAGCTTGTCTTGACTCAGCTCTGACAAGGCTGTGAGTTCAAACAGGCAAGAGTTGTTTGGTATAGTTGCCAACTGTTTTTTTTTGTTCAGCATTGCACAGCCATAGACTTGAATGGGAAACAAACAAAAGGGCCAAACATATTTTATTTTATTCATGGGACCCCTCCATTTGTTTTGGGGCACAATGAATGAAACAAATATGGTCTCATTTATTGTGTTTTACCCATTCTTTTCAAATGGATGCACATCTCTATCTCATGTATTTTTATAACGATATTCTGAAATACAGACTATTTAAGGCATGCTGAAGGAACAGGGTTGAGAACCACTGCTGTGTTGTTTTTCAAACTTCATCTCAGGGGTTTTGACGCAGATTCTGCACAATGTTGGTATCCCTTTTCTATACAGCCTCTGCTCTGTATCCTTTTGGAGGCACAGCCATCCTAACTGGACAAAATACGACAGATGAAAACTCACTACCAACCTGTACAGACACATTATTTCCTTTTTTTTTATTATTGAATTTTTCCTATGCATACTAGTATTTCCTTGACTTTGGTCATTTCCTTTTCATATTGCTTTTACTTTGAGATCAACAGTTATGATAACTCTTAGTCCTTATTGGTGAACATTAGTCTCTCACCTCCCATCAGGTTGTGCTCCTTTGGATATGTGTAGTTACAGTTTTTGCCTCCACCGCCATTGAAAGGCTATACCATGCATTCACCAACCATTTTATGAAGAAACATTTCCTGAGCCTACACAGTTTGAGCCTCACATCATCACCTCTTGTTCTAGATCTTTCCACTTGAAAATACTTGCTACTTGTTCATTAATTCTGACTTTGAGGTATTTGAATGTTTCTGTCATTCCACCCACCTCATCTTAGATAACCGAGGAGTGAAGTAGTAATTTACCAGTTAGAGCATCAGGCTGCAAACCAGAGAAGCCAGGGTTCAGATTCCATTGCTAGCCCTTGTGATCTTGGGCAAGTCATTTCACCTTCCATTGTCACAGTACAAACTTAGGGCAATATTTACTAAGACTTTCTCCCATTGTGTGTCTATAGTGAAAAAAGCTTAGTAAATCAGGCCCTTAGATTGTAAGCCCTCCTAGGATAGGAAAATACCTACAGTATTTAAATGTAATCTACTTTTAAGTGTCAGAAAAGCAGAATATAAATAAATAAATATATTTAGAAACCATAGTGCTTATGATACATAATATACTAATTGGTAGCATTTATTTGGCCTACCTTTACTCTGTCTATATCCTTTGGGAATTATGGCCTGTGCAACTGGACTGAAAACTCCAAATAAAATATCACCTATAAATGATCTATTTTTCTCTAATGATAAACAGTTCACCATAGTCACACACATGAGTGAAATCATCTAATGACACTGATAGCAAATGAGCTTTCCAGAGCTTTCAAGCAAAGATTTAAAGACCTTTTTGGATATGTGTGGGAGTAGTCATGGTAACATGGCATACTTCAGTTTGTCTTTTTCCATTGGAACTGATGATCACATTTTATAGCTCCACTGATCTCTGCTACTTACAGTAATGTTCAATGGTTTTCTCTACTTTTCACCAAAGTTTTTCACAGTGGTGTGTCTTATTCTTTACTCTTTGGTCTTTCTAGTTAGGATTTTGACATCTTTAAAAGTTTTCTTTTTTTTAATGTATCTGATAACAGGGCCTTTTTGTAGTGGCTTCGAACAAGGTTTTCCAGACATGGTCTCATTTCCACTTCTCTTTTTGACTTCATGAAATCATTTTTCTGATTATGATGGTGAAGGTCAGAGGTTTCAAGAAGTGCTCATACTGTAATCATAAAATGCCAATGACCGAATATTCACTAGTTATGGTACAAGTGTCTGGGTGATGGTCAAGTTGTGTCCCTCTGCAGCAATTGCTCTAGGATGTCACTGAGGGCATTAAGATCCACAAGAAGAGGCTTCTGTCTCATCTTGAAGAACTTAAAAAGTTCCACCAAGTCAGTGCCAAAGGCACTTAAGAAGCACATTGACATTGGTATTTTGTCAACTCAGAGTCTCAGATGTGCCAAAGAAGGTATTAATTCCTTCAGTTATGGGCTCACAGAATTAGCCCAGATCTTAGTACCCCTGATAGTGCTGAACACTAGGCTCTAAGAGGTAGATTTTATAAAGTGCACGACACCCCCCCCCCCCCCACCACTTAACCTCCCTTCTCCTTCCCCTCTCCTCACTACCCTTAAACCCTACCTTTTTCTTTTTTTTCTTTGTTTCACAACTTACTTCAGCTCCCGAGCTGAAAGCAAATTGCGTGTGCCGGCAGCCAGGTCTTCAGGACAGCGAACAATGGCACTGTCCCGGCCTGCCCCCAGCCCTGCCCAGAACACGCCCCCAGCCCGTCCTTTTGAAGAAGCCTGGCACTTGTGCGCATACCAGGCTTTACGAGCATGGCCAGGCCCCTTCAAAAATTGGCTTGGTGCATGCAAGGCCCGGCCACGAATGTAAAGCCCAGATTTTAGGTGTGCAGGGCATTTAAAATCCGTGCTTAAATATTAGAGCTCAAAACATAGGAGAAATGTCACTGAAGTCCCACTGAAGGATAAAATACATTGTTGTTGATCTCCTTCGATATACAGTTCTAAGAACAGGGGGATACTGGAGTGTGCACTCCTCCCCAAAGTGACTGTGTTGGTTCCATGCTAGTTTGGGACACCTCAAGACATCCTGAAGAAAATCATTTCCATCTCTTCAGAACAACAATGTTTGAGGAGGAACTTGGAAGGCAAGTTACAGAGAAATTTTCTTATGAAGAGGGCGGGGCAGCAAGTTTTGACTGGTTTGACACCATTCAAAACATATGATTTGCCTATTGCAACCTGCCCTTTGCAACTGAGCATCTTTGGCCTTTTATTGAGCTTTGAGAATCAAGGTTTAATGTTGTCATTGAGCTATATTTAGACAGCCTTATAGAGAGAAGCCTCATTATTTGATGACCAGCTCCAAAAGCACAAGAGTCATCTATCAATTCCAAAAGATGGTTAACTCTAGGACCTTCAGCAGTTCTCTCGAGTCTATGTAGAGAGCGATTCCACTAAGTATTCCCTCAGTAAAGATGGCCAAACCCAGGTAAGGGATAGGGCCCTATCCCTAGCAGGACCCACAATATAGAACAATATGCCATTAGAAATCAGACTGCAAAGTAACATCAAAACCTTAAAAAAAAGTTTAAAAACATGGTTATTTAAGCAAGCATACCACAAAGAGAACTGAGAGCAGAAAACAGGGAAATTTTGGTTACAGTCAGTCTAGCTCACACTCACACACCTTGTTTCTTTAAGTGTGTGCTTCTCATTACTTTATCCTAAACTATTCCTTCTTTTTAAACAACAAGAACCAAAATAAAGTAGTACGATATCTTATAGCCAAGTAAAAGGAAACTGGACATGACTTATAACACTCACCAAATAATATTTTTTGTGAAACTATGTTACAGTAAATTAACAGCACCTGTTTAAGAGTTTAGAATTCCAGATACTGGATTTAACACATAGTTTTTGTGCCCTATTGTGAACCGTTGTGATGGCACCCGCTTAACGACGGTATAGAAAAGATTTCAAATAAATAAATAAATAAATAAATATTCAAGTGTGTCCCCTTATGAGTCAAAGGAGATTTGTTTCAAAGTGAAATTCTCACCTGCACTCCACTTGAACCCCTCTTCTCCACAGACTAGGAATATTTCTCCACCTGAAGACCTCCCCTTCTCTGATTTTGCATAGACTATACCTGAGTCTAGCCTCATTTATTTGCAGGTTGAGGAAGAGTGCAGATCACTGTTGTTCAGCCTTCTCAAGCATGTGGATGCCCCAAAACATTTGGCCTTAGTATCTGTCTACCTTCTCTACTAGAAGGTGTATAAAAGAAAATAGGAAATTCCATACTTCATTCTCCCAGTTGGTAAGAAGGTGAACAATAAATACAATGTCCAGTTAACTCAGGGATTCAACTGGTCCAAACTTCCATACCAGTCTGTGATGGTGGAATATGCACTTAATGGGCCATGAATCTCAGATATTAGCTCATTTTGGTAGTAGACATTATCAGAATGCTATGCTCCAGTCCCTTATAGCATCTTTCTAGACACCTATATGATTCAGCACTTGCATACCATTCTGGAAAAAGCACCATGATTCCCCACACACCTCCCTCAAAAATGATCAAGAAGTTGACAGCATGAGTACTTTAACTTGCATTGGTGAGGAGAGGGCAATTTTCAAAGGGCATTTCTCTGCAGGTAAACACCTATTTATCTGCAAAGAATCTCTTTGAAAATTGACCCTTAAATGTTTTGTTTAAAACCTAAAAATCATTAATATATTATGCATTAAATTCTATTTAGTATTTAGTGTCACAGGTATTTTTTTTAATTATCTTCTGAACTAAATTTGTGTCAGTTTTTAAGGAATCTTCCAATATGAGCTTTATGTAATTTAACACCAAAATTGTCACTCAAAAACTCTCAAATTTTATTTTCATGTCAACAGTCAGTGGAAAATGAAATAAATATTTGGAATGAAACTCTACTATCAAGTATATGAATTGTGTCTGTTCCAGAGAGAAAACCCTGTCCTGCATTTCCAGAAATTTTCCAGTTTCTGCTATTTGTTGCTTGGTAACCTCTTGGCAATATGATTAAGGATAGCAGATGGTTGATATTATTTTGGTGATTCTGTTTGGGTGCTGGTACAGTATTTTTATAGATGACCTTAGTATAAAATGTTGTAATCCTAAAATAGAATGTTCTCAGTTAACAAGGATTCACTTCAATTATTCACTCAGATACAAGATGCTAAAGTAAATACTTAAAAATGATAGTTACCCTAATTAAATACTGAATCTGCTTCAAATTGAGATCTATGTTTGTCAAAAGCAGTGTACAAATAAAATGCATACATACATACATTAAATAAACAAGCACAGTTAAGTAAATGTAAGGACTTTTACATGCTTCTTACCAAAGATCATTCATTTTAAATCTGCTCAAGCAACCTCAGCTTTAGTACACAAGCACTTTTTATTTTAATAGGGATGTTTAAATTTGCTGTGGCCTGGATTGGCCTCTAGGATGTTATCAATAGTTTATGAAATCATATAAAAAATGGGTAAATATATTTTTGCACAGATTTATAGCCAAAACTGTTTGCTTCTGGTGTTTATTGAGGTAGAAGGTTTAAGGTTGCCCATTCACTCTATAAGCATTATTTGCAAATTAAATTAAGAGGATTTCCTATTCTGAAGCTATTACTTATCACTAAGTATAAGTATTGCTTGCTGTTTTGGGGGGATTTTTTTTTAAATTAAGTTTAAAATCTGCACTACTGGTTATGAACTTGATATTACTTTATTCTGTATTATCACTTTGGCCTTTTCAGATAATATTCTTACCTCAGATATGCATAAAAGTATTTTAAAATGCTTTTTAAATACAAAGAATATTAATATAGGTTTCAAGTACAGTTTTTTAAAAATTGGTAGTAGGTTTTCCATAGTGCATTGTTTCTGCTTTTCATTTTATTGCTTTACATCTTTCCGGGAACTTCCCTACATATATATTAATGAATCATGTAAGGAAAAATAGAATAATTCTGTAACCTTTCAGCAAACTTACAATTTGGCAGTGAAAAAGACTTTTCCTAGAAGTGAGTCATTCTGGACAAAGAGGGGCTATTGATGGACATGGAAACCTTTTTTAAAATTAACTTTGCAGGGCATAGGGCCATGAATGCTCAAGAGTAAAGAATAGGACTGAAGAAAAATCAAAGTATTCCATATTAATCTAAGTAATGAGAACAATTTGTTTAAATAGTTAAATGGAAATGTACTAAATTAATCAATTCCAGTTAAATTTGCTACTGCAATATAGCCCACTTAGGGATTCAGTTTAGAGGGACAACTGCTTGAGGGTGCTGTGTGTAGAGAACCAGTCTTTAAGTCATAATCAGGTCAATACAGTAAAGTGTGGCCGCGTTTACCCCGCTCCTAACCCGCTTTCTACTCACTTTCCGGCTGCGTTAGCCCTTCCTGCGATACACAATCCCCTTTAACCGATTCTTACCGCCTCTTTAAATCACCGGGTAACCCCTTCCGCCCGCGGCATGTATATTAGATGTAAATGATCGAATTAGCTATTCCCTCCCATACAGTAATGCGTGCCCCGACTATCGCTTTTTTACCCTGCCGTTTTGCCGCGCGTTTAACCTGCTAACTTACCGCCTACCCTTACCCCTGCGTTAGAGGCAGGGGTAAGGGTAGGCGGCAAACTTTCCCCCAGCCCCCGCTCACCTGCCCTGGCCGCGTCAATGGGTGCTGGTCTCCAGGGCAGCTCCAGTCCTCTCCCCCCTCTTCCCGAAGCAATGAAAGCGGAAAAATCTAAAAAAGCGTAAAAGCGAAAAAAAAAAAAGTAGCAACGAAGTGGACGGTTCTCCTACGCTTGAAATTGCCAGTCCTCTCTCCCCTCCTCCCGAAGCAAGGCGCGTAAAGCAGCCTTGCTTCGGGAGGAGGGGAGAGAGGACTGGCAGTGTAAAGCAACGACTTACTTTTTTTGCAGTCTTCCTCCGGAGACGGACATCGGCGGAGACGGACCACGACTCCCCTGCCTCCCGGAGGCGAAGATAGATGCCTGCACGGGCGAAAGTGGCCCCTATGCGTGCAATTGGGCCGCTCAAGGCGTAACGTCATGACGTTTGGCGTCACGACATGTGACGTCACGTCTTGAGCGGGCCCAATTGCACGCACAGGGGCTGCTTTCACCCGTGCAGGCATCCATCTTCGCCGGGAGGCAGGGGAGCCGCGGTCCGTCTCCGCCGATGTCCATCTCCGGAGGAGGGCTGTGAAAAAAGTAAGTCGTTGCTTTACACTGCCAGTCCTCTCTCCCCTCCTCCCAAAGCAAGGCTGCTTTTCGCGCCTTGCTTCGGGAGGAGGGGAGAGAGGACTGGCAATTTCGAGCGTAGGAGAACCGTCCACTTCCTGGTACCTGTCATTTCAAATGTCATTTGAAATGACAGATACCAGCGTGTCCGTGAAGTGTTAGGCCAGTGCACCCAGGATACTGTATAGCGCTCTATACAGTAAAATGGGTTGCGTGGGCCTAACGCTTCACCGACGCTTCTTGGACGCGGCTTGCATTTGCAAGCAATTTAAATACAGTATCGAGCGGTAGGTGAGCCGAACTGTGCGTGTGGCAACCGCGGGTGCGCCCGGCACTAACGCAGCTCTTCCTACCGCTCCTTACTTTATCGGCCTGATTGTGATGGGCTACATTTTTTAGACAAACACCTTTATTTAGCAGGTACGTCTTAAAAAAAAACAGAGGAATAACTCAGTTTTCTAATTCATCTCGACTGTGCCTGTCTGCCACCTGCCCTGAGCACTGCCTGCATCCCGACTGGGCCTGTTTTCCGCCTGCCCTGACCTCAGCCTGCTCCTTGGCCTTGTCTGTTCTCTATGGGACCTTCGCCTATGTCCATCCAGCCCTTGTATCTAAAGGCTCAAAGTGCAGAGGAAGGAGCTAGGAAAGGTGAATCTCAGATCCGGTCCCAGTTCCTGCTAGTCTGCCTGCTGTCTGTGGGGGCCCATCTGGGTCACCAGTTGAACAGTGCCAACCTCACCTCATTGCAACAAACTGTCTGAATTGAGGATTTCTTTGCCCATAGCAGCTCGGACTTACCTAATTAAACATCATCTTATTTGCCAGGAGCCAAAGGGCCAAAGGGACATTTTCTTCCAGCAATTATTAAGCCTGTGTCTTAAATGTTATTTGTTAAGTAGAAAGTATCACAATGCCAGAGAAATGATTAGGAGGAATGTAATACTCAATTTAGAGATTTTTCTGTAAAAGTTTCTATTGAAGAACAGCAGAAAGAAGAGAATACATTTCAAATGAGACACTTTATGGAAAGCATCTACTATCTGGATCATTTTACGAATGACTGGAAAAAGACTTAACTAACTAGAAATTTGGGTCACCCAAATTCAGTCCTCATTTCACTCTATCCTCTGTTCACTATTCTTTTTCTGAGATATATCCCCATCCCAGATTCATCTTGCCACCATCTATTCTCACCTGCTTTTGTTCTAGCTTCCTAATTACAGATATCACCGAGGCAATACTTATTTAAGTAGGCTATAATTTCCTCCTTTATACTGCTTGTGGTTCTTATTCCCTCCTTGTTCACCTAGACTTCAGTACTGCCTTTAATATCCTGGATTATTTAACTCTATTAAGTCACCTTGAATGTAAGGTTGGAATATCTTATTTATTTATTGAAAAACCTTTCTATACCGTCGTTAAGTTAATTAGCCATCACAACGGTTTACAAAAGGCACAAAATGGGGTTAGAAGTTGATTGGTATAGATAACATATTGGTGTGCCATTAGGGAACGGTAACATTTTTTTAATATCAAAGCTATATGTTGAGTTTGCTTATATTTTGGATGGAATAAAAACTTCTTAACAGTTCCTATATAAAGTTAACATTCTAATATGTAATAGGAGATAGGAGAAAGAAATTTTAATAGAGTTGAATGCTTGGTGCTTATTTACATATGTGCTTATTTGTTCTCATCAATCTGCTTATAAAAGGCTTGTTTATACAGCCAGGTTTTTAGACTTACTTTGAAGAGTTTAAAGCTTTTCTACAGTCTAATTTCGAGTGGCCTTCTTTTCTTTTCATTAATACCTATCTGACAATACAAGAGTAATTATCCACTCATGTACCTCTCCTTTATGTTATTTCTCAAGGCTATATTCTTGAACCATTACTTTTCTGTCTCTGTTGCCTTAGCTTTTGAAAATTCATCAGAATTGTGTCTCAGGAAGATTAGGCCCATTTACTGTTGCACTGGGACTGAAGAGTGCTAGGGGGCGAGAGGTGTGTGCCCCTGTGGTAAGACGTACCTCATCTGGGAGTAGAGACGGCCAGGCCCCTGCTGACCTGCATGCCTTTGTGAGACCAACCTCGTAAGGTTGGTCTCTGAGTGGTCCTCCACTCCAAGCCCTTTCAGACCTGCCACAGGGAGCAGCAGAGGCGGCAGGCCGGACATGAGGCAGGACGCAAGGTAGACGAAGGCCAAAGGCACTGGAGCTTGGATCTTGGAATGAAGATGAAGACTTGGAACTCACACATGGAGGAGACGAAGGCAAGAGCAAGGAGCTCCAAAGACCCAGACACAGTTCAAGGAAGAAGCTTGGAGACGGGACTCAGAGCCAGGTATCCAGAGACAGGACTCTGAGCCGGAGCACTGAGGCGGGACTCAGTGGAAGGGAGGTTAAAAGCCAGGATCAACAGGAGACTTGCGCAGCCAAGGAGACAAGGACGTCAGGACCACTTGGAAGATGGAACATCAGGACCACTTGAAAGATGAGACATCAGGGCCACTTGGAAGATGAGACATGGATTTCAGAGACCAGGAATGCCAGGCAGGAACAGGAAGCGGAGGAGTCCTAAGGAGGACTGGTCTCAGATGACTAGCTCCTTGCCAAGGCAATGAGTGAATGAGCAAGGAGTCCTTTTATAGGGCAGAAAAGGACAACGCCCAGGGAGGAGTCCACAGATGGGCCAGGAGGACCCCACCTCTGTTATCCCTTTAAGAAGGGGAAAGAGCCGCGAGCCTGCCCCCTAGGAGGAGCAGGAACAGAAAGCAGGACCCTGGACAGTGGCCATGCTGCTGCTGAGGACACTGGAGCAGGCCCGATGTGGGAGGCAGAGCAAGGCGGCATCCCTGCCGCTGCGAAGCAGGCCTCCAGGCCAGTCGGGAGACGGCGTGGGTGGTGGCTCCAGGCCGCGAAGAGGACACCGAAGTTCACGGCTCCTGCTGCGGTGAAGAGGAGCAACATGGGTGTTCTGGGGTGGCTCCAGGCCGCGGGAAAGATCCCGGCTTCTGCGGCCTCTGGGTCGCAAGAGGTAAGAGGTGGCTCGTAACTCCAGCCACGGGCCGCATCGCAACATTTATTCTTCCCTTAATCCTTTCCGGTGGCATTACCACTGTCTCTATGTGGGAACAAACAGTGATTCCCACAGGCCTGGAGACAAAACTAGTCTGACTCTAGCTTTCTTAAAACATAATCTTTATTCACAGCTTCACTCATAGACATAACAGTAGACTGCCTTTACCTCTCTCTTTACTCATAGTTTGTGCTGCTTTATCTCAGCTTAGTGTTTGGATAGTGTTACTTTACAGGAGCTGCCTTCCTTTTGTAGACTTGGGCCTGGTCTGCTTATCCCCACCTGGATCCAAGCTCTTATTTCCCAGTCTCTGGTTATGCCCTCTGAGCCCCATCTGCCCTGCATGATCTGTCTCTTAGAGCATACTCTCCTTAGTGGATTTAAGGTGGGCCAGATAAATAGGGGAATACTTTGGGGCACTATTTCACTGACTACTTGATCTCTTTTTGCTTTCACTTTCTTTCAACTAAAGATCATTAGTGTTGACTCCATGTGTTCTTTAATTCTCTTTTCTTTTTCCACCACCACTATTGGGGAGTTACTCCATGCATCTATATCCCATTCTGTGAAGAAATAATTCCTCAAAACCAAGTATAAAAAATAACATATGTTCCCAACCTTCCTACCAAAAAACAGAATATGTATAGTACATATTTAATTTAAAAAAATTAAGGAGACTTTCAAACATTGATTTGGTCCTGCACAAATAAATGCTTATTTGGTACCTACATCATATTATAACCATAGGTTTCAGTCTTCTTAACTTTTAAAATATATATATTAGGGATGTGCAATTGTTTTTCCTGAATTAGGCAATGTCAACAAAATTTCCTAATTCGGAATTGTTCAGGAGAACCAAAAAAGATTGATTTTTTTCCAAAATTTCAGAAAAAATTCATTTTGAGTTAGTGCGCACTAACCCGAAAATTGGGGCCCCCGAAAAAAAACCCCCGATCCACGGGAAAAACGAAATTCCCGTGGGGGGCCCCGAAACGAAGAAAGACACAAGATTTTTTACCCGAAGCAAATCTCTATTATATATAATATATGGATTCAGTTTTTTGGTAAACGGATTGAGAATGTAGGATATTTTTGCACTTGGTTTTGAGGTCTAATTATTGACCTATAGTGGTTTGTTTTTTTGGATTATCACAGGAAATATTTCCTTATATTACTCCTGTCTTTCCCCTTTGAGCTTATCATTGAATTATAGTTGTTTTGGGGTTTTTTTTGGTATTGCATGGACTCAGATGAAAAAGAGGGAACTAGAAGAGAAAAAGGAAACTCTTTCAGTGGCTAAAGTAAAATGTAACTTAGAACAGAACCACATCCATATGGTAGCTTGGATTAAAAAAAAAAACAAAAACTGAGGGACTTTGTGAGGTAGCTGCAGCACAGGAAGTCTAGATTTTTCTGGCTCTGAGAGAGCTAATATAAAAAAAAATCTAAATATCATGTCAGTGCCATCAAATGACATAACTCACTTATGTGGCTGATTCATCCTGCTTCCCGTTGGAGAATTCACATTCATGCTCATATTCCTTTATGTTTTATTTACTATAGCACTCTTTTTCTATAACCTTCCCAAGTTTCCAAGTCTCTCATTGTTCGTAAGCCCAAAAGGCTGCTATGTGTCTGCTTACCAATTCTAAAAAGGAGAACCATGTCACTCCAGTCCACCGGGAACTTGACTGGATCTCTGCCTCTTGTAGAGTTCAGTTGAAAATGTTTCCTAAATGTATGGACATTCATTTTAAAAAAAATGGAACTTTAGGATTGCAAAATTATTTTATGGAAAAGAAAACTATTTTCCCATGTGACTAGTATTGCCAAAAAAAAAATGTCTTTTCTAACTATTTAGTATTTGTAAGTTAAATATGTACTTGTTTTGTATTTACTAGTTATTGATATAATAAAATATGTTTGCTAGTATTGAAGGAACAGAAATTTACCAGAAGCAGAGAACTGAACAATTCTAGTACTAACTAAACAAAAATAAAGATGAATGAAATTTCTATGTCTTTGCTTAAATCCAGGTCTAGATCTGGATATTTCTGACTCAGATTTACTGGATAATCAGAGTTAGTTTTGATCTGGTTTGAATCTGATTAGGATTCTTTTTTTTCCTTTTGTGAATAATCTAGATTTCTTATTATTAGTTTTGATTGGTATGCATATATACTAGTAAAAGCTATTCCAAATATTGGAAGCCAGTACAAATCTTTGAATATTTTGGATGTACTCTGCCAACATGTGCATCTAAATCCGATCAAAAAAATCCGAGCAAGGCAAATATTGAGTTGAATCATGTCATGAATGTTCTTGATGCATTCATAAGAACATAAGAAATTGCCATGCTAGGTCAGACCAAGGGTTCATCAAGCCCAGTATCCTGTTTCCAAAAAAGGCCAAACCAGGTCACAAGAACCTGGCAAGTTGATTGTAGCCTCTCCTTATTTGAGTTCAGTGCAAACTAGTTCACCCATCATTCTACAAGATATTTAATTCAAAAAACTGTTTATCTACTTCAATAATTGTTATAATATTAATCTAAGCTCTCTTAATTTTGTTATACTCCAAGTATCTTCTAAACAAAAAAAGAACATGGGATCAAGAGCAGAGTAGTAGAGGCTCTGCAAAACTTTTCAAGTAAGGACTTAAAAAAATGACCTGACTGCTTAAGCTGTCTAAGGGGGTCATTTATCAAAGTGCTATATGGCGTTTTTGCATGCATTAAGGCGTTTTCGCATGCAACAAATGCCTTTAACGCATGTGAAAATGCCTTAAAGTGTGTGAAAGCACCATAACGCATGGTGCGATGCAAATGAGAAAAAGGGGAGGATTTTGGGGTGGGATTTGTGGCCAAGTGGGCTGGGCTCACAGTTTTGTGAATCCGTATTGCACGGCTTTAATGCTGTTTTAAGCTCCTGGAGAGCCAGCCTAGCTATCAGGGCTTGATGTTACCCAGGTAGAGAGTCCATCAAGCTAGGTTGAGAGAACATTGCACAAATCTTATCTTTGTGTGAGTTTCCTCACTCCGAAGGTCATCAAATCTTCACAAGAGAGCATTGTTCTGTTCATACGTCTCACTTTGAATGTCAAAGTGGCCCCTAACCCCTACACTAATACCTAAACCTCACCTCCAGTTACTAGGTGGGTCTCCTATAGAGATATAAATACCAATCTAGTATGAGGGAATTATGACTAGGTTCTCTCTCTCTCTCCCCCCACCCCAGTGGTTGTATGTAGGAAATACAACAATTCTGGCACTTATCACAAAAAAGTTATTGCTATCTTAGCACTTCACATAGGTATTAGTGCAAATTGCAATAAACTGCCTATTACCATAAAACATGCCCCTTTTCCTACTGTATGCAATATTTAGTGCATTTTGATAAATCCAGGCCTAAGATTTCTTAAGGTCCAGATTGGCCTGTAGTTCTGCTCAGATAGTTATGTTTTACTTATTCACATTCTTATAGTGTAAAACTGTTTAACTGACTCCTGATTTTGAAAAGTTCAGTTGAAATAATGATCAACCATATTATCTTTTACTGGACCTCCCCCAAAAGTTGTTTTATACTAGAGCACCATGCTGCATATGGTGTTAAATTCTACTCTGAAGGAGTTGTTAATATTTACAGTGGCAAATAGCAAGGAGAGAGACAGTGGTTTCAATTGGAAAGGCTGTGACTAGAGGACCTTGGTCATAATAAGGGATATAACAAAGATATAAACATGCATTATGAAGTTTACAAGAGGAAATAAAAGGACTGAAAAGACTGAGGGGATAGTAAATATGACTGATTGATTATAGCCGATTTGTAATCACTTTTACATTTTTAAAATGTGACAAAGGCTGACCAATGGCACCGGTAGCCCCTGTCACATGGTAAGGGACAAAGGACCACGGCACCATTTTAGTTACTGGCAGACGATGGGCCAAGAGAGGGAGATCACTCCAGAGCACCCCGCTAGACCACCAGGGACATTGGGTGAGTCTTGGGAGGATTTATATTTAATAAAATTTGAAGGATTGGAGCAGGTTTGGGGGTTTTTTTTTCCTAGATGTGCACTCCTGATAAAATACAAATTATAGGAAAACCACACAAAATTTTGTGGGCTTTCCTTTCATTTTTTTTCCTTCCCAAAATGCAAAAAAATAGGAAATATCATCTTTATTTCCTATTTCATTGCAAACGACTGAACACCTCTATTATTTTATATAATTATAAAAAATTAATACATAGATTTTTTTGTTATTTTTGTGCCAATCCCTAAAGTGTTCCTATTCTTCTATATTTACTGTATGTACTCACATCATGGCAAGTATATTCACTGCCTTATTTTTTCATACTATATACAATATATCTATATCTATCTATCTATCTATCTATCTATCTATCTATCTATATATATATATATATATATATATCTCAAGTACCAGTAAGGAACACTAATAAACCAATTTTATATGTCAAACATTAAAAATATATGTTTATTTTATCAAACCTTAAAAACCTGGTATTACCCAAACTACTTGAAAAAAATATTTTTGATAACTACAATATCAATAAATAAATAAAAAGAGAGAGGGAATCCTTAAGTGCCATAAGATGCATTCAGAGACCAAGAAAATGTGGCAAAAAGACACAGAAATAGTCACAATCGCATTGGTCATTATTGGCCTGATTAAAAAGTAGTTCCATGCATTTCTTGATATGTTGCACATATTTCAGCCTATGAACTCCATAAGGAAGCTGTCTTTGGTAAATGCAAGTATTAAGAAGGGCATTAATAGCAATACATTTGAGAGATTGACATCATATCCACAATATCCTGGCTTAAAAGAGATATTCCTTCTTGTAATGGTATGTGCAAAAACTTACCCTTTTGGAGACAATTCCCCTGATGAGGACATTAGCTTGTTGCTTATTCTATCCTGTGAGGCATATGAGCTTTTGTCGTATCAAAGTTTTTATTCTACATATAATTCTCTTGTAATATGGAAAATGGAACCTAACACTAGAATTAAGTTCTGGGTAAAAGTAGAATGAGCAAAATGGATTAGATCATTTCCATTTCTGGTTCATGCTAAGAGGTTCAGTGTGCAAAAATGTAGAGAGGTAAGTAGAGTTTTATATACTGGCAGTAGTATTATTTAATTTACTACCTAATGCAGCAAAAAAATAATCCAACTACAAGTAATGATGCTGTGTTTTGTGTTAGGAAAAAGGACCTTGGAGTCCTTGTGAGTAATACCTTGAAATCTTTGGCTCAGTGTGCTACAGCAGTCACAAAAGACTACTAGAATGTTAGGGATTATTTGGAAAGGAAAAAAGAACAAAAACAGAGAATATCATAATACATTTATACAGATCCATGCACCTTGAGCATTATGGGCCTGATATTCAAAAGCATTTATACGCTTAAAACTGATGTTTACATATTTAAATGCACTTTACCCGTGAAAGTGGGCTTTTGAAAATTGTTACAATACATGCCATTGAATTGCCATAGGATTTACCTATGTTAAGTACACTTATGCGGTAAATGGCTTTTGAGTATTGCTATGATAATCTTTAAAAATGGTGCGGGCCATCCATTACTCCTACCATGTGACAGGGGCCGGCCAATGGCATGGATAGCCTGTCACATGGTATGGGCAAAGGGCCATCGGCGCCATTTTTATTAGTGGCAGCCGACGGCCCGAGAGCGGGAGATCGCCCCCGGGACCTCCCCTGGACCACCAGGTAATTTTAAAATGTTTTGGGGGGGGGGGTTAGGAGGGTGGGGGGAAGCTAAGGGAGCTGTTTTAAAGGGTCGGGGTGGGTTTAGGGGTTGTTTTTGTTTGCCATTTTTCCCGACCTCCCCCAAAATGATAATAGAACCCCACAAGCAATTTCATGGGGTTTTCCTATCGGTTTTGGGGAGCCCCTGATTTTTGATGACTTTGAAAATATCGTACAATATTTTCAATCGTCAGAAATATGATTCACATCCCTAATATTTAGTCCAAAAGAAAAAACAGCAGAGGACGGTCTCAAAATGCAGAAAGCAACAGAAGTATAGTGAGACCAGTCGTTGAATAAGAAGGTCTTTATTAAGCCAAAAACTGAATTAAATACTCTTGCCCAACTCTGGCCGAGTTTCGCCTTAATTAAAGGCTTAGTCAGGGGCTTATGAAAATATGGTCTGAATAATGGTAGCAGTATCCAAACAAAACTGTATGAAGTATCTTTACAACAAATCACCTCGCACAGTCCGAACACTCTATTGTTAGGGTAATTATGTGCGACCCACCATGATTCATTTCATAATAAAATGATCCTTATGGCACTGTTCTTTCATAAATGAAATACTTTATTGTAGTCCTTTAAAAGACCAGTGCTCTTGATCCAGCATGACAGCAGTTTAGAAGTCAGCTGCTGTACTTTGCACAGTTTTGTTTGGATACTGCTACCATTATTCAAACCATATTTTCATAAGCCCCTGACGAAGCCTTTAATTAAGGCGAAACTCGGCCAGAGTTGGGCAAGAGTATTTTAATCAATTTTGTGCTTAATAAAGACCTTCTTATTCAACGATTGGTCTCACTATACTTCTGTTGCTTTCTGTTGTAATATTTGCAGTGTTGCCTTTTCATAGGTAGACTTCTTTCTGTTTGAGTGCTGGCATTTAGTGCTGTTTTGATATGCAAGGTTTACTATATTGCACTCAGAACTCAGTTTTCTCATGGCTATCTGATGGGCTAGCCAACACGCTTTACAGTAGGCCTAATACCGTATGAATTCCAAGTGTATTCTTTACAGGGTTTTCCGATTGGCATGATATAAATGATATTTTTATCTCAGAAGGCTGAATGCTCTTTTCATGTAAAATCCCTCTTTTTGGATTGGGGAAGTGGATAAGTCACTTTAAAGTAAATGCATAATTTTAAATTGTGTGTGTGGAGGAGGGTTGGTGGCTCATGATTGTAAGGTTCCCTTAGTGCACCTAATATCCTTGTACCTGCCCGGAGGATTCTGGTAGGTTTACCAGTTCCCTAGAAATATCACTGACACTTTATCTGCCACTCCTCTGGGACCCCTGACCCCTGCTTTTCCCACTTCCCTAGCATTTCAAATCACTGAATGGGTAAACTCCTGTTCCCCGGCCTCCTCAGTAATTTGACCTGGGGGGGGGAATGCTATTTCATCCCTTGCCTCAGGCAGTAGATTGTCCTGAGCTGCCCTTGCTTGTGACCCAGATTGGTTGCTGTGTAAGACAGGTTGCTGGGCTCGATGGACTTGTTCAGACCCAGCATTGCACCACTTGCCTTCTTATGCTTCTAAGAGAGATCCAAAAACTATTTGGAACCTATACTCCTTCTCCTCCACTGTTGTCTCTCCCTCTGCATATGCAGCTCCTGCAGGATCCACACATTTATAGCACTCATTGCTGCACTTCTCACCCCAACCAGTTACACCACATCCCCAACCACCACCTCCAGTTACATCAGCCCACAAGCAGCTACGCACACACACACACACTCTCCTAAATAGAGTGACACACACTGAAAGGCACACAAAGGCAGGAAAAAAAAACAACAAAGTTTCAAACATACAGAGAGACAAATTGGCAAAACAAACATAGAAAAAATAAGGGCATCAAATGAAAAATAAATCATTACCACACAAGCACTGCACACACTATCCAAGAACTGCCAATAATCTACAATATGCAAGCTCCACCAGTAGCCATCATTGAAAGCATCAGGTCCCAAAAGACAAGGAAGGTTTGAATTAACTAGCTGGTGTAAAAGCATCTAAACAGAGTGGATGATGTATACATATACTTTGTTTATAAACTTTGAAAATGCATGAATGCTCGTAAACCATGCCCCAAACATGCCTATTTACAGTTAGTATGTGCTCACTATTACATGTGATCACATCAGTACACACATGGTTTCTGCACATCCGCCATGTAACTCTTTGAAAATTATCTCCATAGAATATCTCCCCAAATATGATTTGTGTGATCTGCTATCCTTGAGATAAAATTTTGATCACTGAAATGAATAAAAAAAAATGAAAATGAATCCCAGATTATTAGACTCCTCGGTTGTGAACCCATAATTATGAATCCCTAAAGGCCAAACTGGATCATCTGTAATCTTCATATCAGTGTTTTGTCTTTTTTGTTAGTTTTTATAACTGTCTTAATTTTCACATTATTATCTTTTATAAAAATGCAACAGTAATGAAATAATACACTGATATGCATTTCATAGCTTTGACAGAATTACAAACTGAACACATAAAATCAGTCATTTGCATTCCTAATACATTGTCTGACCCATTAATTTATCTGCATATATAGAATTAATAGACATGAATTTCGATTTCAAAAGTTTTAGCAAAACACAATGGGCCGGTTTTCTTTTTCAGTTGCATTACAATCATTAACAGCAAGAGTATGTCATTGTGAAGTATGATGATGCAAAAATGTTTCTAGATAATAAGCTTTTGAAGCTTAAGGGACATTCTGCAGGCATTTCTTATAATAGTGAGAATAAATGTGTTTTGTGTTATTTTGTGTGTTATTATTTTGTAGTGTTGAATATATATATATATCCACTGTGGTGATAAGTTGCAAATTTCTAAGAAACCATAAACCTATTATTGAGTATTTAATGTTATAATTAAATTGTATTATGAGTATGGCAGATTATATATATATATTTAGTCTTGACATGGTGCTTCAGAGAAGTGATGATATAACGTATAATTGATTTTGGAGATGTTTTCTTTTTTGCGTTGTATCCTGTTTCTTCCTGAAGATGAGAGAGGGACATAAGCTTCATACTTGAAGACTTTGTCATTAGATTCATTTTTCTCTACATGTGTACTTTACAAATTTTCCTGTATTTGAGATTTAGCTAAGGGGAAACAAACGGAAAACTGAAAACAGTTTGATAATTAATTTATCTTTATTAGATGACAAACTGTTTTGTTTACTGCCACCTTTTGCAATTTGGTGAAAAGGGTATGATTTTTTTTTTTAATCCAAGCCTCTGTTGACCAATAGTTATAAAATGATCACAGTCCAAAAATGATCTATAAAGTATGCGTTGCCTGAAATCATAAGTGAATCATTAACCTTTACCACGTAGTTTTAACTGAACTGTTTTGGTGTCTTATTTTCCAAGGGATTTCAAGGATTGCCAGGAAATTCAGGTATACCAGGCTCCCCAGGTGTTCAGGTAATTTTGGATCTAATAAAAGACATTGTACCATTTGCTTTGCTTTCTTTAATCAAAGGCTGAATTTTCAAAGCCATTTATGTGCATAAAACCAAGTTTTATGCATGTAAATGACTGTTGGAAAACAGCCCAGGGCTTGGCATTTATGAAAGTATGCATGTAACCCAGTTCCACATGCACTTGTGTGCATCATGTAGAGGCATTCCAAGGAGGCAGAGGTGGAACTTCTGCACATATGTTTTTACTTTAAAATGTATTTATGTGCACAAGTTTATCCACCAATTCGTTCCCTCTGAAGAGAAGGTATCACTTTGCCTGAGTTAGTCTGTGTGTGTACTGAGCCAATTACCCGTGAATTTGTCAGAGCTAATTTATGCGCATACGTTTTGCTTTGAAAATTCAGGGTTAAGTCTGTGCATGAAAAGTAAACATAGACTTTATCCAAAAAACACACACTTAGAAAATTACCCTCTAAATGATTAATAGCACCACTGCTAATTTTGTGAACCAAAAGGATAATTAATTGTGATGCATTCTTTATCTTTGTTTAGGGACCACGTGGATTGCCAGGCTATAAGGGTGAAGTAGGAAGAGACGGTAACAAGGTAATATAAATTTAGGTTTGCTAAAACAGATGAAAGCAAAATAAAAAATAAATAAATAATGGTTGCAATGTTAATTATAAAGATTACCAAAGAAACGTATGTTATTCATACACTAATTTTACATTAACATATCTACAATGTAGAGACAATACTGTCATTTAATTTTAAAGTTTCAAATGCCATGTGTATTCTTAATATATTTATTCAAGTGTTTTTGAGAATCAAAAAGATGCATTTCAAATGAATGTACAGAACAGTGAAATGAGGACTGTGCTGCAGGACACCCACATTTTTACATAGGGAATGATGCACTAAGGTTTCTGAAAAAAAAACATACCCTCCAAGAAACCCCTGAAGTCTTTGCTGGCAGAAGAGAATCTATCCATCTCATGCTGGCACACTTCATGTTGCTAAGTTCCCTTAGGGTGCACTAACTTTGAAATTTGAGAAACCCGAAATGAGCATCCCCCAAACCCATTTAAAAATGAAATCAAACAGATAATGACCCAAAATGAAAATGACTTGGAAAAACAAAAAAAAAAAACAGTGCACACCCTTATTAGTCTGTACCTTAAACGGAATCTTCTCCATCATTGGTAACCAATGTAATTCTTTCTTATAAAGAGTCAATGTCGTTCCCCAGTCTAATGCATATACCATGCAGATAGCAGCATTTAGTGACAAGTCCAAAACCTGGAGGGCATGTTTAGGCAACCCTAAATATAGAGAGTTGCCATAATCAAGATTACTTAACACAATAGTCTGGACTACCATCCAAAAATCAATACTAGATATTTAATATATACTTCAAAGGATGAATCAATTTCAACTTAAAAAAGGAGATCTTGGCTACATTATTTATTTGGGACTACATTGAAAGACTAGAATCTAACAGCATACCTAAGTTATGGGTCTTATTCTTAATTCCACAGAATGGCCATATAATATGAAATTCACAGGTAGTATTGGCAAAATGCTTTTAGCCAACCCTAGAATCACAGTTTTACTATAATGCAAAACAAGCCCCTTTTAACTCATCCAATTATTAATAATGGTTATAGCATTAGAAAGCTCAGCTTGTGGATCCCCAGATGACTGTGAGACTCAATCCAAAGGCAAACAAGAACTGAAATGAAGATCCTTTTATACTGCTGTAGACAGGCAACTCACTGGGAGGAGTTTGGATGGCCACACCTAGCTGGCCCTATAACTGATGAGAAGTGCTGTGGGCCAGCCCCTAAGGAAAAGGGTGTGGCCCAAACCAGGAAGTCCATACAGACCCAAGCAAGCCTCAGGCAGGCCACAAGGACCTCGAAGGCCTCCCAGGCCCTGGCGCAAATCCTGTATAGTTCATAGGCGAGACCCTGGCTTCGGAGCGGCCTCCAAAAAAGGTGAGATGCCTCCTGTGGCACAGCTACAGGAGGAATCGTAGCAGTATGCTTGTTTATATTGAACAAAACGGGATGACAGTGCCTTGTGGAATCCCCATGGTTACAGGAAACCATTCTGAACTAGTATTATTAAAATAAGCTTGTTGCTGTCACCCATCCAATTATGACTGAAACCACTGCAGCACTACTCCACCTACGCCCATTTCACACGATTTCATTAACAAATTTGCATGGGAAATAGCGTCAAATGCGGAAGTGATGTCAACTGGACAAGTATTTCAATTTTTTAGTGCTCTAACTCAGCCTTTCTCACCTTGAAATAATTTTAGGGTCTTATGGAACCCCTGTTTAACAGTAAGTTGTAGATATAATAATCCAATAATAATTGTCAATGATCTTTTGAGTAGAGAATATTTTTCTGTGGATCTGTTTATTTTGGCTAACTTATTAGCCTCCACTTTTTGTTTAGATCCCACTCCATAAATTTTAAAAACTTGTGATTTCTTTTATAGGCCTATGCATGCATAAAAAGTATCATTTTTTAAATTAAAATTAAAGAGTCAAATATACTTCTTTAATTTATTTATTTAAAGTCTTTTATAGACCGGTATTCATGAGAACATCATATCGGTTTACATGGAACTTAAAAACAGAAGTACATAGAACAGGGTGCAATAACTGGGAGGGGGAAAAACAAGAAGGAATAGGAAACATTACAGATAAAACTTGATTATATGTCGAATAAGGCGACAATAATTGTACAGGCAGGCTAAAAACTCAGAAGGAAACAAAGTATGCATGTCTTCTTTATGCACATCATTAATGTGAAACCTGTGCTCATTTGTTACTGTACAAACAATTAATTCTGTGTCAAACTTGATAAGCACATACGGATTTCATCAACTGAAATGAGACGATTTCTGTCCTTACTCTTGATGCTTGTTAAACAAGAAAAAGCTTGCTCACATGCAAGAAACTGAAAACTGCAGCAAAATGATAATTGCCTTCCTGTGAATGGCAGGATGGCGTGTGAAGTTCAAAAAATGAGTTTTTTTCAATCATGATCTTTCGTGGAATCTCTAGCAACTTCGAGGAACCTCTCAGTTACATAACCCTTGAAAAAACCAAACTGATCCTTGTGTAATATCATATTAAATTCTAAAAAATCTTCTAAATTATCAAGATCCATTTTTACAATATTTGCTAAGAGAAAGATTGGAAACCAGCCGATAGATAGAGTCAGTGATGATTTAGAATGTTTCTTTAAGACAGGCCTTATAATTGCCTGTTTTAATACTGGAACTTCACCAGACTGTAACGATTGATTAACAATTATGATAAAAAGCTTTTAATACATGGAATCATATTCTTTAATAGCAAAAATGGGCATGGATCCAAAATACTGAACATCTGTTTTATCACAGAATCAAGGGGTCAATAGTCAGACTTAGTTGGCTAAGTAACAGGGTCATTTATCAAATCACGTTAGGGCCTTATCAAAGGTGTTAGGGCCCTAACACCTGCGATAACGCTTGCGAATCATAACGCATCGTGAGATACATATGCAAACTTTAAAAATTTAGTCAAAAGGGAGAAATTTGGGTGGGGGTTTATGAAAATGAGGGGTATTTAACATTGCGTGTGATAGCATAATGCATGCTATCGCACAATTTTACGCTGGAAATAACTACACTACTTTTCCTGACGGTATGCCTGAAATGGAATTTATGATAAAAATCACAAATCCCATTTTGGGCAGGAGAGAGAGAGAGGAAGGGAAAAAGAGAGCCTCTGGGGAGGCACACATAGTCATCTATTTATACCACTGTAAGAGGGGCAACTAGTATCTCCGGATGAGGTTATGGTGGTGGCCTAGGTTTTGGAGGGCAGTTTTGCATGCACAACCAGAGGTACAAAGAGAACAGTACACATCAGTGAAGATTTGATGTGATTTGGAGTGAGGAAAGGTACACAAAGATGAGATTTGTACATTGTACTCTCAACCTAGTTTGATGTACTTTCTATCTAGCTGCTATCAAGCTAGGTTGAGAGTACATTGTACAAATCTCATCTTTGTGTACCTTTCCTCACTCCAAATCACATCAAATCTTCACTAATATCTACTGTGCTCATACCTCTGACTATGCATGTAAAACTGCCCCAAAACCTAGGCCACCACCAAAACCTCACCCCGAGTTACTAATTGTCCCTTTTACAGTAGTATAAATAGTTTGCTTATTGAAGAGCCTTACAAAGAGTCTCTGTCTCTCTCTTTTTTTTTCTCAAACCCAGAAAAGCAGGCTAGATTGCACATTTTGCTTTGAGTTCAAATCTGCCCCCTCCTAAAAACCAGGCAAACAATTATGCAATTATATACAACTTCTGTAGTAGGCTCAAATATATATTGAACAATAAAAAGTTCACTTAGGGACAGATTTTCAAAAGGTTACGCGCGCAGGGCCTATTTTCAAAAGGCCCGGTGATACGCATAAAGCCACGGGATGCATGTAAGTCCTGGGGCTTGCAAAAAGGAGCGGGGCGGGATGGGACCAGAGGCTCCCGGCACAGCGGTCATTTGCCGCTGTGCCGGGGTACACATGCCGGCAGTCAGGGCTGAAGTAAGTTTTGAAATAAAAGAAAAAAGCAGAAAAAGGTAGGGGGGAAGGGCGGGAGAGGTAGGGGAAGGGAAAGGAAGGTGGGGTGGGGTGGGGGGTAGGGAATGGGGGAAGGCAGCGCAGCTTGGCGTGGGCTTGGCACCTGCAAGGTGCACAATTGTGCACCCCCTTGCCCGCGCTGACCCCCCGATTTTATAGCATGTGCGCACATGTTATAAAATTGCATGTCCATGTGTGCGTGCCGGATAGCGCGAGCACATGGACGCACACGCATATCTATTAAAATCTTCCCCTTAGCGAATTTAGGAAGCCTTATGAATCCAGGAATACCTGCATTCTTCCTTTGCAGGACCTTCTGTTTTACAGAAAGCACACTACCATAGGGCCGATCCGGATTCTGCCCTACCAGGTTCATTTAAAGACTCTACCGTCTTCTTCATGCCCATTCTCCACACAAAGGGCACAAAAAGAGAGGACCTGCAAAGCCCCATTTCTGGATTGTTCCTGTCTCTCTGGATTCCCCTTGTTCTTTCAGGTTGTGAATCATCACTAAGAACATAAGAAGAACATAAGAACTACTTCAGAGTGTTATTTTTAAGTATGCACATTTGCTCCTCAGATGTTGGCTGGGTCACTAGGCTAATGTCCATAAATTCTTTGGCCATACTGACACTCCTTTGCCAAGTGCCCTTTCTGTCCACAGTTAAAACATCTGGACGAGATTGGCGTCTGGAACCAGCCAAGGCTTCTTTCTCAGAGGTTCGTTGCTGAGGTCCTCTGTCTTCTGTACATTGCAAGGGCACTGTTATGGGATGTCTCTCCAATCCCCTTATGCCAGTAGGCATTGACAGTGCCTGGTGGAAGGCTTCCACCACATCCAGGGCTCCCTCCAGGGTGAGCCCAGTATGTCTGCAGTCCCAATTCCACATGGGCCTGTCCAGACTCTCTAGGAACTGCTCCAGGAGTATTTGATGAGCTGAAAGATGTCCAGCTGACATCTTTCAACAAAGGGAGAGGTTTCTGGGGCTCTCCTTGGGCTGTAGAGCCACCTGTAAGAACTGCTGCCGGTAGTATTCTGGGGAGTACCCCGCTCTCTGAGGTATAGGAGCCTTGACATACTCATAGGATTGACTTTTGCCTGTGAGTAAATTAGCCAGGTAAGTTGTCCAGTTAGTCTCTGGCCAGGCCAACAGGCAGGCGGTCCATTCAAAGTTCTTTAGAAAGACCTCTGCGATCTCTTCTCCCTTCATCTTAAACAGGATATGTGAAGGTAAAAGTGCCTGAGTTATTCTGGACATAGTCGCTTGCAGGACCTCAGCTAGTTGAGTTAAGATTGTGCTTTGTTGTGTTAATTGGTCTTGTAGACATTGCTGTTTATCTGTTTGTGTTTGTACAGCATTTTGCAGCTGTTGCTGTCCTGTGGCCAGGTCCTGTATTACCTGTTCCATTTTATCTCTCTTTGGGGCCAGCTCCCAAACAGATAACTCACATAAAGCAGAGAAAATAAAAAACAGCTACTGGCCTGTCCAGCCCTATCCTACTATTTGACCCCTGATTGCTCAGGTGGGGATAGATAGCCCCCTTGGCCTGCTGTAGTAGAAACTGAAGTCAGAAGGCCCTAGGGAAAAAACAATGCAAGCAGTTTTTTTTCTTCTTCTTCTTGGAGGCTGTGGGTTTTTACTTGTGTTTCCCTTTCAAACCAAAAGAATCCCCGAACTGACACCACATGTAGTGTATTTCAGGAATGCCACAAGATCTGACTAACTTGGTTTGGATGCAATTATTTATTTACAGTGCATCAAATGTGCATAAATCAAAGTAATAGCTCACCTTGCATCAGGCACACACATTAGGTAGACACACAGCATACGGATATCCCCTGAGGTCCTATTAGCTCCTGTGAGGCCTTCCTAGCTCTCTAGGCCTGGTCTTTCATGGCAAGGTAAAGGGAACCTCCCTTCACCCAGAATCCCGAGTGGTCTTCTGCCTTAAGGAGGTGTGGGTTAAAAGTCTGAACTAGGCTCCTTAAGATGGAATGGGGAGTTGTTGGTATACTCTGTCACATCCCTTTTCAGGGGAATTGTCACACTGCAGGTATTTTTGTTCCATGTGCTACAACACTGTAGTTACATGAAATCATGGCCCAATTTCTAGTATGTAGGATTGAAAATATCACATTGATAGAATGCTTTTATAAAATCAGGAATCATAATGTCCAACAGATAAAGTGATATGGTTTCTTTAAAAGAACAAGAAAGGCTTCTGAAACAGGACCCTTATCAAATGGGCTGTTTTCACAGTGGAAAAAGGTAAACAGTGGAGTGCCTCAGGGATCTGTACTTGGACTGGTGCTTTTTAATATATTTATAAATTATCTGGAAAGGGGTACAATGTGTGAGGTAGTCAAATTTGTGGTTGTCACAAAATTATGCAGAGTAGTTAAAACTCAAATGGATTGTGATAAATTGCAGAAGGAACTTGTGAGACTGGAAGATTGGGTGTCCAAATGGCAGATGAAATTTAATGTGGACAAGTGCAAGGTGATGCATATATGGAAAAATAACCCTTGCTGTGTTTACACAAAGTTAGGTTCCACATTAGGAGTTACCACCCAGGAAAGAGATCTAGGCGTCATAGTGGATAACACATTGAAACCATTGGCTCAGTTTGTAAACAGAATGTTAGGAATTATTAGGAAAGGAATGGCGAATAAAGTGGTGGATGTCATAATGCCTCTGCATTGTTTCATGGTGAGACCGCACCTTGAATACTGTGTGCAGTTCTGGTTGCTGCATCTCAGAAAGTTGCACTGGAGAAAGTGCAGAGAAGGAATGGCTCCCCTATGAGGAAAGGCTAAAGAAGTTAGGGCTGTTTGTTAGCGCTCACCCCGCCTGGAGGGCAGAGTTAGCAATCTGTTAGCTCTCACCCTGCCAGGAGGGCGTAGTGAGCGATCTGATAGGCTTGACTCATGTAGGAGGAGAGGTTAGCAATCTGTTAGTGCTCTGCTCCCCCAGAAGGGAGGAGTTGGCAAAGTATTATGCTTTGTTCCTGTAGAAAGAGGAGCCAGCAACCTGTATGATCCTCACAGGGAGTAGGCTATCTGATATGGTCTGATGTGGGTTGGCTCCCACAGAGTGGTAGATGATTAAACCGCTCTATTAGTGTAAGGAGTAACACTTAGTAGAAATAGTGAATCCCTGGGCAGATGGCAGATGACAACACCCTCAAGTGGAGATCCTGAGAGGGACCACCGGCTAGGCTGGAGTATTGAGACTGGAAGTAGAACCACTAGAGGTGGCAGTAGTGAGCTGATGTGCCCAGCAGGGCTGAAGTCCCTCAGATACTGGAATCACAATCTCTGAGTTGCTGAGCTATAAGGAGAGACTATAGGTAGTGAGTAGACAGGGTATGCTGGACATACAACCAGTGGTAGATGATACTCTCACACTTGTAGATATCTGTAATGTTTTCTTATGCAACAGAGTCTTCAGTATTCAGGAACAGGAGCCGCAGGTGAATACTGATTCCTGTAGGCAGTCTGAAATAGAACTCACAATAACTGTGTATGGGATGGCTTCTGGAATAGAAGAGAGGCTAGGAGAGATTTAGGAACATAGGCCCTCGTGGAGCGAGTGCCGGTTCCAGTCTGTAAATCTGTAATAGTAATCCATAAGATATAGGTATGCAATATCTTCTGAGGAAGAGGAGAGTCTGAGAAAGGTATTAGGAACATAGGCCCTCGTGGAGCGAGTACCGGTTCCTATCTGCAATCTGCAATGGTAATTCACGATCTCTGTACCTGCGATAACATCTTAGACTGAAGGGAGTCAGAGATTAGGAACATGGGCCCTCGTGGAGCGAGTACCGGTTCCTGTCTGTAATAGCACTCACTGTGTTCACGTCTGCGATCGCCTCCAGGCAATAGGAGCCTTCTGAGTATTCGGGAATGTAGGCCCTCGAGGGGTGAGTACCGGATCCCGTCCAACAATCTGAAATCAAGAAGAGAGAGAACGGGGCCCCCAAGAAGCGGGTACCCCTAGGTGAGTCTGTAGAGGCAGAGCAGCGGAGAAAGGATTCCCCGAGAGTTGCGAGGAAGGGGTTCCTACCATTGTCCTTGCTAACTCGAATTGAATTAGCAGTCATAGACCTTTTATGTTGGAAGCGGATGACGTCACAACAGGGGGACGCCCCCGAGGTTCGCGCCCTTGCTGGTACAAAGTCTGGAGCACACGTGCGCGCCCTTACATCATCCGGAACATGGCGGATCCGTAGCGTCAAGCCAGCCCGGGGATTCCAGAAAGAATATGGCGAAGAGAAGCCGCGGCCACATCTGTCCATCAGAGCCAAAGGGAGTCGCCACAAGGTAGAGAGGGTGGAGCGAGGGATAGAATAGACACGAACGCAACACTGTTCAGTTTGGAGAATGACTGAGGGCAGATATGATAGAGGTCTACAAAATCAAGAAAGGACTTGAACAGGTTAATGTAAATCAGTTATATACTCTCTCAGATAATAGAAGACCTAGGGGGCACTGCATGAAGTTAGCAAGTAGATCATTTATAACAAATCAAAGAAAATTCTTTTTCACACAGTGCTTAGTTAAGCTCTGGAATTCATTGCCAGAGGATATCATTATGGAGGTTAGTGTAACTGGGTTTAAAAAGTTGTTGCATCGTGTAGTTCACCTTCTATATGTTTTGATGATTGTACTGCCCATACTCTTCAATAAAAATGATTCTGACAAAAAAATGGTTTGGATAAGTTTCTAGAGGAAAAATCCATAAACTGCTTTAATAAGCAATAGTAGCTTGTGATCTATTTAATGTTTGGGTACTTGCCAGGTTCTTAGGGCCTGGATTGGCCACTGTTAGAGAAACAGGATGCTGGGCTTGATGGACCTTGGTGTAATCCAGTATGGCATATCTTATATTCTTATGTTCTTAATGTGTGTTCTGAAATATATTTTACATTCCTTTTGAATGGGATATGATAAAGTAAGGGAAAAAAGCTGGCACTGCGTAGCTCTCATGATTATCCATGGGAGATAAAGAAAATAATTTTCATGTTTTTGTTCTCATAAAAAAATAATGGGAATTGTGTAGCAAAAAAGGAAAGCCCAAAACATTATTCCTGAGGTAACTATATTAATGGCTGAGAACTTTGGGAGATGAGTAAAAGCTTTGTAAGTGGGAAAAGGGGATGTCTAAAACCTTGTAGATCACTCTGAAGGCAGAATGGAGGTTATTAATGAAGCATCTATGATGGTTCTGCCTCCTATGTACCTTGAATTTTCTTTTATCTAAAAACTCTGCTAAGAATTGTTTGCCTGCAATGAAAGAACCTACATTATGACAGCTGCTATTCAGCAATACCTGAATGTCTACCACATGAAAGTCTAAAATGCTGGAACTGAAACAACTCTTTTCTGTTTTCAGTAATTAATATTTATATGTAGACTGTAGAAGAAATGATAGGTATTCTTTGATGTTGGTATATTAAAAGAGGTGTCCAAACTAACAACACTCAAGATAATAGGGACGCTTTCTGGTGAGGTGAGGTACTTAGAACCATCAGAAAAATACTATAAGGCCCGTTTATTTATTTAACACTTTTATATACCGAAGTTCGTAGTACATCACATCGGTTTACAAAGAACAGATAGAGAGGAGGAAATGGAAAAGAGCAGGGTAGAAATTACATTAAACAAAATAACTGGTTAAACAAAATAACAATAAATAAAAGGTTGTAATAATAGAAGGTTAAGAGGATACATGAGGAAGGATAGACAGAGAAGGGGGAGAACAGTAGTAACATAGTAACTGAATCAACATGATAAAATGATAAACTCTGAGAGGGAATATATACAGGAGATTTGGGTCGATGTGTAAGGAAAAATGTCCAGGAGATTGGGACAGGTGTTGGCAGAGGGAGAGGTGCGGAGTTAAGTGAAGGCCTGTTTAAAGAGCCAAGTCTTTAGCTTTTCTTTGAAAGTTTGAGTGCAGGGCTCAAGTCAACTCAGTGGGCATTGAGTTCCAGAGGGAGAGGCCAGCAATGGATAATGCTCTGTCTTTGGTGGAGATGAGGTGTGTGAGTTTAGCTGGGGGAATGAATAAGGTGCCAGTGTAAGCTGATCTGGTGAGTCTGGTGGGGGTATGGAAGTATAGAGAATTGTTTAGCCAGTGCATGTTTGGATTGTAGAGGGTTTTATGAATTATAGTGAGGGTCTTAAATAGGATTATGAAGGAGATGGAGAGCCAATGGAGCTCTTTTAGGATGGGGGTGATGTGGTCACATTTGCGGGAGTTTGTGAGGATACGGGCGGTGGCATTTTGAAGCATTTGAAAGGGTTTGAGGGAAGCAGCAGGGAGGCCAAGTAAGAGAGAGTTACAGTAATCAAGTTTGGAGAAGATTACTGCTTGGAGGATGGTGTGGAAATCATTAAGGTGAAAGAGCAGTTGAGGTTTTTTGAGGACATGTAGTTTGTAATAACAATATTTCATGGTGGCGCTGATACATTTTTTGAAGTTGAGATTGCAGTCTAGGGTGACGCCAAGGTCTCTTACCTGAGGTAATATGTGGGGAGATGGGGGGTTGGGGATGGGAACAGTGGGAGGACCAGGGTTGGTTATGAGAAATGAGGAGGAGTTCAATTTTTGAGGTGTTGAGAGCAAGGTTTAGATTTGATAGGAGATGACTAATGGATGAGAGGCAGTTTTGCCAGGTTTGGAGGGATTTGGGGATGGATTCATTGATAGGAATGAGAATTTGGATGTTGTCTGCATAAATGAAGTGGGTGAGACCAAGGTCAGATAGGAGACGACAGAGGGGCAACATGTATATATTGAATAGGGTAGATGATAAGGAGGAGCCTTGGGGGACACCACAGGTGAGTTTGATGGGGAGGGATTCATTGTTTCCAATTTTAACTTTGTAGAATCTGTTGTCGAAGTAAGACTTAAACCAATTGAGAGTGGAGCCAGTAAAATCAATTTCAGATAGTCTGCTTAGGAGGATTGTGTGGCTGAAGGTATCAAACACTGAGAAGATGACAAGTAGGGCGAGGATGTATGATTGGCCATTGTCAAGACCTTTGATGATGGTTTCAGAGAGGGAGAGGAGTAGAGTTTCGGTGTTAAAGTATTTCAAGAACCCAAATTGTAAGGGGGAGAGAATGTTATGTTGCTCAAGGTGTTCAGAAAGTTGGGTGTTGTCGACCTTCTCTAGGAGTTTTGCAAGGAAAGGGAGATTGGAAATGGGTCTGAAGTTGGCAGGTTCTGATGGATTTAGGTTGGGGTTTTTTTTAACATGGGTTTGACTATGGGCGTGTTTCAGGGTATCAGGGACAATTCTGTGGTTGAGGGAGGAGTTGATGAAGTCAGCTAAGGGTATGGCTAGGGTGGAGGAGATCGATTTAAGAGAATTGGGAGGAATGGGATCAGCTGGGTGGGCTGTGGGTTTTATTTTCTTAATGAGTGTTTCAGTTTCAGAGGCAGAGATGATGTTGAAAGAGTTGAAGGTGGTATGAGGATTTATGGGGGGTGTGAATGTTGGGGTTGGGTGGGGGAAGATTCATCATGATGTTGGAGATTTTGTCATTGAAGTATTTAGCAAGAGTGTTGCATTTAGTTTTGGGGTCGGTGTCAGGTATGGGGGGAGTGGAGGGTTTGATGAGCTTAGACACATATGAGAAAATAATTTTGGCATTAAATTGGAGGTTGTGTATTTTTTGGGAGTAATAATCACGTTTGGTTTTCAGAATAGCATTTCTGTATTTGTGAAGGGTGAATTTGTAGGTGGCAAGTAGGGATGGAGAGGGATCTTTCCGCCAGTTCTTTTCATGGTTCCTGAGATTGCGTTTCAGGTTTTTGAGTTCAGGGGTGTACCAGGTTTTTTTGTGTTGGATGTCAGGATTTATTTGTTTGGATATGAGGGGGCAGAGTTTGTTGGTGATGTTAGTGTTGATGTTGGTCCAAGTAGCAAGGGCGATGTCAGGGTTTGAGCTGTCTAGTTCACTTAGGGCAGTAGTAAATGAGGTAATGAGGTCTTCTTGTTTGCATGGTTTTCTGTAATGAATGAGGGTGGTGTGGTTAGGAGGAGAGGTAGGGTTTTTGTTTATGGAGAAAGTTGATTTTATAATAGAGTGGTCGGACCAGGGGACCCTGGAGCAGGAGGGAGGTTTGGGTGTGTGGATGAGGGAGTTTACAAAGATTAAGTCGAGGGTATGGCCAGCTTTGTGAGTGGGGATGTTGATAATTTGTTTCACACCATAGGAGGGCTTCACAGTTAGGAGAGGGGGGATAGAGTCAATGTGTAAGTTAAAATCTCCGAGAATAATGGCTGGGGAGTCGATGTCTATGTTCTTTGCAATGTATTCAATGAGGGGGGAGGGGTTATTTCCGAGAAGGCCGGGGAGTAGACATGGGGAGATTTGAATAGACCAAGTTCAATTCTGGATTCGGTGTTTATGGGTTGTAGTCCGAGATTGAGGGTTTTTTTTGCAGGAAGTAGGAGGCCACCCTCACGTTTTTTTTAGTCTGGGAATGGAGAAGATGTCATAGAGGAGGGTGGGTTGCTGGTTGATGAGGACAAGGTCAGTCGGTTTAAACCAGGTTTCAGTGATAGCACAAATGTCTGGTTTAAGGTCGAGAAGAAAGTCATTTAGGATGGGTTTTTTTTTGACAAGGGATTGAGAGTTAAATAGTATGATGGAGAAAGCTGTAAGGCCAAGGAATTGTGTTAGTGTGGATGTCATTATGGGAATGAGGGATCTTGGGTAGTTAGGGGGTGAGTTTTGGGGGCTATTTTGTAGATTGGAGGGTGATATGAGATTTTGGGAATGTGGAAAACTTCCATGGAGGAGGATGTGGGAGGAAAGAGTAGGGAGAACAAAAAGGGGGAGGGGGAGAAGGGGATGTCTGAATACTGGTTGGAGGGAGGGGGAAGTGAGGGTGTAGTGGAAGTTTGGGGGAGAAGGAGGGTTTAGTTCCAGAAGGTCCCAAGGTAGTGATCCTGTCTGCAGCTCGACTAGTGATTATTTAATTGAAGGTGGGTGCAAGGAGTGGTTGATTGGAGTATCTGAAAGCTGGTCGGTGGAAGACAGGATCATAGGCCCTGGCAGGTCAGAGCTGGATGTGTAGAGGCGTCTCAGTAGGCTTCATAGGAGGGACGTGGGGAAGTCACAGAAGGGGGGGCAGGAGAGAACAGATTGGGAGGGGTGAGGGCAAGTCCAGTTGAGCTTTAGAGTGGTCAGACTTTGGAGGCTTCGTAGAAGATCAAGGGGCAACACAAAGGGGCGCACTAAGGGGCAGGCCCCTTAGTCGCGCTCCTTTGGTGCAAGATGCCTGCGGGTCGCCGTCACCCTTCTCCATCTCCCATCCCATTTACATTATGTAAGACTCTAACTGACTCTTTCCATTTCTGTCCTTTTCTCTACTCCTAGAAATCCCCTTTGCTTGTCCCACAGTTTCTTGAAATCTGACCCTTTCTTTGTCTCTACCGCTTCAGATGGGAGAGTGTCCTCTCTTACCATGAAGAAATATTCCCTCAGATTGTTCCTGGTCTTCCTGTTTCACCTTCATCCCATGATTTCTTGCTCTCAAGCTTGCCTCCTGTGTGCTTATTCTTTGGAATTATTTAAAGTTTCTGTTATACACTTCTCTACTTTCTTTTCCCTGCGGTATACACATATAGGATTTTGAGTAAACATGTTTCTCTTTAATTTCCCAACAATATTTCTGTGATGCTCTTTAAAAAATAGTAGCTGTATCTGCACAACCAAAGCAAAGTCCAATTTTTACAAAATCTTCTTACAACCATAGCATATGCATGAAAGCCTGAGAAATAACCTTCCCCAATACATTTTGCACTCACCAGCACTTTGTCAAGGGACATAAGTAAATGTTTAACACAATCATTTATCACTTTTGAAAATCAACTTTTTATCACCAAAATTGGACATTTTATGATCTTTAACTATTTACTACACTTTTTGTATCTAACTTTAAAAATAGCACTTTAGACTTAGATGCACAACTACATATCTTTGAAAATTTAGACCTGAGTGTCTTCTCTGAGGCCTATATTTATATCTATAGAAAAGCATTCATATGGATTCCATATAATTATCTTAAGCTCCAAAAGCTAGATGGCTGATGCTTTTTCTTAGCTGTAATAATACCTTTCTTCTCAAAATATTTTAGACTTCAGTTTGGCAGTTGGTTTTATAACTTGATTATGATTAAGCTTATCAGTTGTCCTTTGACATAGCTGTCTTGCAAAATGATTCAGGACCACAAATAACTGCAAGAAATCATTGTACAGAAATCAGAGAAAACCTGTGGCTTATTAATTTGACCCTTTACCAAAGAAATCTTTCATGAAAAAAGTCATAGAGCAATAGATGGCTTAAGATGTTTTTTGTATGTCATGAAAAATATATTGATGGCGTTTGTATATTTCTGAGTCATATGATAATTCATGCATACAAAATTTTAAAGCATTTCAAAGATGAAGCTCCCACAGGCTTCAAATTGAAATGCCTGTCCAACTATTATACCAAAATTACTTCTAAGAAAAACTGCTCTTATTGAAGATAGTTAGCATTGCTTTCTTACAGGCAGATGTTTGTAATATAAAGTTGAATTTTTCTCAGGAATAATTCAAACTAGCATGATAATAAATTGGCAAGTTAATCTCCTCACTCCCAGCAGTAACTGTAAAAAGTTTTGGGAATCCTGACATCTGGACAAAGACAATGGAAGGAAAAATCCATAAATAAACTTGTATAACTAGAAGTTTCCCCATTTAAATGTGAACAAGAGTCTATTAAGCTTGTTGCCAAAAGTTTTTGATGGGGATTCACTGTCCTTGAAAACCTAAGGCTGCACATTCAATGCAGTAAAGTCAGAGAAAGTTTGGCATGACCTTCAGTTGTATCATTTTATTGCATGTTAAATTGTGTATTTCTATAGCATGTTCTGAATTTTTCTAAGTGACTGCTGTTCCTCATCTCAAAAACACACAAAGACAATAAATAATGTGAATTATAACACACATTTCTTATGAGGAGATAATCAACTAAGGCCTGGATTTATCAAAATGCACTAAATACTGCATGTGATAGAGAAAGTGGCATGATTTATGGTAATAGGCAGTTTATTGCAATTTGTGCTAATACCTATGGGTCAGATTTTAAAAGGGTCACGTGCATAACATACGCACGTAACCCCCAAAAACCTGTCCCTGCCTGCCTCTGTGCTATCTTGCATAGGCTCGGTGGCGCGTGCAATCCCCGGGACGCACGTATGTCTCAGGGCCTGCAAAAAGGGGCATTCTGGGGGTGGGGCCGTGGGCGGGGCCATGGGCGGGGTGCCAGCCCGGGGTCAGACCGAGACCTCTGGCACAACTGCTGTGCCGGGGGATGGAGAGCCGGTGTGCAAAAATTACGCCTGCCCGGAGGTGAGGTTTAGATATTAATGTAGGGGTTAGGGGCCACTTTGTTTTTTTGTTTTTTTTTCCGCCCCCGGAACACCCCCGGAACACCCCCGAATGTCACGCCTCCCCGACACGCCCGACATGCCCCCGACACGCCCCCCAAGCGAAACCCCGGGACTTGCGCGCATCCCGGGGCTTTGCACGCACCGGCGGCCTATGCAACATAGGCGCACCGGCGCACAAGTCCCCTCCACGCGTAAATCCAGCTGGATTTACACACGCAGGGCTTTTACAATCTGCCCCAAGATGAACATACTGCCTAGGTTTATCTACCTGTTACAATATTTACCTATTGATTTACCCAAGATTTTTTCAATAATCTCATTGAGCATATATCAAGGTTTATCTGGCAAAATAGGACTCTGAGTGAAATTAAGTACCTTTTCGTGCACTAAGAATGGGGGTGTCATGTCCTTGTCTACGTTATTACGGTAATACTGAGCCTCCAGACTGGTGTGCCTGAAGGTCTGGTTGAGCAGAGATTATACCCAGCCATGGGTATCTCTTGAGACATGGCAGGGCAGGAGTGCTGAACTTGACTATTTTGCCATACCTTTCCCCTATGTCTTCCTAGGCGTGAAAGGTTACTCGTGAAAGACCCATAATTGCACATATCACGAGGGTATGGAGAGGACTGTGCAAGACTCTACAGCTCAATCTAGGGGATCACCTCCAAAGGCGGTGTTAAGGGATAACCCATCTTTGTCCATAGCTATTTTCTACCCAGACCTGGTTAGCTGGGGGTGGGAGGGTTTACAGCATTTGAAGCATTTGTGGGATGACAAAGGTTGGTTTCTATTGAGGATTTGCAGGATGATTTTGATTTAGAAGGATCCAGAGAGAGCTACGAAAGAATAAAGACTCAGCTTTCTAAATCCAAAAGACTGATGTCAGAAAGGAAGATGCCTCACAGGTGGAACAGATGCTTATGGTGCCGGCCCAAAAAAGAGGGTTATCTCTCTTTTATACAGAGCCATTATATAAATCTTAGAAGGGCAAGAGACTAATGGAGCGCTGATCACTCAGTGGAATGTGAAGCTGGGGATACGATTGACAAAAAGATTGAGTTGTTGTACATCTCTTTGGGCGTTTTTAACAGTAAGGTGATTAATAAATACATGTAAATTTATAAATAAATAAAATAAGAACACATACAATTTCGATCTGTAGCCGTAGATTGAGTTGATATATAAATTGGTGAGGAGAACTGACAGATATCCTCTATATTTTGTGTGCTTCTCTACAAGGCCCTCCAGATTATGCTGGAGAGGATGTGGGGAGGAGGGCTCACATCTTCATGTGTGGTGGACATGCCCATTGGTGAAAATTTTCTGGTAACAGGTTGGGGCAGTTATGGTGGAGATAATGGGATGTCCTTTGGGTTTATCTCCAGCACTGTGTATTCTTGGATTTTGGGTTGATCTGTTGCTGACAAGTGTCCAGCCTTATCTTAGCAATCAACATATCCATGTTGCCAGATTCACTATTGCATCACATTGGAAGCTTCAAGTGCTTCTTTCTCATTGATTTAGACAAATTCGTGATATTGCGGTTATTGAGAAAATGACATATTCTTTGCACAAAAAGTTGTTTATATATGATAAAGTGTGGAAGTCTACTGGAAATATTTGGAAAAGAGAGACAGGGGGTTAGTTTAGTGCTGTATTGTACAGGCTTTAGGAGACGTATTACTCTCAGATTTATGTCTAGAAATGTTCTTTGTCTTTTTGCAAAATTATTGCTATGCTTGTGTTATTTCATAAGTTGTCTGCTTGTCGTTTAAATAAAAAGTTTAAAAAAATATATAATCCTCTCCCCAATATGTCTCTCCTGCTTTATGGACATCAGCATTTCACTCCTTATTTATGGCAGGTCAAATATAGGTGGACAACATCTGTGTAAATAAATAAATAAATAAATGCCTCTCCTTTGGATTTTTGTGTCCAGTATGCTTAGCACTACATTTTTCAGTATTGAAATTTAGCTACCAAGAAGTTGACCACTTCTGGAGCTTTCTTAAAATCACTCCTCATTCCATCTACTCTCTCAGACAGGTCCACTAAGTTTCAGGTCTTAACATTACCTACAGAAGAAAGACAAGTTGTTTGTCTTATTCTATCTTCAACATTGCTCTCAAACAGGTCGATTCAGTAAAGTCCGAGGGAGAGCGGGCGAACGCCTGCTCGCCCAGTGCACGCACAGGCCACTTGCCTGTGTGCGCGATACAGTATTTAAATGAGGCCTGGCAGTAGAAATGGGCAAAAGGAGTCGCTAGGGACACTCTTCGGGACATCTGACTTAATATCGCCATGATATTAAGTCGGAGGATGCACAGAAAAGCAGTTTTTACTGCTTTTCTGTACACTTTCCTGGTGCCGGAAGAAATTAGCACCTACCTTTGGGTAGGCGCTAATTTCTGAAAGTAAAATGTGTGGCTTGGCTGCACATTTTACTTTCTGAATCACGCGCGAATAACTAATAAGGCGCGTGAATAACTAATAAGGCGCTATTAGATTTGGCGGGTTGGACGCGCATTTTCCGCCCCTTACTGAATAAGGGGTAAGGGAAAACGCGTGTCCAATGGCAGGTTAACAGTGCGCTCCGACGGAGCGCACTGTACTCTATCGGCCTGAAAGATATTGAACAGAACCTTGTTTCTGAACTGATTCTTGATGCACTCCACAAATAACTTTTCTCTCCTCAGAGCAAATTCCATTTACCACTACCCAATGATGTCTATTTTATTCAATTTTTATTTGATATACTTAATTTGATTTTATGAAACCTTGAGTCTTTCTTGAAGAAAGATTTATTAAAGAAATGCATGCCAGTGTTAAACAAGATTATGGAAAATGTTTTAGTTCAATTGAATGATTTTTTGGAAGATAGTATTCTAAATTGTCATTAAGAGGGTCAGAATACTGGAACGTTGCTTGTTTCAGTAAGCGACCTGCTGATGTGGCACTTTCATGGAGGGAGAGGGTGTGGATCCCTGTATTATGGTTTTCTGTGTGATGGGGCTTTGACATTCACTAATATTGTTCTCATATATATTTTTCAAGCTATGTGTAGTGGGAGGGAGTTTTATATTTAGGATTCCTTCCCTTGCTATAACTCCATCCTTTTGGGGGAAAGACTAACATCAAGCTAGGTGGAGAGAACATTGCCCAAATCTCATCTTTGGGTGAGTGTCCTCACTCCGAGGGTCATCAAATGTTCACGAGAGACCACTGTTCTGTTCGTACGTCTAACATTGAATTTCAAAGTGGCCCCTAACCCCCTACACTAATACCTAAACCTCACCTCGAGTTACTAGGTGGGCCTACCGTAGGGATACAAATGCCTATCTAGGGAGAGGACACTATGGCTAGGGTCTCTCTCTCTCTCTCTCTCTCTCTCTCACACCCCATAGGTAATTAGCATAAACTGTATATTAGCATAAAACACACCCCTTTTGCTATCGCATGCGATACTTATCGCATTTTGATAAATCCAGGCCTATATCCTTGCCACCTTTTATGATTGCCGGGCTCCTATTGTTTTTTTTTTAATTTTATAAAGAATTTAGGATTCCAATTTGTTGTGCAAAACCAAGATAAAATCAGTTATAAAATCTGACTTTTAAAAACTGAGATTAGTAAGGTGGCTAAAGAATGATTTTCAAACTGTCATGCAGTCACTTGTAATTTCTTTGCTCAATTATGTAATTCACTTTTTGCCCTCCACTTCTAGCCCCACTCTGGATTCTTCTTTACATTTTATTCAACTTATCAAAGTATCTGGTTATGAGGTTATTGATCATGCCACTTTAATTGTTTCTTTTGTCACCTAGGGGGATCTCAGTAAAGTAATGTCATTGTATTTTCATAATTTGAATTCTAACTTCCATGGGCAACTTATATGTATTTTTCCTGATCTTTCAAGGGCAACACAGGAGTGAAGAATAGGTTTTCTTCTACTTAGGCAGGAGGTACTGTCTTTTGGTACTACCTTTATACTCCACTACCCTTGAAAATATTGTATTAGATATTATTCAACTAGCTATATTTTCTTCTCCCCAGAGCAGCTCACATCTTTCATTGAAGCTAGGAAGTTTTTTAAAAATCTTCCCTAGCTCTTTTAGTAGACCAGTAATACTTGCATAATGTTTGATAGGGATGTGCATTCATTTCAAACAAATTTAAAAAATGCAATGAATAAGGGCAATTTGTTTCATTCAGGGGCCCCGAAAAGAAATGGGCCTCCCCTGAATGAAACAAACCTTATTCATTGAATTCATTTGAAATAAATGCATTGGGCCTAAGTCTAGGCCCAAAGCCAGGGCTTCGCCTAAAGCATAGGCTGAGGCCCAAAGTAGAGGCCGTGGCCTATGCCCTCGTGCGACACTGGTGCCTAGGTCTAGACTCAAAGTCAGGCCTTGCCTAAGGCATAAACCAAGGTCTATAGTAGGGGTCAAGGCCTATGCCTGAGTGCAATGTTGGGGTCTGTTACCTGATCTATTGGGGGTAATTGATGGCAAGACTGGGCCTCAGGTCCCAAAGTCTGGACCTAGGCCTAATACTGCAACCCGGCCCGGAGGGAAGGTCCCAATGCCTGGGTCTTGGCCTAGGCTGGAGACAAGACCCGGAGCCCAGACCCAGGCCTGACACCATAATGTGGCCCGGAGGTCGAGCCCTGACACTGGGGCCTTGGCCCCGACCCAGGCTCAATGCCGAAGCCTGGGCTCAGACCTAGGCCTAACACCAAGGACTGGCCTGGAGGCTGGGTCCTGACTCCTGGGCCTCGACCTTGGGTAAGGCCCAGGCCCAGAGCCCAAGCCTCTTGCTATTCATTCATTGTCCTATTCTTTCTTCTGATGCCATCTACTGGGGTTGTGCCATAGTTAATTAAGTTCAGCACATTCACCCCACTGGAAGGCACCATTTTGTTGTATGGTATTGCTGTATAATTGCTGTACATCAAAATGGTGCCAAGAGGAGTCATAATTACTCCATTACTTCAATTTTGACAGCTGTAGCCACCAATTTTGGCTTGAATGTTTGTGCATTTTAATAGTGTTAAGTTATTATTTTGCTAATTCTTCACACACTTCTTGTATTTCATATAAAGCTATGTTTTATTTTTTACTTTCTATTTATTTGCTTTTATAAATCAAAGCACTTCAATAATACTTTGTACAGAAATTTGAATGAGAATAACAAAAAAGGAAAAAAACAAAGGAAAACTTTAGAAAAATATCAAATACTTGTTATACTATTCTTAAAATAAGAAATTATGAGAGAAGCAAAGAAAAGAGGAGTTACAAAGTAATCACTGGAAAAAAGCCTTAGCACTGAAAATCACTCCTGCCTCAAACATTAGGGATGTGCATTGGAAAAATATTTATTTTTGTTTTTAATTCATTTTCAGGAGTTTTTTCTTCCCACGAATTTCGGTTTGTGGATTGCTTGATTCATTTAATTCATGAAAAATAAAACGAATCAAGCAATAATAAAAAAAAAAGAAAAAAAGAAAAAATAGGGGCTCCTGCCCACCTGCCCAGAAAAATGCCAGGGCCAAGATTCCCCTGTCCCCCACTTACCCAGTCCCCAGTCTAGAGAAGATCCATCGGTGAGGCCTAGGCCTAGGCCTCAACCTCAGCCTTGCATAAACTGAGGTTGCGGCAACCTACCGCACCCTCAGCCTATGCAAGGCTGACACCTTGGCCAAACCCAGGCCCAATACTAGGGCCTGGCCTGGAGACCGAGTGCCAATGCTGGGGCCTTGGTCTAGGCCGGAGCCCAGACCCAGGCCTGATGCCATGACTGAGTCCAGAGGTCGGATCACAATGCTGCAGTCTCAGCCCAGACCCAGCCCTGATGCTGTGACCTGACTCGGAGGCCGAGTCCCAATGCCTGGTACTCAGCCTAGGCCGAAGTCTGGACCCAAGCCTGATTCCATGACCTGACCTGGAGATCGGACCCAGGCCCAAAGCCTTGACCCAACCCAGAGGCCAGGTCCCGATGCCTGTGCCTTGGCCCAGGCTGGAGTACAGACCCAGGCCCAATGCCACGACCCCATCCGGAGGGCAGGTCCCGATGCCTGGAGTCTGGACTTGGAGCCCAGACCCAGGTCTGATGCCATGACGTGGCACAGAGGTAGAGCCCCAACACTAGGGACACACATTATGGCACATTTATGAATTAGATAATATGACCACATCTTTGCTACATTATCTTACAAGGGAATCAAAACTAAGTTCTCAACCCTGGATCTCTCCTTACTTCATCCCCATCCTCTCTTCATCCCTCACCCCTGCCCTGGGGGATGCTACCCCTAGACTCCGGACATGTGCAAGCTACTACACTATAGCATCAGATCAGCAAAACCTTGTTCTGATAGATCAAATTGTTTGGTCTTCACCAAACAAATCATCACATTTAAGCAAGGTAGATGGACTCTCAAATGTGGATCATAGATATACAGTTATCAAGTGAGCTCCACTTCACTGGGTCCCATTGAAGGACACACCCAAGCCATCCAAAGCATTTATTATTTCTTGCCACAATCTTATCATAGTCCATCTCATGTGAGCCCTTTATGCGCCTTCCCCTTCTACCCCTTTTGGGTTTGAGCACCCTGCTATGACATAATGCAACAGGAAAGAGGATGAGCAGGATTGGGGAGGTGAGGCATGAGTGGAGACACCTAGATGATACGGGATTGGAAATACAATCTTGTCCTCTTTTAAATGACTTGCTCACCCCTACCCCAGTGAGTATGATATGCCTGTGGCTAGTCAATGGAGGTAGACCAACATCTGATATCAGCCAGAAGTGGGGTGCACATGTGGACACCACAAGCTAAATGGTATGCTGAGTCCCATGGAAGATGCCATGTGATATGTGGCCTACAGGGGGAGTATTCTTCCGCTTGCCTGCAGCATAGGTAAGCCCAGGTTGGCTCTGAGACCAGAGCATGTAAACCATGTTTCAAGTGGTGCACACACCCCCATGCATAGCAGTAGCCCATTTGTCTTAGTACTACTTTACCTATTTCTACTTTCAACACTATCGATCATAACATCTTACCAATTTCCAGTAGGCAGATAGATACCTCAGGAGTTGTCTTTAAATAGTTTTCATAATATCTCTCAGATCACACTCAGCAAGTTAGAATTGGTTCAAACACATCAAAATGGTATGATCTGGCTATGGCAGTTCCACAAAGCTCAGCTCTATTGGCCATGTTCTTTATTATTTATCTCATTCCCCTGTGTAAAATTCTGGCTAGTCTTGGTCTCAGCTAGAAATTATATGCCGATAATATCCAGTTTCTACCTGGTGCACATCTTGGTGAAACCTGTGAGCATGCATTCTTGATTACAGATGTACATTCCTTTTAAATGGAGACGTCCATTACCTGCTATTAATTGAGTTAACTTAGAAAATAGCCACTGCTATTACTAGTATCAGTAGCGTGGGATATACTTAGTTTTTGGGTACTTGTCAGGTACTTATAGCCTGGTTAGGTCACTGTTGGAAACAGGATGCTGGGCTCAATGGACCCTTGGTCTAACCCAGTATGGCAATTTCTTATGAAATAGACAATGGCAACAAAATTGTCTATTTTATCATGTTTCTGGAGTGCCACAAAACGAAAACATGATAACATTTCATAAAAATTAGTATTTTGGTTTAGTGCGCACTAACAAAACTTAGTATGCATGTTAGTGTGCACTATCTATAGTGCATACCAACTGAAAATGTTAACAATAAGTTAAAGTGTCAATTGGGGGAGCAGTTTGTTAGCTAGAGGTATAGTTCTATAGTTTCCTTAGTTACTTGTTTGTATTGCCAAGGTTTCAAGGTGGTGCTTGTGGGGGATGCCCAGTGCCTGGTAACACATGTACAAATTGCTCCCCAATTGACACTTTTTAACTTATCGGTAAAGTTTTCAGTTAGTGCCTACTAAGTCTCGTTAGTGTGCATTAACTCCAAAATTAGGGAATCCTGAAATAACACCTCCAAACCATTTTAAAAATGAAATCAAACAGATATCAACCCAAAATGAAAATGGCACACAAAAAAAATCAACGCATACCCCTATTCTCAATTGCTGGTCCCTGCCTCTGGAACTCTCTGCCAGAATCCCTCCATCTGACAAAATGCGCAAAATAATGTAAAAAGCAGTTGATGACCTACTTCCTCAGGTAGGTTGTCAATTGTGTTTGGAGATACACAACAAGAGTACTGGGCTCTATGCAGCTTTTCTTTATTTTTTGTAGTACAGTCCTCATTTCTATTTAGAATTTGCTATGTTCTGCTTTTTGTTATGACTTGTAGGTATGTGGGCCCTGGGACAAGGTGAGAGATGGTGCCACCTACAGGGATGAGCCCTGTGAGCCTCACCATTGGGAGGCGTGGTCTCAATGAACGTCAGGCACAGCTGTGGAATAGTCTTTATTAGAGAGGTAGAAATCCACAGCCCGCAGAGTGGGAGGTGCAGGAAAAAGAAAAAAGGTCTGAGAAGAGGGGTACACACAGAAGGAATATCTCAGATGTGGAGATCCGGTAATGGCCCGCAGAGTGGGATACACCGAAGAAGTCTCTCCGTAGTGATGATGTGGTAATGGCCTGCAGTGCAGGGCACACCGATGAATTCCTCATTCAGAGATGGTATGTAGTGGCCCGAGGTACGGGGTATACCAGTGAGGGTCCTGTAGCGATGTTGCGGTAATGGCCTGCAACGCAGGGTACACCAAAGTGGTTCCTCACTTAGAGATGGCACGGTAGTGGCCCGAGGCATGGGGTACACCGGAGAGAATCCCACATTGAAGCTGGTACAATAGTGGTCCATGGAGTCAAGGTACTCACAGAGTGGTAGTTCCAGAAGAGGACCCTGGGAATGGGAACAGACAGCAGTCCAAGGCAGAAGGCCCTCCGAGGAGCGGATAGCCAGAGACGAGGAAGGGCCCCCGAGGAGCGGGTACCCAGAGCGTCTCACGCCGAAATGCAGGAACTGGAACAGGAAGTCCGTGAGAGTGAAGCGGATTCAGCAATGAGGGAACTCCTTGCTAACTCATGAATAGGCAGGGCCAGGCAGCTTACGTACAGCAGAGTGTAGACGTCATCCGGAGGGGACGCACCCGAGGTTCCCGCCATGACGTGCTTAAGACTGTCCCGTGCGCGTGCGCTTCTAAGTGATCCCATGAGCAAGATGGCAGTAGCCAGCGTCCACGCTGTCCCGGGAATACCAGGGAGGTCGGCAGCAGCTAGCAGAGGCCGCCACTTTCCCCAATGATGTCAAAGCAGCAAAGAAAGAGGTGAGCATTAGTGGTCGCAGCCATCTGCAACTGACGGGCGTAACATTTTTGTTTTGTTGTGTTCATATTTTATTATGTATATATGACTGTTACCCACTGCAAACTGTGGAGCACATGGGCTACAAATCTTTTAAAATAAAATAAATAAAAATATATACATTTATGCCATTTTACTGAATGTTGTTCCCTCTGAACTATCCGAATTTTCACATCTCAATAGATTCAGACACAATGTGATACTATGTTCTATAGTTGCTGTAATCTATTAACTGAAAATGCCAGTCTTTAACCCCCCGTCTTCATAGAAGTTAAGAATGTGTCAAACAGTTGGCTAGAAGTCAAAACCAGTATCATAAGAGTTTTTTGTATTTTCTAGAAGATAGGGATAACTTGCATCCTACCAGCATTTGAATGCCTGAAGATTAGAGATTCTATTAGCAATGTGATTCCTGTCCACCCCCACTGTTATATCAAGTGACTTTTTGAACAGAACAGGATTGTAGTTCAAAATAGCCTGCAGTCAATACATGAATGGTGCTTTTGAAAAACAGTATCAAGCTTGAAACCTATAAAATAGCTAGGGACCTTTTTTTCAGTTTTAATTTTATTTTGCATGGAATTTCAATGTTTTAACAAAAATAATCAGTGGACAATTGACTTTGATACAACATACAGGACAAAATCAGGTGTAAAAGTTATTTTTCCATTGATTTCTTTATGGTTCTAACATTGAAATTCCCAGGTAAAATGAAATTAAAACTTAAAACAAAGATCCTTAAAAATAGCAAAATATATTTTGCAAACGTTCAGTGTTTAATATCTTTAAATGTCACATGTAGATTGAATGATAAAGAAAAATCTAAAAGCAACATTAGAATGTTAGTTCAGTGTCACAATTTGGCCTGCTAAGCAGCCATCCCCTTGCCAGCAGAGGTCATCTGCGAGCCTCGCTCATACCCACACTAATCGCCCTAATGCTGATCTCATAGGGCGCCAACTCCAGGCCTACTTAATCCAACATGTCTATTCCTTGATGCCTCTTTATTGAGTCATTTAGACTCCTTGACCTGGCCATCCTTGCCTTCATTTTCTGCTTTGCTTTATGGCATATTTTGGCCTTCTACCCTACTTTATGGCCTACCTTAGCCTCTGCTTTGCCTTGTGGCCTACCTTACTCTGTGGCCTTTCGGGCCTACCTGTCTTACTTTGGATCCTTTGAGGCCTTCTGGCCTTGCATTGAGGCCTTTCAGGCTTACCTGCCATGCTCAATACCTTCTTGGGCTTTCCTGTCCTACCTTGCAACTTTCAGTCTTTCTAGGTTCACCTAGCCAGCCTTGTGCCCTATTTGGACTTTGTTTCCTGTTGTCTGTTCTAGTCCTGTCCTGTCTTGCCCTGCCCAGTTCAGTCCCTTGTATGCTATCCCAGGCCTTGCCCTTGCCTCTGGTGCAAGCCTGTCCGTGATTCCAGTCTTGTCTCTTGCCCTGCCTGTATCCAACTCACAGCCTGTACCATGTTCCAACTCCAAGCCTGTGATGTCTTCTAGCTCCAGCCATGCTCCCTTATTTGCCTCGTCCATTTCTGGATAAGTCCTTCCGGCTATCAGAAACCAAGGCTCAATCTGTGGGGGGCGTGGCTGGTATAGGAAGAAGACCCAGTCTGGTCCTACTCCTTTTGGGGGAAAATCAGTCTTGCCTGCCTACCCCTTGACATTCAAATTTAATTTTGTGTCAAAATTAAATTTATCACAACAGAAAAGACACATGAACAATGCTCCATGGGCACTCCCCTATTTAACCATTCATCTTCCATCAATAACCACATTCTAGGGCCAATGTAATAAAACCTGCACTAAAATCAGAGTTAGATTTTAGCACAGGTTTTATTTAACGCAGGCGTCAAATTACCGGGTCCCCACGAGATGCAGGAAGCTAATGATATGCAAGTAGAAAAGAAAAAAAAAAGTACACTAAACTGAAGGAACACACTTTTTTTCTTCCTGGTCTAGTTGCATACCAATCTACGCAAACCAAAAACCATGTTCCTCACCTCCTTGAGTGGCCTGTGGCTGAGCTGCAGGTGTTCTATCCCTCCCTCCCAGTGCAGAAAACCTCTCTCTCAGCTATCTTGAAGCAAAGGGGTCTAGAGTCCCAGGTCTATGATCTCCCTACTTTGCTGAAACTAACTCGGAAAACTGCCAGGTATGGAATAACGGGTTTTAGCTCTGAAATATGCTAAAACTCCCATGACAAGCTTAGCATAAGTGCATGCAAATTGCAGTGTAATAGCCTAATTAGCTATTACCCTGCAATGCAAGGAGGCATATTAAGGCTGAGGCAGCCTAGCATGGTTCCTTTAACCATAGGAAATTTAATGCCTGCTCAAAGGCAGGAATTAACCCCCATTGTAAAGAGGAAAGCACCAGTCAGCAAGAAAACTTCCCTTCAGTGTACAGGTTCCAGGTAGCATGGCTGAACTTGCAAGTCTTCTTTCCCTCTCTCCCTGTAAAGACACCCTCCCTACAGGTACCTTAAAGCAAAGCGATCTGTGCTCTGGGGGTCCAGGGTCCTCCCTCTCCTTCCCCCATCCTTTGCAGAATCTAGCTCTGAAAACTCCCCCACTTCACCCGTAACCCCAGCTGGAGAAGACTCCTCTAGCTGGGCTGTTCCATTTCTAGTATGTGATTGATCCCTCCACTGTGACATATCAGTGAAAGGACAGATCCTCATTCAGAATTCTTGAAGGCCAGACTTTTAAAAGGGGATTAGCCCTTTCACTGACAGCTGACAGTGGAGGGACCAATTGGCAATCAGTGAAAGAGTAAATAAATTAATATTATGTGCCAAACACTTAATATTAATTTATTCACTCCTTCACTGGCATGTCATAACCAGAGGAGTCTTCTCCAACTGTGGTTCCTGGGTGAGGTGGAAGATTTTTCAGAGCTAGTTTCAGCCAATGGTGGACTTGCTGACTGGGGTGCTCTCCTCTTTACTATGGGGTTTAACGCCTGCCTTTGAGTAGGTGTTAAATTTCCCACAGTTAAAGGAGCCTTACTTGTTTGCCTCAGCCTTAGCATTCCTCCTTGCATTGCAGGGTAATAGCAAATTAGGTAATTACACTGCAATTTGCATGCCACTATGCTCTGCTTGTCATGGTTTTTTTCAATTCTAAAACCCTTAATACATACCTGGGCAAGGTTAAGAACATAAGAAATTGCCATACTGGGTCAGACAAAGGATCTATCAAGCCCAGCATCCTGTTTCCAATAGTGACCAATCCAGGCTACAAGTACCTGGCAAGTACCCAAACACTAATTAGATCCATTGCTACTGTTGCCAGTAATAGCAGTGACTTTTCCCTAAGTCAACTTGATTAATAACAGTTAAAGGACGTTTCCTTCAAGATCTAATCCAAACCTTTTTTAAACCCAGCTACACTAACCACATCCTCTGCAACAAATTCCAGAGCTTAATTCTGCGTTGAAAGAAAACAAATTTTCTCTGATTAGTTTTAAATGTGCTACTAGCTAACTTCATGGAATGCTCCCTAGTAAAAAACGTATTCATATTTACCTGTTCTAGACCTCTCATAATTTTAAAGACCTCTATCATATGCCACCTCAGCCATCTCTTCTCCAAGCTGAACAGCCTTAACCTCTTTAGCCTTTCCTCATAGGGGAGCCTTTCCATCCCCTTTTTGGTCGCCCTCCTCTGTACCTTCTCCAGTGCAACTATATATTTTTTGAGATGCGGTGATCAGAATTGTATACAGTACTCAAGGTGCGGTCTCACCATGGAACGATACAGAGGTATTATGACATTTTCCGTTTTATTTACTATTCCCTTCCTAATAATTCCTAACATTATATTTGTTATTTTTGACTGCCGCAGCACACTGAGCTGACGATTTCAAACTGTTATCCACTATGATGCCTAGATCTTTTTCCTGGGTGGTAGCTCCTAATATGGAACCTAACATCATGTAACTATACCATAGGTTATTTTTCCCTATATGTAACAACTTGCACTTTTCCACATTAAATTTCATCTGCCATTTGAATGCCCAATCTTCCAGTCTCGCAATGTCCTCCTGCAATTTATCATAATCTGCTTGTGATTTAACTGCTCTGAATAATTTTGTATGATCTGCAAATCTATTACTTCACTTGTCATATTCCTTTCTAGATCATTTATAAATATATTGAAAAGCACCAGTCCAAGTACAGATCCCTGAGGCACTCCACTGTTTACTCTTGTCCACTGAGAAAGTTGACCATTTAATCCTATTCTGTTTCTTATCTTTTAAACAGTTTGTAATCCACAAAAGGACATCACCTTTTATCCTATGATGTTGTAGTTTTCTTAGAAGCCTCTCATGAGGGACTTTGTCAAATGCCTTCTGAAAAGCAAAATATACTACAGCTACCAGTTCACCTTTATCCACATGTTTATTAACCCCTTCAAAAAAATGAAGCAGATTTGTGAGGCAAGACTTCACGTGGGTAAACCCATGCTGGCTGTGTTCCATTGTATTTCTATATACTCTGTGATTTTGATCTTTAGAATTGTTTCCACTATTTTTCCCAGCACTGACATCGGGCTCACTGGTCTATAGTTTCCCGGATTGCCCCTGGAGCCTTTTTTAAATATTGGGGTTACCGTGGCCACCCTCCAGTCTTCATTTTTTAGTTCCTTCTATCCGGTCCAGGTGATTTGCTACTCTTTAGTTTGTCAATCTGGCCTCCGACATCTTCCATGTTTATTTATGTATTTATTTAAAAATGTTTGTATACCGCTTTTACAATTGGGAAATTAATCAAAACGGTTAACAAAGTAAAATATACATAATCTAAAAATAAAAAATTAAAACAAAAATAACATTATAAAACATACTTCAAAAACATAAAGTTGCAAAAAATACAATGAATACAAACATAGTGCCTTCTAAAATGTAATATGAGAAGAGATTGATTGAGGAAAAGATGAATGAAAAATTAATTGGTGGTGAAAATGAGGAAAGACTGATTTATGGTTGAGTGGTAATCAGGGAACTAAATGCTTTCTGGAACAGATAGGTTTTTAACGATTTCTTAAATTATTGAGTTGAAGGTAAGAAGCGTAAAGAATCGGGCAGGGAGTTCCACAAGATGGGCCCAGCTACCGAAAAAACTCTTTTGCGAGTTATTTCTAATCTAGCAAGTTTGACTGAGGGTACATCGAGAAAGTTTTTTGATAATGATCTTAATTGTCTAGAAGGTTTATATATACGAAGGGTGGAGCAGAGCCATGTGGAAGAGGCATTGTAAATAAGTGTATGAATGATTGTCAATATTTTGTAATGTACTCTGTATTTAACAGGGAGCCAGTGGAGAGAAAATAAAATTGAGGTAATATGATTTCTGCGAGAAGTGCTGGAAAGAATCCAGGCAGCAGCATTTTATATTAATTGTAAAGGATATAATGCAGAATCAGATAAGCCTAGGTATAACACATTACAGTAGTCCAATCCCGAAAATAGCAGGGATTGCAGAACTGTACGAAAGTCTTTAAAAAGTCTTTTAAAAAGTTCATCTGACTCATCACCTAGGAAAGCCATCTCTGGAACCGGTATCTCCCCAACATCCTAATTAGTAAACTTAGAAGCAAAGAATTTATTTAGTCTTTCTGCAATGGCCTTATCTTCCCTATGAGCCCCTTTAACTCCTTGGTCATCTAACAGTCCAACCGACTCCCTCACAGGTTTCTTGCTTTAAATACATTTTAAAAATGTTTATAATGAGTTTTTGTCTCTATGACCAACTTCATTTCAAATTCTCTCTTAGCCTGCCTTATCAATGTTTTACAATAAACGTGACAATACTTATGCTTTTTCCTATTTTTTTCAGATGGATCTTTCTTCCAATTTTTGAACGATGTTTTTTTTGGCTAAATTAGCCTTTGTCACCTCACAATTTAACCATACCGGTAATTGTTTTGCCTTCCTTCCACCTTTCTTAATGTGTGAAATACATCTGGACTCTGCTTCTAAATTGTATTTTTAAACAATTTCCATGCCTGTTGTACACTTTTAACTTTTGTAAGTTATGATCTAGTAAGTTATGATCTAGGCATCATAGTGGATAATACTTTAAAATCGTCGGCTCAGTGTGCTGCAGCAGTCAAAAAAGCAAATAGAATGTTAGGAATTATTAGGAAGGGAATGGTTAATAGAACGGAAAATGTCATAATGCCTCTGTATCGCTCCATGGTGAGACCGCACCTTGAATACTGTGTACAATTCTGGTCGCCGCATCTCAAAAAAGATATAGTTGCGATGGAGAAGGTACAGAGAAGGGCAACCAAAATGATAAAGGGGATGGAACAGCTCCCCTATGAGGAAAGGCTGAAGAGGTTAGGGCTGTTCAGCTTGGAGAAGAGACGGCTGAGCGGGGATATGATAGTCTTTAAGAGATCATGAGAGGTCTTGAACGAGTAGATGTGACTCGGTTATTTACACTTTCGAATAATAGAAGGACTAGGGGGCATTCCATGAAGTTAGCAAGTAACACATTTAAGACTAATCGAAGAAAATTCCTTTTTCACTCACGCACAATAAAGCTCTGGAATTTGTTGCCAGAGAAGGTAGTTAGTTGCAGTTAATGTAGCTGGGTTCAAAAAAGGTTTGGATAAGTTCTTGGAGGAGAAGTCCATTAATGGCTATTAATCAATTATACTTAGGGAATAGCCACTGCTATTAATTGCATCAGTAGCATGGGTTCTTCTTAGTGTTTGGGGTAATTGCCAGGTTCTTGTGGCCTGGTTTTTGGCCTCTGTTGGAAACAGGATGTTGGGCTTGATGGACCCTTGTCTGTCCCAGCATGGCAATTTCTTATGTTCTTATGTAATGGGCAATCTTTCAGTTTTTTTCTAACTATTTTCCCTCATTTTATCAAACTTTCCCTGTAGATTTACATATCATCCCCCTTCCAGTCATTAGTTCAAATTTGATCATGTCAGGATCACTTTTGCAAAGTGGCCCCAAAACCATTACCTCTCTTACCAAATCCTGCATTCCACTAAGAATTACATCTAAAATAGTTCCTGAACCAATTGCTCCATGAAACTGTCGTTTATTCCATCCAGGAACTTTATATCTCTAGCATGTCCTGATATTACATTTATCCAGTCAATATTGGGGTAATTGAAATCTCAAAAAAAAAAAAAAGAGTAAAAACAAATCCCCAAATGCAGTGAAACAACCAAAAAACATGACATGGGATTTAAACAACAAAACTATAATAACTCCAATCCCATGTTGCTAATGCCAGATATAAGCTGTGGTTTTCCCCAAGTCTACCTGGTTAATAACGGTTTATGGATTTTTCTTCCAGGAACTTATATAAACCTTTTTTAAACCCAACCATGCTAACTGCCTTTACCACATTCTCTGGCAAATGAATTCCGGAGCTTAATTATGCATTGAGTGGAAAAAAAATGTTCTACAGTTTGTTTTAATTGTGCTGCTTATTTACTTCATGGAATGTCCCCTAGTTGTTTTATTTTTTTGAAAGAGTAAACAATTGATTTTCATTTACTCATTGCACTCCACTCATGATTTTAAAGACCTCTATCATACCTCTCCTCAGCTGTAGCTTCCCCACGCTGAAGAGCCCTAACCTCTTTAGCCTTTCCTTATAGAGGAGCCGTTCCATCCCCTTTATCATTTTGGTTGCCCTTCTTTGGACCTTTTCTTGTTCCACTATTTCTTTTTTGAGATGTGTGACCAGAATTGCACCACTACTACCTAAGTATGGGCTCCTCATGACGCGATACAGAGGTATTATGACATTCTCCATTTTATTCTCCATTCATTTCCTAATAATTCTTAACATTCTGTCTGCTTTTTTGACTGCCACCACACACTGAGCCAAGAATTTCAACATATTGGCAGCAATGTTGCCCAGATCCTTTTCCTGGGTGGTAACTGCTAAAATGGAATCTAACATCATATAACTACAGTTTGGCTTAGTTTTCCCTCTATGCATCGCTTTGCACTTGCTCCATTCAGATCTTTGCCAAGAAGAAAAGTCTGAAGTGTATCCTGGAATCCAAGCAGTTCAAAGGCACATTACAGTGGCAATGGTGCCACTTTTCCTTTTCCTTTTCCTTTCTTCTTGCTATTCCTGGGTTATTTCTTTTCTTTTCCTTTTTTTTTCCCTCTCACTCTTTCTTCTTTCCGAACTTCCTTTCTCACTTTTTTCCCTTGCTCTCTTTTTAGCATTGTCTCTCCTCACCTCTTGCTCCCTTTGTCTCTGCTGCTGGTGCTGCAGCCAAAGCAATAACAGAAGGGCTCCAAATTAGTTATCGTCTCAGGTATAACCTTTATGACTTACAGCATTCTGTATTTAATGCCACACTCCCAGATGGTGAGATGTTTCTGACTTTAATTGCTCATGATATATACTTCACCACTTATCATACCTGGGTTACATTGGTAGAGGGAATTTAGTAATTTCATTACTATGTTCCAGTGGTTGAGGTATTCTGCCGGGTCAGCATCCTGAACCTTTTTTGAATTTGCTTCCTTTTCCCCATTGGGAAAAAGTGAGAAGGTGGCAGCAGCCGTTGCTGGACCTGACCTGGTACCATTTTTATTTAGAACATTACTACTGACTATGTCCATTATTGTAGTTACATAGGCAATCACTGTAATACCATGTATCCCAATCAGACTTGTGAAGCATTTATTGCATTAATCATGCAAAGGATTTCTCACATGATAAAAGTAATTTCTTAGAGGCCTATTTACTAAAGAATTTTAAAAATTATGGCAGTAGTGCATGTTAGCGCTGGACATTTAGAGCCTGATCTACAAAGATTTTTTTCCCCCCATTCGGTGGGGCCGATGCATAAAACCGAGCAGTAAAAATGGGGCACTCATTGAGCACCCATTTTACTAACATGCGCACAACCATCTCTCTGGGCGCTCATGTAATAAGCAATGAGCTACCACGCTAAAAAGGACATGTTAGGGGAAATTGTGCAATACGAGCATTTTATCCCGCCGCTTCATAAACTGGCTAATCCAACATCACTTGAGAGAGGCCACCTTGCATACTTATATGAGGGAACAGTCAGCAGAAAAATTAATGTAAACCGTTTCATGATTTAAGGAAAAATAGTAAAATGGACAAATTTTGACAGTTTATCACTGCAAAACCACCGAATCTGCAAAATAAGAAAGGCTTTATTTAATCGGCAACCCAGAAATCAGTATTGTTTTGGGTTTTTAGTTGAGCCCTGCACACGCGGGTTGACTTAATGCCAGCTCCAGGGCTGGCATTAAATTTGCGCATTACAAAGGGTGTGTTCGCCAAGCAGCAATTTTCTGCATTGGGGAGGGGGGTGTAATAGCTAATAGCCTCATTTACATAGCATGTACATGTGATGAGAGCAATTAGCCTCACCTGAGTTTGGATGTGCTAATCCACTTATTGCATCAGGTATTAGCCTCCTGTGTCCAAAACATATAACCAATCACTCACTAAGCTGTGTGCTAAGCTGAGCACCCTTTATTGCATCAGCCCTTGTTTCTATAAAAGATTAGTAAATCAAGGGTTTAATGCACCATTCATGGGAGGCTTTATACCATTTAGTTAAAGATGCATTAAACCGCTGCAATAATGTGCATTAAAATGCATTAAATGCACATTACTATATGCTTTTAGCACAAACTTTACCTAAGCTAAGTAATGCATTAGATTTTAGTCAGGAAACTAAGTAAAATCTTTGACATGTTCACAGAGTTTTCTGGTTGGCTATAATATTATATAGTAATTGTTATGTTTTTGTAAGGATGTGAACCCTGGGCCGAGATGAGAGGTGTCTTCGCCCACAGGAAGGAGCCCTGAGAGCCTCATCATCAGTAGGTGCAGTCTCAGCAGCATAGGACACAGCTGTATGATAGAGACTTTTATTATGAAGGAAGGAAAAGCAGAGCCCACAGAGTGGGAAATACAAATAAGTACAGTTCTGAGCAGTGGGGTATACCCAGGGTGATACCACTGATGTGAAGATCCGGTAGTGGCCCGCAGAGCGGGGTACGCCGAGGTTGTCTGTACTGAAGATGATGATGATGAGGCAGTCTGAGGTGCAGGAACCCGGAAGTGGATCTTGTAGCTAGTGCAGCGATACCCTGCAGTAGAGAGTATACTGGAACAACTTCTACTGAAGAGGAAACGGTAGTGGCCCGAGGCACAGGGTACACCGCAGAGAAGCTTCAGTAAAGCTAGTATCGTTGAAGTCTGTAGTTTCCATAGCAAGAGTAAATCCTATACTCTTCTAGGTCTAAGACCTAGTTTATTTTGGGAAGAATCTCCTGGAAGGAAACCACCAGTCTGCCTGTCTCTGGTGCAATTAGCAAAACTGAGAGTGGACAAGGATATGGATCTGCATGAGATACATCCTAGGAATACTAAGGAAGCTCAGAGAAGTGCTTGTGGGTCCACTGAAGGACCTGTTCAATTGATTTGGAGCGGTGTTGCAAAATTGAAGAAAGGAAATTGTAGTCCCACTTCACACATAGGGTAGCAGAGAAGAGGTTGGAAACTAAAGGGCAGTTAGTTTTATCTTTGAGGTGGAAAAATTAATGGAATCTCTGCTAATGGGAAGATAGTGAACTATCTACAATGCAATGGGTTACAGGATCGAGACAACATAGTTTTACTAAAGGATGGTAGTGTCAAATTAATCTGATTATTTTTTTATTGAGTTACAAGAGAATAAGATCAAAGATAGGCACTTGATATGGTTTACTTGGATTTCAGCAAAATCCTCATAGAAGTTCCTCATAGAAAGCACAAGGGCCTGGAAGTGTGTTTCAAGGTTATAGAATGGATTAGAAATTGGTTGACTGACAGATGACAACGAGTAGTGATGAATGGAACTCACTCTGATGAGATAAGGGTGATTAGTGGAATGTCTCAGGGACTGTTTTGGGGGCTGGCTCTATTCAATATCTTTGTGAGTGATATTGCAGAGGAATTAGAAGGAAAAGTTTAATTTTTTGCAGATTACAGTAAAATCTGCAACCCAGTGGATACTACAGAAAGAGTAGAAAGAATTAAAAGTGATCTAAGCAAGCTTGATGAGTGGTCAAATGTTTGGATTCAGTGCCAAGAAGTGAAGAGTCATGTATTTGTGGTGCAGAAATCTAAAGGAACTATATGTGATGAGGTGGGGGGGGGGGGGGGGGGGGGGGGGGGGGGCAGGGAGAAATTAATAAGCATAGCTCAGGAGAGAGAACTAGGGTGATGGTCTGATGATCTAACAGTAGCAAACCAATGTCACATGGCAGTGACTAGGGCCAGAGAGATGCTGGGCTGCATAGAGAGAGGCATAACTAGCAAGAAATAGAAGGTGATAATAGCCCTGTACAAGTCATTGGTTAGGTCTCAACTGGGATAGAGTGTTCAGTTCTGGCAGCTGCATCTCAAAAAAGATACAGATAGGATAGAAGCTGTCCAGAGAAAGATATCCAAAATGGTGTCTGATCTGTACTGGAAGACATATGATATGTTATAAGAACCTAAAAGGTATCTCCAGGGGCATATGCCTAGGACAGATTGTTGATAGCTGGGTGGCTAGTGGACATGAGGATCACTTGGTAACTTGCCTTTCTAGTGCGAAGGTGGTGGGCTTCATGCATCACATAGATAGGATTTTAGATAGAGCTGAGGAGGAGCTGGTTGTCTTGGTAAATGTGGGTACCAATGACATTGCAAAGTGCAGGAGGGACATTTTGGAAGCCAAATTTAGGGTTTTAGATAGAAAGCTGAAATCCAAAACCTCCAGGGTAGCCCTCTCAGAAATGCTCCCTGTTTCACGTGCAGGACCCCAGAGGCAGGTAGAGCTCCAGAGTTTCAATGCATGGATGAGTCAAAGGTGCAGAGAATACGTTTTGAGATTTGTTAGGAACTGGGCTTTATTTTACAGAGGGAGGGGTCTTTTCTGAAAGGATGGGCTGCACCTTAATCAGAGTGCAGGACAAACGGTAGTGATCGGTGTATCAAGGGATTCTTTATTGGAATTGATACACTACCGTTTGTCCTGCTTTCCAGCAATATTGATCAGCTTCCGCTTTGCTTTTTGGGTCCTTAACCAGAGTGGAAACAGGCTGCTGACACTAATGTTTAAAAAGGAGATGGTGCAGCTTTTAAACTAGATAATGGGGGAAAGTTGACAGTCACTCAGAAGTGCATGGTTCAGAATGATGTATCTTTGAAGGATTCTAAAAGAACAGGGAAAATAGTGCATCGCAGTAGAGAGGTTACAATAAATGCTAAAGCAGACCAGGTATATTTAGTAAAGTGCAGAAAGATTCCAGATTACCCCTTGTAATAGAGTGACCCTGTTTTTCCCCCTTTTGTGTGTGTGGCACCAGGCAGGGAGCCTGGTTCACTTTAAATCCCACAGAGAGTGAGCACTCTGCGGATGGGACCCAGATGGGGCGGGAATAAGAGTGCAAGCACTGGCAGGTAGAGGTTTGTTGGCTCCTAGAGGAGCATACAAGTAAAGAGAAAAAAATAACTGAAACTGCCTTTAATTTAGTGAGGGTGGAAGTTGTCAGGATTAGGGTTGTTTTGCGGACTAAAGAGGCAAGCTCTATCCAGAGTTTAGAATTGGGCTACACAGTATACTCAGAGCCAGTGAGGCAGGTTTTTGGTTGTTTTTTTTATTTATGTATTTATTTATTTTAACCATTTTTTTCCCTTTAAAAGAAAAAAGAGAAAAAAAAAAACAGTTGTGCACTGTAGCTGGAACAAGATGTGGCCCAGAATGAAGATGAAGTTGCGTAGAGGCCTGGCAGTATTACCAAAACCCTGGTCTAGATCCAGTGGATATACTGAAGTGCAGGCGAAAGAAGAAAAAGGAGCCAAAGTGCTTGAGAAGAGCATAGTAATGGAGTACAATGCCTTGGAAATTCTCCAGGCCCAAGAGGCAGTCTGAGGGAGAGCTTGAAGTTCCTCCTAGATGCCATTCTTGCCCAGAGAGAGCAATGTTTAAGACAAGAATGGCAAACCATAGAGACCCCAAATCAGGAATGAACACAGACAGTAGCTGAAATATGGATGTTGACCACAGAGTTGCATCAAGAGCTAAACGAAGTGTTGCAGTACAATCTTGAGGAACCTAGGAGCACTGTTGCAGTTGGAGAGACTGCTGGGAGTCAGGGCACAGCAGCGAGGCCTGAGATTGGCGCTACAGGAGGTCCTGATGAAGACCCTATAGGCTGCCCAAACACTACCGGGAACCAAGATACAGCTCCCGTGAGAGTCTCAACTGCAGCAGGCAGGCCTGGGAGGACCTACAGCAGGCATTTAATAGGGGAGCCTCCGACCAATGTGGGGTAAGTAGTTAATGGGGGGGGGGGGGTAACTAGTGGAGAGTAAGTAGTGCATGGGGAGGCACTAGGGGTGGGTAAGTGGTACATGGGGCACTAGGGGTTAAAGTGGGTATGTAGTACATGGGGGAGTACTAGAAGTGGGTAAGTAATACATGGGACTCTAGGGGTTGGGATGGGGGAGCACTAGTGGTAGGTAATTAGTATATGGGGGCACTAGGGGCTGGGTGTGGGTGTGGGGGTACTAGGGGTGGGTAAGTAGTGTATGAGGGGCACAAAGGGCTCGAGAGGATATGGGGAGGCACTAAGGTGGCAGATTCGGTCAAAATCTAGCACCAGAGTAAATAGGTTTGTCTGTTATATCTATTAAAAAGCATATTTAAATAAATAAATAAATAAATAAATAAATAAATAAATAAATATATATATATATATATATGACTATTATACAGGCAAACAAATTTATTCTGGTGCTAGACTTTGGCCAAGTTCTGGTCTTAATGTTTATATATAGCCAGTCATACATTGTTAGAGCCTGTTGCATGGTTCTTTGCACTCCATAAAGTTGTCCCCTCTATGTAAATGGATATTCCCATTGCCTGCACTGCACAGCTACCTTAATAGTGACCTAGAGTATTAGGGCCCTTCATGCAGGCTGCCTGTGCAGGTATACTTTTGGTGCAGGTGCCCTCGCATCATGTCTGTGTGCAATAATGGAGTGCAAAGAACCATGCTACCCATTTCAGACATCAGTAGGGTACATTATGACATACCATTATGGAAGTCCCTGTTACAGTTATAGTTTGCACTCAACTTTTTCATCCTACTCTTTCCTATAGATTGAGGACCCAAATAAGAAGGCCTGGTGGTTGTGCCTGCATAAAAGGAGATGGCTGGACTGGCTGTGGGCTCGGCAGGCTGGGGCTGGAGCTAAGTTCATTCTCTAGCCATCAAGGCCATATTCACATGGTCTGTCCCTGTCCTGTTTCTATCAGCACACACACATGGGCCTACTGCTCTGCATGACCCTGCCTGACCCTGCATGACCTTGCCTCTGCTTTCAATCCTCATTTATACATATTTACATTAGAATGCTCTCAGGGTCACAGGCAGCGCTGTCATGAGGTGTTTATTGAAAGGTACCCTCTGGCCTAACTGTGAAACCTTCAGGTTCTTCAAGACCACTCAAAAATGTATTTGCATGCAAATTATATGGGCCCTGTCCAACACAACTGGTATGTACAGCCTCATTACCCTAGATGGCTTGCTGTATAGACCACTACCCATTACTTTAAACCAATGTCACAGAGACAAACATACAGCCCATTGCACATGCAAGGCAGCATCAAATAATAGCCAGCTGAAATAGGTATTCTGAATGTCAAAGGCACCACATTTAAGATGTCATAGATTCATACCTATTAGATTTTCCCTTGCCCTACATCTTTCCAATTAGAACAATGCCCTCTAACAGAATGAAAGCACATGACACAGTTTTGGTGTTATCTTCACAGATGACAACTCATTGCTGGAGGAGGAGCAGGAGGAACAGGAGGAGACTGGCGATGACCCAGTCACAGACCCGCCAATGCAGCTGCCATCGCTGGAGAACAGGATGCTCCTCCTCCACCCCTGCCACAATCAGGAGGAGAATCTGCAGCGGTGGTGGTCCCCCATCTCCATGAGGTGCACTCCGGGCCACAACACCCTCTCCCCATCCCAGCAGGGCTTCCTCCCCTTTTGTACCAGGGTAGTAAGTATGCTAGGATCCAGACTGGCCAGCCTCTGCTGGCTGAGGGAGACCTGCATCACCCTTGAGCTCCTCCAGCATCATCTGCCAGCCTGGCTGGAGAACCAAATTCATCATCTGGAGCACCCACTCTAGGCGTGAGCCTGTTTCTCAGCAGCAGTTTGCCAAGACCATACAGATGATGCTGGAAGAGCAGAGGTTGATAAGGGCCTTCCCTGGCGATACCCTTGAGGATCTGGCTGCTGCATCCATGTATCAAGCTGAGAACCAGTGGCATCAGAGCCTGATATGGTTGGCCTTAGCTTGGCACCTGGATATGTTGCAGCCAGGCCCCTAAATCTGCTGTCCCTGGCCTCCCTACTGCCCCATCTCCTTTTTATGTTCTTATAAATGGTTTTGGTCCCTATTTTTTCCCATCCTTTCCCTCTACCCTAGTGTGGTCACCAGATGTAATGGTGGGGAGTGTGGGAAGCCAGTATGCTTAGCAGCAACGTGGCCAGGAAGCTGACACACCTAGTAGTGGCAGAAATAGTGGGACAAACAGGCAATCGTGTTATGTATCTTCAGTCTTGGTCATTAGACTTCATGGCCTTCTCAATTATAACTATACATTACACACAAATCTGAGTCATGTGGCTATCCTGTCTCTGGGTAAGCAGCTCCAAAACACTCAGCTCTGCTGTGCCTTTTCTGGGCCCTGGATGGCCAGAAATGATCAGTGTTCTGCTCTGTGCAGGAAATTTGGAACAGGTTCTCACCCCCAGCTCAGCTCAGTTTCTGGGGAGAGGCAGAACTAATGTACATTGCTGGCTCTACTTCACCTCCTTGGGTCCCCAAAAAAACCTGCCAGAAAGCCACTCTGTGTTGTTTCCCCAAAAATTATTATTGAAACAAATGTACACAGTTATGTGGCTGGAATTACTTCAGACTTAGCATGGGCAGGGGGATTACACATCGGGGCTTATCACTACAGGGTGAAGGGGAAAGAGAGTAAGCAGAAACATATTGTAATTAAGGAATGGGCTAGGGATGTTGGTTCTGCATTAGCAGAGGAAAGAGGAGGATGGGGTTGGAGTGAGAGAACCCATAGTCACTATCAGCCATCTACTGTTTTCCACTGTGAGCCTTCATTCAAAGTCTGCTGTAGTCCTTTAGCTACCTGTGCTCATCCAATAATATACAGAGTGTGAAGAAATTGTCAGGGTACAAGTTTAAGAATAATCTTGTTTTTAATTCCATGGTCTTCAGATGTTACAGGACATACATGCAATATGACACTTTCAACAGAAATACAATAGCTATTTGCCAAAAAAGGCTCTCACATGCCTAACTTTCATCAAGCTGACCCATCTCCATCCCGATAATCTCTAGCCATTAAAAATCCCTTCAATGAGCAAAGAAGAGTAGCTTTCTTACAGCCTCCCCTACATAAGGCTTCAGGCAGCTCCCAGCAGAGATGAAGCCCAGACTCCTTGCTAATATACAATGGTAGCCCCCCTCAACCTCTTCCATGTGTTGAACGTGGAATGGACTAGAATAGTGATGGGATTGAAAGGAGTTAAAAGCTAGAAGTTCTGGTGATTTGGAATTTTCCCCAGCTAGTTTACATTGATACTGATTTGACATCTCCAACGGATGGGAGGGAAGAAGAAAAGACATGGATGAAATCTAAAATCTGGCATGGATGCTTTTAGGGATACAGGACACATAGAAATAAGGAGATACAGACTTCCTAGATTAATGCCCATGAGCAGATGAAGAAAATAGACAAGCTACCTAGGCTTAAACTTCCAGCTTTCTTATGTTATGTTATTCATCCAGTCATTCTATTATATCCTCAGTTCCCTGAACTATATCGTGCTGCACCAATAGCAGCTGCATGCACAAGTCCACTCCAGGTATTGCCCACGTAGCAAGCCTTAGGGAGAATGTTCGATTAAGATTGAAAGGTCATAAGCATGCACCTGTGATAATCAACTCACTTCTCCATACTCCAAGGCAGGAAGGTGTTTATGATATCCACAATTATTATGCACAAGCTGAAAGAGCCTCCCCTTGATTATTTAATGATCAAGTATATCACCGAGGATTTCATTAACACTTGGCCCTAGGTGTGTCATGATGAGTAGGTGAAGAATCCCATAAAGAAACCATCTACCTAATTGATAAGTGTATGTTTAAGTATTTTAAATGATTTGCACACAAATCAATGAGTGTGCACATATTGTTAATGGATTTTAATTAGATACGTGCACAATGCTTGTCCGCACCTATTAATGCCACCTGTACGAGTAACGTTTGCTTGTACTCATGCAAATTACCCAGCCTACAAAATTATAGGTTTCCCATTTCTTGCCTACTTGAACTGTGCCTCAGTAATGTGGAGTACTGAGTAGGAAGTCCATCTTCCTACTTGGTGAGGTGGATATGCTGGTGGGACATGTCATGCGGGTCCATAATCTGCTGTACAGTCCCTAGTCCAAGAGAGTGGGGGCCTACGGGAAGCAGCAGGTTTGGAAGAGGATCTAGCATGCAATTAATAGCATGTTGCACAACAACCACAGCTTTGGTGAATTAATGCACAAGTGGTGAGACATGAGGCAGCTGGTGAAAAGGAAGCAGACCAGGATAATTGCTGAGGGACCAGGCAGCCACATTACCATTACCCCATCCAAGCAGCTGGTGCTCAGCACTCTTTTCAAAGCTACTGTGGGAGGAGTTGGCCCCTAGACACCATGGAACCTCAATGACATCAAGGTGAGCATAGTATATAGCATAGCCAAATGTGTGTACCCAATCCTGTTTTTTCTGGATTGTATCTTGTTCACATAAACTTGTCATTATTAGGTGACACACTAGTGCATTGAAACACTAACAAGTCTGTTTGGCCTCTACAAATACAGGCTTTCCATATAGGCTAGAGCAGTGGTTCTCAACCCTGTCCTGGGGACCCCCCAGCCAGTCGGGTTTTCATGATATCCACAATGAATATGCATGAGAGAAAATTTGCATGTTATGGAGGCAGTGCATGCAAATTTTCTCTCATGCATATTCATTGTGGATATCATGAAAACCCGACTGGCTGGGGGGTCCCCAGGACAGGGTTGAGAACCACTGGGCTAGAGACACTAAAGCAGTCTAGTCACATTCCTCACACACTTCTATATATGGGACCCTAAACGCTTTTTACAACTAATGACCCAATAAACATTCTGCTCACCTATGGTATAGATAAAGCTTAATGGTTAGATATCTATTTATCTGTACACACACACAGTATCAACTAAAAAGCAGTTTGCAGTCATCTCCTGATCCATCATACAGGATAGGTCTTTGAGACAGCTCTAGCAATATCCCGTGACTGGCTGTTCTCCACATATAGAGCTAAAAAGCAACCACTCTACAATGTCGCAACATTTAGTACTTCCTTTTTTCCTGCTTGCCATGTTGGTGCTCAGGGGAATATATCATTAGCATGGGAAAGCTTTCATTACTATTTGTGGGGTGTTAGAATACTGTAAGGAATTATAGAGCAGCATTTTTTTGAAGAAAGGAAAGTGAAGTACATGTTGCACTTTTTGTTGCAGAGACTGCATCCTAAAGGGACATAAAAGATGTTCTTTCTTGGGGCTCTTCTGTCACTTTCCCCAGTTCCCCAAGGGGTAGGTAATTTATGTTGGGAGAAAAGGAACATTTTATGCCAAGGGCAGAGGTGACATCTAGTGTGCGTTTTACCATAGCTCTTAGGGAAAGGGGGAAAGGCACACTTACAAAGGAGGTTGGATTCACTGTATAGGTGTTGACGACAAAGTTTACTATGATAGCTCTGAAAAGAATTAAGTGCCTGAAATAGGTTTCCAAGTATATCCAGGACCTCCAGATTTCCAAGAGTCAGGATGTAAAGGTATTCTATCTCTAGGGATCTGTTTCTCAAAGCAGGGGCTGGGAACATACTTATCCTCCATGGGGCGGGCTGGTATCACTTAACAGTGACTGCATTCACTACTACAGTACCTGGGGTCCACGGTGAAGCCCAGAGTCCAACCTGGCAGTGTCCTGTGCCCCAGCAGTGGAAACTCCATTGGAAGTGTCCTGGTTACTTTCCCTGCTTCTTACCTGTTCACTCCTCTTCATAAGATAGGGCAGTGTCTCCCTGTCAGTACTAGACTGGGTACCTAACATGTGGAGCAAACAGCTCCTCCTTTGAAATCCAAAATACCTTGCCACTATCTAGAGTGGATTAGTCCCTCCTTCTTCCTCAGCGATTCCCAAATTCAGTCTACTTCTGGGGAGGTGCCGAATAAAATGGTATGCCTCTTTATAGCTCTGTAACCAAAAGCTAGGAATTAGGGTCATCTAGTGGAGATCACTGGAGATTTGTACATAAGGAAAACACACATATCAGAGCAGTGTTTGATATTTAGCTTTTTTATTTTGTAGGGGACCCTGTTGAAGAGCGTGCTGGTCCTGCACCAAGAGGTCTACAAGGGCCATACTACTACTTACCTCTGATGAAGAGAGTGAGGGAAAGGGATTCCCTGGTAGAAAAGCAGCCAGCAGAGGAGGAGCAGGAGGACCCAATGGCTGATCTCCTAGAGGGTGACCCACAGGACAGCAGTTTGTCTGACCAAGGACAAGGCCCTCAAGATGAAATGATGACCAGTCAGGCAGAGTCTGTTGATACAGCAAAGCAGCAGCCTCTTGGAGGAGATATATGGCCTCAAAGATGTGGTGAGGCAGGAAGTACAGGGCACAGGGGGCAGGAAGTACAGGGCACAGGGGGACCATCAGCATGGTGATGGCCCATCCATGCACATGGTATGGCACCTCCCCGCCACCTTATGCCACACCATGTGCATGGATGGGCCATCACCATGCTGATGGTCCCCCTGTGCCACTTGCACTTCAGACTGCATCACCTTGTGCCCGGATGCTACCATACCAGGCACAAGGTCCGCCTGCACTACTTGTCATGCTGCTGCCACCACCAGCATCACAGTCTATGTTGCCTCCAGCAGAACTCTCTTGTAGCCATGAACTGCAATTGCCACATACTCCTTTGCCCTCTGAGGGCAGGGTCAGCAGTCGCAGAACTCTGTTCTGGAGGAACTCCCTTTTAGGGCAGCCTAAGCCCTGTGAACTTACCACAGCAAGAAAGAGGCCAGCCAAGGAAGCCACAGTTTCTTTTCTTAGAATTTTTGTTTCACATTTTTTGTAAATAAATACACGTCCACTTTCAAAATGTCTTTGTATCAGAGTGCTCCTGCCTTTGACTGATGTGATTTGTCTCCTGCAATTGCTCCTGAGTCATCTCCTCTTTCTTCTCGTCTTCTTCATCCTGATTCTCTTGCTGTCCCTCTGGAGAAGGCATGCATCTGGTTTTGGCAAGGCTATATAGCAAAGAGCAGGCTAAAAAAGCTCACAGACTTTAGGTGAGCTGTAAAGAAGGCATTCTCTTGATCTGGCTAGACAGCAGAAACATGTTTAAAGTAAGCCAAAGGTTCTCTCAATGACAGCCCTGGTCTTCCAATGTACCCTGTTGTAGCGACACTTGGCTGCATTCGCTGGAATAGCTATGAGGATCATGAGCCAGGTTTTGAGTGGATAGCCTCTGTCACCTCTAGGGGAGAAACCACAGAAAAGCTGGGTTAGATATACATTTTGGGTTTGAGAGTGGGCCAGTTCATAGGACTAGTTTTGAGCAAGCCTGCAGTGCCAACACTCAATCAACCTAAATATAAGGGAGATAATAGGAAGTAGTGAACTTGGTATGTGATATGTTTTTCCTGGAAACAGTCATGAATTCTTGATTGTGAGAGATGCATGCATTGTGAGTTGATCCGGGAAACCTGGGCATGATCATGATGATGCCCTTGGCATTACAGTCAGCTTGCTTATTGAGGGAACGGAAGCCCTTGCAGTTGCAGTAAGCAGCTTTGTCCCCCCCTGGTGCCCTTATGGGGATGTAAGTGCAATCGATAGCTCCCAAGATGGAGGGGAAATGTGCAATTTGAAGGAAATTAGTCAGTACTTGGTGGTGTTGCTGTCTTCTGATAGGGAAGGATATAAACTATTGCATCTTCCTGAGCAAGGCAGCCAGGACCTGCTCTGTACACATAGAGGTGGCAGAGTGACTGATTCCAGGTGTCACCAATAGAGGTGTCTGGAAGATGCTGGTAATAAAAGGCCAGGGTGGTAGTGATCTTGATGTGTACTGGCACGGCCTGGGCCCTTTGTGTGGTAGGTTGCAGCTCCCACTCTAACAGCTGGCATAGGTACTGCATGGTTTCCTTGTTGAACCTGCACCTGCACATGCCTGGCTCCTCTGACAAATCCAGACATTGCATCCTAGTCCTGCAATCTCTGAATAAGGGGTACCTCATTTTCCTCCTCCTCTTTCCTCAGATGTATTGCTCTGAGTACTCTTGCAGCTATTAGAATCATGTTATTGAAAAGGGACGCTCCAAGAATGAGAAACCCCCTCACTATGTAGCTAGAACATACTCGCCTAGCCTCCTTTGTAGGTCCTGTCTCGTCCCTATATATTCCTCTAAGCACCAGTCTACACCTGAATAGCTTATTAAATCAGTCTAACCCTGTTTATTCCTGATTCACTAACTGCAAGCCAGGTGGTATGTCCCTTTAACTCTCCCAGCCTCCCCCAGTAGGTCCCAGTCTGTCCCTGACATACTTCCTCCCAACCACTGACCTGCTTCTGTGCTCACTCATCCACAGAGACAAACCCAGCAAAGCAAAAAAACATGATTGAAAATGAGTTTACACTGCCTCGCGTAAATAGGCAGTAGCAAATGTGCACGTGTGTCAGCACCTAAATGCCCGGTGTCATAAGCCTGTGTCCCTTGTAAAATATGTCATATGCTTGTTTGTGTGAAGCCTACCCTCGAAAGGCCCATACTGCATCTGCGCACAAATGTCGGCTTTATAAAATAGCATTCCTGTGCGCCCGGCACACATGTGTGAGTATCCAAATATTTTCACGTGCACAGGCCTTTTATAATTCTCCTTAAAATAGAGCAACAGGAAATTAGAATAAATAAAAACCTAAAACAAAGTTAACCAGAAACATTAAAACAGGGCATGACGCATCAGTCCTCAAAAGCTTGCATGAACAGCCAAGCTTTCACTTGTTTCCTACTATACAGATCGTCATTGACTAAAAAGCAAGTCCTTCTGCCTAGCATGCAATAGATCAGAGCGTGCATTAAAAAAAGGCCCTTTATCGGATGCCAGACAAGAGTCTTGTGAAAGCTAGCTTAATATAAGATAAGTTTTAAGTCTTTTATATACAAGTGTGGTTATATGGTTAATGCAAAGCATTTTTTCAAAGATTAGCATTACGATCTCTAGTGTAAAAAAAAATTGCTCTAGCTGTTAAAAACTGCTTTTGTGTGTGAAACTTTAGCCAATGTTTTTAAAATAGGGAAAGGTTGTTAAAATAATTTTAGAGCTATTATAGAGTAATAGAGGGCTTCTTGCTGCTAACTTTCTATTAAAGCATTTTTAAAGTGTCAAAATCACTCCTATAGGAAGAAATGGGAGATGCATAGCTGTCACAGTGTTCAGGCTTGGACTTATACTTCTGAGAAGGAAACATATTTAAGTCTGAGGCCCCCTGAAATGAAAAAAAGATGTGCATACATTTAAGTTGAAACGGTGTTTTTAGGCATGTCTGTGGGTGAAGTGAATGACATTAATGTAGTATCTAGCATGGCTCGCTCGCTCCAAAGATTTTTTCAGGCTATGAAAAATGCTCTCTTTTTTTTGCTGAATATCTCCTTTCATGACAGTTGCAATTTTTTGTTCTACTAATTTTCCTTCAGGAGCCAAAAAGCTGTGGGTTAATCAAGCTCTGACTCACTGCAGAGGGAATTTGGCTCACAAGATAAGATCTCTACATATGATTGTATTTAGCAACCTTCTGTATTAATGCACAGCAAATGTGTTCAAGATGAGAAATCATTTTAATTGAGCTAGTTTTAGCATTATAGTGACTGAGTGAGAATGCATGTACATGGTGTGAAAACATTTATTTTGTGATAATGTAAACTTATCCACATTGCAGAACTTTGCCAAAAACTACAAGTTAATCATTGGGGGTCATAGACTATTTTTTTCTGAATACATAAATGTATATCTCTAACAGGGCCCTCTGTACAAAGGGATGATTTTGGGATCCTGAGAAAAATGCTTAGTGCATCTAGCCTATTATCTGATAATGAGTTCCATGTTCCTATAAGAACTAAAGAAAAATACACTGGCAAACCTTCATATTCTTCAGACAGTTAGTTACTTTTTAAAATCTCTATATCTTTTCTTTATTCACTTTTTTCTATTACCATAGGTAAAGTATGACTCTTTCCTAGTTTCTATCCCTTTCAGACCTGCAGGGAGACATTCTCCTGCCCTCCAGCTAGTCCCCTCATCCTTTCCAGATCTGTTTTATTTCTGGTCTATGGATCTCTTTCCTGGCTATATTGACATCACTGCAGCATGATCAGCTGTGTTCTCAAACGTTGCTGCCACAAAGATCATATTGGAAGCTTTCCTCCAGACTGTCTCTAAATTCTAATATAGTCGATATTGGCAAAAAGAAAGATCAAGTGACCCATCCTGTCTGCCCAGTTATTCCTGTCTACACTAAGGATTTATCACAGCTATCAGCATTATACTTGATCACCTATATGCTATCACTGCTTATCCAAGACAGTTTTTGTCAACTTCCTCCATTGTACTCTACCTTCTGGAGCATGAAACATGCCCATTTTAGTTCACACTCATCACCCCTCCCCACCTATGTCCAATCATAAGGTCCCAAATAGTATAAACAGGTAACAACACCAGTGTAACTATTACATAACGTTCAACCTCTAAGGACACCATGGTCATCTTATATGGCATCTCACCAACACCAAGCTGCCACATTGACCCAGTAAACACAAGGATTGTGTAAATTGCCTTACAGACCAAGCTATATAAATATGAACATTTACTGTACATGAAGATTTGTAATTTTTACTGTACTTGCAGCCTGCTAGATACACTCAGCTGGTAATTCTTTCACCATCTCCTCACTGTTTTGCATCTAAAGATTCTCTGTGCTTATCCCATACTTTTTTGAACTACCATTCTTCCTGTGAAAAAAAAATGCTGATGTTGTTCCTGAATGTATCCCCTCATAGAGGGTATAGACAACTAACATCATGGGGTTCAAAAAAAGGTTGAACAAAGTGGAAATGCTGACACTAATCTTTAAAAAAGAGACAGAGCAGCTTTTAAACTAGATGATGGGGGAAAGCTGATAGTCACTCAGAAGCACATGGTTCAGAATGTTGTATCTTTGAAGGATACAAACAGGGAAGTTAGGGCATCCTGATAGAGAAATTGTAATAAATGTTATAGTAGACCAGGTATCTTTAACTAAAAAGCAGACAAAGCAGATTCAAAATTATCCCACTCAAGTTCTAAGCAGGTAGTTAATACAAACATAAAACATACTTTGTAATGTCTGTGTACAAATGCTACAAGTTTGAAAAATAAGATGGGAGAGTTAGAATGTATAGCACTGAATAAAGAGGTAGATATAATTAGCATGTCAGAGACCTAGTAGAATGAAGATAACAAATGATACCAGGGTACAAATTTTAGCACAATGATAAAATGGATTAAATTGGTGGAGAGGTGCCCTTTATGTTAAAGAGGGCATATATTTATTTTATTTATTTATTTTTTGGTTTTTATATACCGGGAGTTCCTGTATACAATACATATCACTCCGGTTCACAGGTAACAGAGATAACTATCGCCGGGTGGCAGTTTACATGGAACAAATCATGGAACATATCAAACAATTGATCTATAATAAAGAAGAAAACAAACTAAGCTCAACTTTAAACACATAAATAAGGCAAATAGTAATAATAAATAGGCAGAGAACAATACATTAAAGCCATAGGACAGGGGTTGTTTTTCTTCTAGTTCTTAGCTCTCTGGGAATGCTTGAAGGAAGAGCCAAGTCTTGAGTTTCGCCTTAAAAGTAGTATGGCATGGCTCAAGGCGGAGGTCTGGTGGTAGAGAATTCCAGAGAGACGGGCCCGCTGTGGATAGAGCGCGTTTTCTCAGGGAGGATTTTGCGGGCTGGGTAATCAATCTGTTTTGGTATGCCCTTCTAGTCGGCTTTTCAGAAGTATGTAGTTGCAGCTTGAAGGTTAAGTTGAGTGGGGATATGCTATGTAGGGCCTTGTGAATCATCATGCTGCTTTTGAACTGTATCCTGTATTTAATGGGAAGCCAATGGAGGTGCTGGAGGATCGGGGTGATGTGGTCTTTTTTTTGGCGTTGGTGAGAATTCTTGCTGTGGCATTCAGGATCATCTGGAGGGGTTTGGTGAAGCAGGCGGGAAGTCCCAGCAGGAGTGAATTGCAATAGCCTAGTTTCGGGAGAATGATGGCTTGGAGTACTGGGCGGAAATCTCTGTAGCGTAGAAGTGGCTTTAGTTTCTTTAAAACTTGTAATTTAAAGAAGCATTCTTTAGTAGTGTCTCTATATAGCCAAACAAGATAAAAGTTCTGCAGGAAACAAAATGTAGTTTAGAATCTTTATGGACAGAAAGTCCATGTTAGAAGGGAAATAGAATAGCTGTGGGGAGTGTATTACCATCCACCTGGCCAGAATGAACAGACAAGCAATGAAATGGTAATAGAAATTAGGGATGCTAACAAAATTAACAACACAATAATAATGGCTGATTTCAATTACCCTAGTATGGACTAGGTAAATGTCACATCAGGTTATACTAAGGAAGTAAAGTTTCTAGATGTAATAAATGACGGATTCATGGAGCAGCTGATACAAGAATGGAGAAGGGGGGAGCTATATTAGACCTAATCCTTAGTAGTGCAAGAGGTTACTGTGTTGGGGCAACTTAGCAATAGTGATCATAAATATGATCAAAGTTTACTTGATAACTGGAGGGAGGACACTAAGGAAATCTACTGTGATAGCATTTAACTTTCAAAAGGGAGATTATGATAAATGAGATAAATGGTTAGGAAAAAACTGAAAAGAGTAGCTGCAAAGGTAAAGAGTTTACATCAGGCATGGACATTGTTTACAAATATCATTGTGGAAGCCCAGATCAGATATATTCCACTTATTGAAAAAGGTGGAAGGAAGGTGTTACCCTCCATGGACCTCTCTCAACAGCAGGCAGACCCCGATGGAACACTTCACCCACGCCGGTGACTCAAAGACATGGCCGACCCCCAAACGCCATTATGCCGCAGCTGAGATGAGCTGCCATGGGTTCTCTTAGGTGCGTGCAGTAGCTTTTTCTTAAAGGGCCCGTGGTGGGATTTCCTGGTAGTGCAGGAGATGGACATCATCCAGCTGCCCTTATTTAAGGGAAGCTTGACCTGCTATCTGTGCCTCAGCTACAGGTCTCCTGTCTGACGCGTTTTCCTGCTGGTTGCCTATTCTGCCCTGATTTGGATTGTGCCTGGATTCTTCACTGCTTACCACCTGCCCTGATTTGGACTGTGCCTTGGATTATTTTCTGCTTGTTGCCTGCCCTGATTCAGACTGTGCCTTGGATTCTTCTCTGCTTGCTGCCTGCCCTGATTTAGACTGTGCCTTGGACTCTTCTCTGCTTTTTGCCTGCCCTGATTTGGATTGTACCCTGGATCCTTCTCTGCTTGCCACCTGCCCTGATTCGGATTGTGACTTGGACACTTCTTTGCTTACTGCTGCCCAGATTCGGACTGTTCTGGTCAGGGCTCATACCAAGCCCCTGGTCTTCAAAAGGATAATCCACCTGCTGATGGCAAGAACCTTTGGGGGCATCTCCGAAGGACCTTCCATCTTGTCGCAGCCCAAGAGTCTATGTAAGTAACAGAAGGCCAGATAACTGACAGCATGGTTAAAAGGTGAGAGGCTATTCTAGCCAAAAGAACATCTTTCAAAAAATGGAAAAGGGATCTGAATGAAGAAAACAGGAAATAGCATAAGCACTGGCAGGTGAGATGTAAAGCATTAATAAGTAAGGCAAACACAGAATTTGAAAAGAAACGTACTGTGTGAAAGCAAAAACTCATAATAAAAACGTCTTCAGGCACATTCAAAGCCAAAACCCTGTGAGGAAGGCAGTTGGATCATTAAGTATTTGAAGGGTAAAGGGGGCATTAAGTGAGAATAAGGCCATAGCAGGGATATTAAATGAATTCTTTGCTTTGATCCTTACTGAGAAAACCATAAGGCAGATATCTATGCCAAAAGTGATATTTAAAGGTGATGATTCAGAGGAACTGGAACAAATCTCAGGGAATCTGGAAGATATAATAGGGCAAATTGACAAACTAAAGAATAGCAAATTACCTGGACCAGATGGTATATATCCCAGAGTGCAGAAAAATGAAATTGCGGACCTTCTATTAAGTAAACTGCAAATTATCATTAAAATCAGCTAAGGTACCTGAAGATTGGAGGATGGCTAATGAAATGTCAGTTTAATGAAATGTCAGTTTTTAAAAAGGGTTCCAGGGGCAATCCAGGAAACTACAGAATAGTGAGTCTAATGTCAGTGCTGGGAAAAATGGTCAAAACTATTATAAAGAACAAGGTAACTGAATATATAGATAGCCATATTATAATGGGACAAAGCCAACAGGGATTTAGCAAAGTCATGCCTTATCAATCTGAAACATTTTTTTGAAGGTGTGAATAAACATATGCAAAAAGGTGAGTCAGTTGATAATCTATATATGGATTTTCTAAAAGCATTAGACAAAGAACCTCATGAGAGATTCTTGAGAAAATTAAAGAAATATTGGATTGGAGGCAATATTCTATTGTAGATTGAGAACTGATTAAAAGATAGAAAACAGAGAGAAGGTCTAAATGGTCAATTTTCTCAAAGGAGAAAATTAAATAGTGGAATGCCCCTGGGATTTATTCTGGGATCACTGCTTTTTAACATATTTATAAATGGCCTAGAGATGGAAACAACAAGGGAGGTGATCAAATTTGCTGATGATACAAAATTATTCAGAGTTGTTAAATCATAAGAGGACTGTGAGAAATTGCAAGAGGACCACGTGAGACTGGGAAAGTGGGGCATCTAAATAGCAAATGACATTTAATGTGGACAAGTGCAAATTTATGCACATAGGAAAGAACAACCCAAATTATAGCTACACATTGTGAGTCACCACTCAGGAAAAGGACCTAGGTATCATCATGGACTACATGCAGAAATTCTCTGCTCAGTATGCAGTGGTGGTGGTTAGGGATGTGAATCGTTTTTTGACGATTTAAAATATCGTCCGATATATTTTAAATCGTCAAAAATCGTTAGGGCCACGATACAATACCAATTCCCCCGATTTATCGTCAAAAAAATCGTAAATCGGGGGAAGGGGGAAGGGGGAGGGCAGGAAAACCGGCACACTAAAACCCCCTAAAACCCACCCCCGACCCTTTAAATTAAATCCCCCACCCTCCCGAACCCCCCCCCAAATGCCTTAAATTACCCTGGGGTCCAGCGGCGGTCCATAGCTAAATCGGGGGAAGGGGGAGGGCAGGAAAACCGGCACACTAAATCCCCCTAAAACCCACCCCCGACCCTTTAAATGAAATCGGGGGAAGGGGGAGGGCAGGAAAACCGGCACACTAAATCCCCCTAAAACCCACCCCCGACCCTTTAAATTAAATCCCCCCAAATGCCTTAAAGTACCCTGGGGTCCAGCGGCGGTCCGAAACGGGCTCCTGCTGTTGAAGCGTGTTGTCTTCAGCCGGCGCCATTTTGCAAAATGGCCGCCGCAAAATGGCGGAGGCCGGAACCCTCGCTGAATGACCTCCTGCAGTCGATCTCCTGCCGGCGCCATTTTCCGTACGGAAAATGGCGCCGGCCATACGCGTATGGCCGGCGCCATTATCCGTACGGAAAATGATTCGTGGCAGGAGATCGCTCCCGGACGCCCGCTGGACCCCCAGAGACTTTTGGCCAGCTTGGGGGGGGCCTCCTGACCCCCACAAGACTTGCCAAAAGTCCAGCGGGGGTCCGGAAGCGACCTCCTGCGGTCGAATCGTGTTGGTCTATGGCCGCCGCCATTTTGCGGCGGCCATTTTGCAAAATGGCGCCGGCTGAAGACAACACGCTTCAACAGCAGGAGCCCGTTTTGGACCGCCGCTGGACCCCAGGGTACTTTAAGGCATTTGGGGGGGGGGGGGTTCGGGAGGGGGGGATTTAATTTAAAGGGTCGGGGGTGGGTTTTAGGGGGATTTAGTGTGCCGGTTTTCCTGCCCTCCCCCTTCCCCCGATTTAGCTATGGACCGCTGCTGGATCCCAGGGTAATTTAAGGCATTTGGGGGTGGGGGATTTAATTTAAAGGGTCGGGGGTGGGTTTTAGGGGGTTTTAGTGTGCCGGTTCACGATTTTAACGATTTTCACGATATTCTAAACACTCAAACGGCAACGATACGATTCCCTCCCCCTCCCAGCCGAAATCGATCGTTAAGACGATCGAGGACACGATTCACATCTCTAGTGGTGGTCAAGAAAGCAAATAGAAAGCTAGGAATTATTAGAAAAATAATGGAGAATAAAACAGAGAATGTCATAATGCTGTTGTATCACTCCATGGTGAGACCACACCTTGAGTATGCTTTCCGAAGGGAGCATGTGTTCTTGGCCCCTTTCACTTACTGGGTCCAGGAGGCTTGGCTGAGACCTGGAGAAGAAAAGACAGGTTCGACATGAGTAAGCAGGTAACAGGCAGGACTTTCTTACATGCATCTTTCCAGGATACAGGAGCTCTTCTGCTTTGTCTCAGGGAAGGGCAGAGGTGATGTTTCGGGTGCTGTTATCTGCTGGTGTGAATTGATTTCTTCTGCCGGCCACCCCTCTGAGCTCTTTCCCTTGGCAGGACATGCATATGTAAGAGTTCATGAATAGTTAAACAGGAGCATGAAAAAGGGGATTCTCCTTCATTTCAGACTGCTGCGCCCCCCCCATCCCATCAGGTGGGAGTCACTGCTCATGTCGTGTAGCCAGCTACTGACCAGAATGCGTGATCTTGTCTTGTAACATTTGGAAAAGAAAGCTGACCTGGTCACAGCAGTTCACCTATCTGATAAGCTCCCTCGGATTGACTGTTCTTGTTTCCAGGCAGATTTGGGAACCTGTCACCGCCACATTCTTGGACTGTTCTTAAGTCAGTGTGTTGCTGGAGAGAAGCTGTATTCCTTGGTCAAACAGGCAGTTCAGATAACTTAGTCACGTATTGTTATTCTGGCCACAGTTCCTCATCAGTGTCCATCTTATGGAGTCTGTATTCATATTTGGCTGTTAATCAATACTGATCCAGTATTGATTAACAGCATCCTCTTCCTGCAGTTTGTGCTGAAAGTTTAGCTGCATTGGCTGCCCTGAAACTAAAACAAATAAATGAACCCACCCACACTGATGGTCACATTCTTGATTTATTCTTTTCAAATAATACTTTTTCCAATTTGATTCATCTGGCTTATCATGCTGGCAGGTACTTTGGTCTGAACACTTTTTGATTCGGACAGTGTTTTTGGTTCCTACTACCAGGGACGGATTTAGGATTTAGGCACCCCTAGGCACTATTGGTGCTGTCGCTCACTATTACACTGCTCTCCTTTTCTCCCCTCGGGTTTTCTGTGAGAAGGCGAGGTAGATCCTGTGGCAAAAATGTAAAAATTCTGAAGCAAACTGCAAATATTTCCAGCTTTTATATTACATTATAAAAATAGTTTTACACTATAATTAATATCATTTATTTTAATTTTATTGGGTGAAGAAAAGTGATTTCATTTCAGTACAGGGAAGAGACCTCTTGGATGGAAAGGGAAGAGAATCAAGAATGAGATTAGGAGAAATGGGAAGGAGTATAAGAAGGAACGAGGACAAGAGATGGGGAGGATGGAAGGTCGGGAGATAAGGAATCTGGGGAAGATTAGGAATCTGGAATGGATAAAAGGAGAGAGAGAGGATCCTGGTGTAACATCCCACCTAATCTCTCTCTCTCACACACACACATAAACACATACAGTTTCCTGACCAATGTCATTAACTTCTATTGAATTATGAGAGAGCTATCTTTTGTGACATCAGAAATGAACTATACTAGTGCTGCAGCTTCTGATCTTAGAAAGAGAGTTTAATCATGATTTCTTCATGTATTATGATAACAAGAATGATAATGGCTCCAATGCTCAACTGTTAATACTTTTGAAGTCAAACATTTCAAATGGCATTTGCAGTCCAAGGGCTCAAAATTCTTCAAACCTTTACTTCTAGAATGGAGTGAATAATTTGCCTGCTGCTCACATCTTCTCCCAGTGGAGTAACGCACATCTAGTGCCATCGGAATTGTATTTTTCTCTTTAGAAACATATTTGGGTTCAAAACTACCATTTCTATACTCTCACTCTCCTAGACTTCCCCCTACTTCATTGAATTTCACATTGCGATTAAAACTTTTCTAGCTCTCTTCCCCAGAATCATCCACTTTATAACTGCCACATATTAGACTGCAGTTTGTGCCGTCACCTAGTCAGATCAGTAGAACATTTTATTAATTTTGTACCGAATCCTATCATTTTCCTGGTCTATATGATTTTAGTAATCAGTATGAAGATTTTCCTAATATCCTTATTTTTCCTACTGTATTCCAGGGTGAAAGTGGGCTTCCTGGTTTTCCTGGACTTCATGGCCAACCAGGAGTAAAGGTAGGAAATATATTAGTAATTATATGGTGTTCATTTGAAATGTAATTAATAACATAATTAACTGCACATTACTTCTCAGGTCATACCTTCTAATATTTAGATAACAAGCAGGACAAGATTTCATAGTATATTTAACTTTAAAGCATATTTTAATGAGCTTTGTTTATATTTCTACTATCTAGCATTTATTATGCAGATAACATTTCTACTACTTATTATCCAGTAAAATACCTTACTGTTTGTGATTTGCCCTTAGGGTGAAAAAGGTTCCCAAGGAGATATAGGAAAGCCAGGATTTTATGGCAAAAAGGTAAGTATATGTGGCAATTATTTTACAGGTTGTGATCTGTTAGCACAAAACTTACATATCTGAGATCCAGCCTAGAAATCCTCTGTTAAGCAGGAGAAAGCAGGGTGACCACAGCGGTGAGAAGCATTTCCCGCCACTGCCACGTGCTTTGCCACTGGCCTGACAGAGGGAGAGGGGAGGAGAGCTGCACTGAAAAAAGTGAGTAGAAAGACTGAGAGGAAGGAGGAAATAGGACTGGGGTTAACGGTATGAAAGGAAAGACAGAGGGACGAATAAATAAGGTAAAGAGGGAGACAGGAATCTATGATCAATCTGGTAAAGGGGAGTAAGAGTAGAGGGCAATGCATCAGGGGAGAGTGGACTGCCATGCTGAACTAGAGGGAGAGAGAACAGGATCAAGAGGGCAGGATAGAGGAGCCCCATGGTCCAGGAGGGAAGAAGGGAGAGATGAAGGCCAGAGATCAAGGAAAAGGCAGGAAGCGAGAATGAAAATGACATTAAACACAAAGTTATCCAGGGGGGGCACACAGATAGACATGGAGATCTCATAAAAGAAAAGCAGGGAGGGTAAGTTTCAAAACTTTTTTGTGTGTGTAAACACCTGTTTACCCATGTAAAAAAGCCTTTTGAAAATTGCCGTTTCCTGCCACTGTGGGTAAAAGTCCCTGCATTGTGAACCACATACCTACGTTTACCTGCTGGAAAGAAAGCAGCAAGGGTCGGTTGGGGAAGGGAAAGTGCATGCGCTGATTTAATTTTGCAGTTCCTCTGCATATCATCACACATCTGCTTTGCATCTGCTTCAAAGAAGATGAAACGTACGTAAGGAACGAAAGTACTGGCTTTCTCCCTCTGTTCTACTAAACCGGCTCTTGATAGGGATGGGCATTCATCTTTACTTGGTTTTCTTTCTGAGCCCATGCAAATTTTGTATGTGTTATAGAATTGTATTTACAAGGATAAACTCAAAATGTCTGTGCATAAATGTGTCTTTATGCATTCAATATTAAGGTGAAAAATCCAGAACTGTTCTCTGTAATACAAAAGAGCTTGCCAGTCACCATCCTTGGAGGTGGAGCAATCTGTTTCCAGAATACCCCATGAAAGATCTTGAAATTGATGATGCTCAACAATAGGAGGGCTATTCTGGAACAGATTGCTCCACCTCCAAGCAAGGTGACTGGCAAGCTCTTTTGTATTACAGAGAACAGTTCTGGATTTTTCACCTTAATACTGTTTCCTCTAGTGGACTTAATTTGGAGTTTAATTGGTACTCTCTGGTTTAATTAATTAATTAGGTTCTTTTATTTTATGCATACAATGAAATGAAATAAAAAAACAGGAAAATAAAAACAAATACAGTTTTTTCTGTGAATACCTCTAGTTTTGATCAGCTGAAATTGAGTCTCAGGCCTGGATTCACTATTCTCGCAGAGAATAGTGAATCACGCGGTACCAGGGGGCAGGGGGGGCGAAGCAGGGGGCGGGCCTGCAAAAGCCGGCAGCCATCGTACCACTGCGTTGCGCTAGCTTCCGGTTTTCGCACCAACTAACTATACCACAAAAGGGTCCTTACCTTTCGCTGCTAGTGATGTCTCCGCAGCGTCGGCCCCGGTGCCGCCCCAACTCCTACTCTTCCGGGGCCGACTCCTCCCCAACTCCGCCCCGATCACCCTGCTGCATTTTCGCGGGCAAAAGCTATTGAAAGTGACCCCCCTTCAGTTTCTTCCATTTATCTGGAGAAAGTGAAAATGATTACCAGTTTATGGAATGTTTATTACATGCTTAAATCAAACATCAAAGCATGGGACAGAGATATATGAAAGCAACTTACAATTGAACATCATGACAAGATTAGTAGGCAGGAAGTGCCAGCTTCTGACCTGCTGGTTTCGTAAATGCTCGCAGTGCTGGGATGGGGCTGCTAGCGAACCTCATCCCACCAGTTACCAAAATATCAGACTGCTGTTACCTGTCTACCTGGTGGCTAGGCTAGTGGATGATAGAGGTGGTACAAAATTCTCTCTGGTCCAGACATATTTGTGCAGTTGATTTCTCATGGGTGAATCCTATTTTGGATTTGGAACTGTTTAAAAACTATTTAGAAGATTGTTTATAAAATCCCATGGGAAAAATTACCCCTAGCTAAAGTATTATATCTCTTGCTTGTATGTATTGCTTTTGAAAAACAAGTGCATTCTTTAACATAGGAACTACTAAACTAGAATTGTCTGCTGATGTGCCTACAAACTGAGGGGCTTTAATAGTTACATGTGTTTTTGAGCCAGGTAGACAATGGATTATGAAACCTTTTTGGGGGATATGTCTTAAATCTTTATGGGTTATAGGGTCCCTGCCTTGCACATAAAGACACGAAGGAAGAATTTCTTGATACCGCAAACAGGTGTTTTGAAGTTTGTGTGCTACATTTGTCTTGTGATACCTTGCCAAGTGTAAAATTACTTATAAGAATGTGGGCTCTACCTTTTGGGATCCAAATCAATTGTCTGATTTTGTTTCTAAGAATGCTGACCAACTGTCTGAATTGTGCGATTTAAGAGACATACATTTATTTATTCAAATGGCCTTGGATCATCTGTTTTTTTTCCTAATAGTTTTTCCTTAATATTTGAGGTTTGTTGCTGGCTTGTATGACTTATTTGTCAGAGTTACCAGTCCACTTTTCTTAAAGCATTTTCTAGTTATTTTCTCTCTCCTTTCTGAGTGCTTTCCCAGTTTTGTGGATCTCTTTTTTACTGAAGTTTTAATTGATTTTGCAGTGCTGAATTAATTTGGTTTTCTATTCGCTATGATTGTTGTGGTACTTTTATCCTTTTTTTGTATTATTCATAATGGTATTATTGAACTGAAAATTGAAAATAAATTTAAAACATTGGTGAATTGGACCACACTGTTTTTTAATTTAGGAAAACATACACCATGAAAATTTAAATGGTGGTAAAAAAGAGGATACTTATAATTTTGAATTGATTGCCTGGTAGTAATGCTTATTATATAAATTATATATATTATATAAATTATATATATTATAATGCTTATTATATAAATTATTATTATAATAATAATTTAATATATTAATTTTTTTAGGGTGCAAAAGGGGAAAAAGGCAGCATAGGCTATCCTGGTCAGCCTGGCCATTCTGTAAGTATAAATTACAGGTGATTTTAGAACTGATTTATTATTTTTTTATTTCTGAATATTTGTTATTCTGCCTCTTCCCAAAGCTGGTCTCAAGGCAGATTACAATAAATTTAAATGAACAGAGGCAATAGAACAGCTTATAGTCAAATCAGAATTCTCATTAATGAGATCCAGTATAGGAAATCCCATTGGTGAATAATTTCAAGACCCAGTGGTGTATAACACATTCTTTTGTAGAGGGGTCAGGAAGCTGCATTGAAGATATTAAACTTATGGATGGCCTGGCTGAAAAGCCATGCCTCAGCTTTTTTTCCAAACATAAGGTAGCATGGCTTCAGATGCAGGGTTAGTATGACTTTGGGCCTCATTTTCCAATAACACATTAGGGGGCATTTCCCATGCAAATGAGGCTTTTTTCATGAGAGTGAGAGAGAGAGAGAGAGAGAGAGAGAAAAAAAAACTTGCTATAATGTCTACTCCCTAGACAGGTATTTGTATCCCTTTGAGAGGCCCACCTAGTAACTCGAGGTGGGGATTAGGTAAGAGTGTAGGGGGTTGGGGCCACTTTCACATTCAACGTGAGACGTACGAACAGGTCTCTTGTGAAGATTTGAAGGCCTTCGGAGTGAGGAAACTCACTCCAAGATGAGATTTGGACAATGTTCTCTCCACCTCAAGCTAGGTGGAGAGAACATTGTCCAAATCTCATCTTGGAGTGAGTTTCCTCACTCCGAAGGCCTTCAAATCTTCACAAGAGACCACTGTTCTGTTCGTACGTAGTAGTAGTAATTTGTAGCCTCTGGAAGTGCGTACGTAGTAGTACGTAGTAGTAGTACGTAGTACTCATCTTGGAGTGAGTTTCCTCACTCCGAAGGCCTTCAAATCTTCACAAGAGACCACTGTTCTGTTCGTACATAGTAGTAGTAATTTGTAGCCTCTGGAAGTGCTTCAAACTGTATTGAGAGTTGCTGTTGTATAAGGAATTGCAGTAATCAATTCACTTGATTTGTGCATGGTTTACGTTGATCAAGGAACTTAGGGCTGGATTCATCATTCTTCGCAGAATGATGAATCCAGCGAAAAAGTGGGCAGGGGGCAAAGGGGGGGTGGGCCTGCAAAAGGCCGCAGCTATTTGCACCGCAGCAGTGTGATTTTGCCAGCCACGGTGCAGCCGGCTGCAGCCTTTCACATGAATAGCGCCACCATAAAAGGTGATGCTATTCACCATGCTACTGCTGGCAATAATGTCCCTCACATTATTGCAGGCAGCGGTGCCGCGGCCGACTCCTCCCCCTCCCTGCCTCAACTCCTCCCCATCTCAGCCTCGACTCCTCCCCTCCCCACCCCACTCCTCCCCACCAGCTAATTGACATCCTATCGCACGCAAAAAGCCTCTTTTCATGCTCGATAAATGTTTAGAAAATAACCCCCTTAGTTGGCAAATCTGTCACAGACACATGAAGGAGGACTTTACTACTTTCAAAATTTGGGGTTTCATTGTGAGATTTTGGTCAATTTGAAGCCTCTAGGCTCAGAACCAACTCCATAGGATATAAGGCGGTACCTGGTAATAAGGAAAACAATTTTATAGAGTGACCTTGGTGGTTTTAGATAGGTTTAATTTGAGTTTGTGTTTATTAAGTCATTGGGCTCCCTCTGTAAAACAGTTATTTTGACTGGTAATGGATGAGGTTTGGTCAGATCCCATTTTGATGCAAACTTGGATGTCATCCACAAATAGGTTATTACATAAACAAAAAGAGAACTCGCAAAATCACAACATTCAATCTCAAATATATAATTTATTAATGAAATATATAAAAAATAGATCCTGTCTAGACAATGATTACTATCTAACACAATCATTCATCCATACCGCAATCATATCACAGTCATACAACACCTGTAAAAACACCATATCATAATATAAAAATCCCAACACCAATGTGTAACAATTTTTCAAATCACAATGTAAAATATCTATTGCAATATCATCAGATGATATTGCAATAGATATTTTACATTGTGATTTTGCGAGTTCTCTTTTTGTTTATGTAATTACTTGGTATAAGAGAACCAATAGTATAATATTACCCTCAGTGTAGTGTACCTTTCGGTATCCACAAATAGGTGGCACTCGATATTGAAGGGCTGGATGAGGTCACAGATAGGATGCCATGTAGATGTTGAAAAATATTGGGGAAAAGCCCGAGCCCTGATATATTCCACAGGTGAGCTCTCTAGGGAAGAAAGAAAAAGTGCAGGATTTATCTAAAATTTTTAGGTTTAATTAATCATCTTTCCAAATATGAGCTCAAGGCAAGATATTATCAGGTATGGTAGTTATATCCCTCCCCAGAGAGCTTGAGGAAATGCTGAGAAGCTAGGAAAGTAATTAGGAATGAAAAGATATAAATGGAAGAAAAAAAAAGCAAATACAATAAAATGGGGGGACAAGACTTTTTTATTTTTAGATATGTTAGTGATAAGAGGAAGTGCAAATATGGCATTGTAACAATTCGAGGTGAAGGGTAGAATATGTAGATGCTGAGAAGTAAAGAAGTGGAATTGCTTTACATATTTCTGTTCAGTGTTCACGAGGAAGGTCTAGGATAGGAGCACGGAAAATAAACACAAATAGGATTGGTAGTGAAGTAAACCTCATACTATTTCAGAAAAATCTGTTTAAAAGTAGCTAGCGAAACAAACTACATAAAGTGATGGGGCCGGACAGAATACATCCAAGGGTTCTATGGGAGCTTAGAGGAGGTCTGCCATCCTCGCTGGCTGACCTTTCCATGGCTCTTTAGACTTAGGATTAGTTCCAAAAGATTGGAGACAGGCAGATGTAGTTCCTATTCACAAAAGTGGAAGTACTAAGGAGGCTGGGAACTACAAGCAAGTATTAACTCTGTGGTGAGTAAATTAATGGAATTGCTGCTAAAACAGAGGAGAATATATGTAGTTTCTGGAATTCAATGGAGTCCAAGATCTGAAACTGCATGTTTTTACCAGAGGTAGTTCTTCGCAGACAAATCTGATAAATGTATTTGCTTGGGTAACCAGGGTATTGGATCAGGGAAGAGCTCTAGATGTAGTGAACTTGGATTTGGAAGGCCTTTGACACAGTTCCATGTGGGTAACTTATAAATAAATTGAAATCCTTGGAATGGACCCTAAAGTTACTGACTGAGTTAGAAATTGGTTGAGTGAGACACAACAAAGAATAGTGGTAAATGGAGTTCATCCCAAAGAAAGGGGTGTTACTAGCAGTGTGCCTCATGGATTGGTCAACAGTTTTGTGAGTGACATTGCAGAAGGATTGTCTGGGAAGGTTTGAATTTTTGTGGATGATACCAAATTCTGCAAGCAAATAGCCATGGAAGTGTGAAAGACATGGAGTAGAATCTAGCAAAGACTGATGAATGGACTAGAGTCTGGCAATTAAGATACAATGCTATAAAATGCAGACATGCATTTGGGCTGCAAAAACCAGAGGGAGTAATACAGAATAGGAAATTAAATTTTTCTGTGCGCAAAAGAAAATCATGATCTGGAATTGATGGATAGAATCATATGATTATAACGTGGCCAAACAGGTGAATAAGGCAACAGCAAAAGCTAGAAAGATACTTGGGTGTATAGGGAAAGGAATGTCAGCAGAAAAAAGGAAGTGATATTGCCCCTGTATAAATTTCTGGTGAGACCTCATTTAGATTAGTGCATACAATTCTGGAGAACTCACCTTCAAAAGGATAGAAACCTGTTGGAGTCAGTTCAGAGGGTGGCTACTGAAATGGTCAGTGATCTTCATTCTAAAACATATGAATACAGACTTAAAGATCTAAACATGTATACCACAGAGGATAGGCAAGATAGGGGAGATATGATAGAGACATTTAAATACCACCAAGGTTTTCATGCTCAGGGAATGAGTGGTCATTGAATGAGGATGAAAGGGGGTAGACTCAAGAGCAATCTAAGGATTTCTTTCTTTATAACTAGGATTATGGATGCATGGAACAGCCTCCCTGTTGAGGTGGTGGACACAAGGACTATCTAAATGAAGAAAGCATGGGATAATCACAGATTATCTCCAAGGGAGTGGTAGTGACTGTAAAGCTATGTTTGAATAGATGGTCTTTTTCTGATGTCACATCTCTATGTGACTAGATTTCTCTATCTATTTACTAGACACAAAATACTTGGCCATGCCCCCTCCCTCCCAAACCCTGACTCTTTGCAGTCCAAAAAATTATTCCCACACCCCTGGGCATACATGCCCCCCACCCTCGTCCATCCCAAATCCTCCCATCCTTTACTTTAATAGCCTGGTGGTCCAGAGGAGCCCGATGCACCCCTAGGTCTCCAGGCCATTTTCAAAATGGTACCGATCAGCCATAGGATCTCTATGCGGCCGACTGGTGCCTGTATTTTTATTGTATTTGTATCATTTTTATTGCATACCGCTGTGATGTTTGGTATATTAAAAAAGAAACCTAACTCAACTAATTGACTTGGATGCAAATCAGCTCATTTTAATATCCACATCATACTAGGTTTTTAGAGAGGGAGATAATACTCAGTATTTGAAATACCATCCATTAAGATATTTACCGAGTGTTAAGCATTGTTTACCATGTGGTAAAGCTGTAATGCAGCTTAATAAATGAGCCCCCTCCCCAAGTTTGTAACTGAGGTAATGGAGGGTGAGGTCAAAAGATGCATCAGTGGGAGAAACAAGATTTGAACCCTGGCTTCCTGTTTCTCTGCCCCTTTCTCTAATCGCTAAGCCACTCCTCCACATTGTCAATAAAGTATTCCATAGTTTTAACTGGGGAAAATACTGCAAAACATCTAGCACAAAACTTTAATAAATCATCATTTTGCTGTTTATTTTTGAAGTGTGAATTAAAATATTCATAGCTTTTTCTGATTGTTATGACAGGGGGAACCTGGAATTGATGGAAAAGATGGCTTGCCTGGAAGCACTGGTTCAAAGGTCTGTTCATGTTTTATTCTCTGAATATATGTTAGAAACTGAAGACATTATTTTGACTTTGGCAGGAAACATTTCTGATGTAGTATGGATGATTAGTGTCCATGAAGAACTGGAAAAATGAGAAAAGTATTTTTTTTTAATTTTCCATCTTTCATGGCACCTTAGAGCAAATTGCATTCAGGTTCTGAAGGTATTTCCTTATTCACAGAGGACTTACAATCTAAGATAATTTTCAAAATTGTACAGCCCCATGAGTGTGTGCATATGACAGCACAGAGATCTACTACAGTATTTTATAACATGATTGTATCAGGTGCAGACAGATTATAAAATATGCATATGTCTACTACTCCAATATATGTGTCATGGGGCAAGGAGCTGGAGTCCGGAAGCACCCCCACAGAGCCAGGACAGGACTACAGGGCCAGACTAAAGCTGGTCTTCTGTCTAACCATCCCCCTTCCCCGAAGGTTGAGCCCTTCAGTTCTGGGGGCCAGTAGGACTTGCCTTCTTAAGAACGTCATGGTGCCAGTGTGGAGTTATAGCTGTGTACAGTCTGGCAGCTGAGGTCAGGCACAGGCTGGAAGCTGAGGGAAAGCATAGGCTGGGAGTTGGACCAAGTACTGCCTGGGAGCTGGATCCAAGCACAGACTGGGAGCTGGATACAGAACACAAGATGAAGGCTGGATACAGAGCACAGGCTGGGGCTGGAGGTCAAGGGCAAGGCCTGGGAAAGAGATAAGGGACTGGACTGGGCAGTGTAAGACAGAATAAGGACTGGACAAGGACAGGACTTAGCAAGGACTGGACTAGACAGAACATTCACCAATAAACAGGGAAACCCAACAGGGCACAAGGCTGGCTAGGAAAACCTAAGAGGCCTGGAGGCTGTAAGGTATGGCAGGAAAGCCCAAGGAGGCACTGAACATGACAGGTAGGTCTGAAGGCCACAGAGCAAGGCAAGAAGGCTTGGAAGGGCCCATAGTAAGACAAAATGCCAAGAGAGGCCATAGAGGAAGGCAAGAGGCCAAGAGATGCCACAAACCAAGGCAGGAGGCCCAGGTAGGTAGCAATGCAAGGTAGAATAGTGAGAGCGCCAAGGTCAAGGAGCCAAGATAACTTAATGAAGAGGCACTGAGGAACTGGACAGGCTGGATTAAATAGGGCTGAGCTGAGGAATCAGGTAATCAGGAAACCGGTGACTTGCACAGCTGGTGTGGGACTCGCTGAGGACCTCTGGTGGAGGGGAGACTGTGCAGCAGGCAAAAACATGCTTAAATACCTGCAATGAATAGAAAGCATACAATTTTCCTATCTATTTTATAAACATGCATGTGTAGATTTTACACGTGAAAAAAAGAGAACTTCTTCATTTAAAACCCTGATTTACATGTGGAAGTCGGTGTATTTTAAACATGCGCATATGATTGAAATCGCCAGTTTGCCAATGCCACCACCAGTTCACCCATGATATAATGTTGTAATTCTAATGTGTTTGTTTTGTTTGATGATTGTATTCTGTGTATTTTTTGTAAATCATGCTACCTGCTTTTCAGAAGGATTGGTAAAAAAAAATAATTGGAAAATAAAAAAAAAAGCATCTAGGGTATCACCCTAGATGCTTTTCATAACTTGTTCTTGCTTTTAGGTTGGAACTATTTAAATAACTTTATAAATTTCCTGTAATTAATAGTTATAGCAAAGAAAAAAAAAGACAAGTTTTAGAATTGCATTAATACACATGGAATACAAGCTCAGATATAGCTGTTGTGCCTATGTAACTATGTTTTCATTTTGAAGGGAGAAGATGGGAAACCTGGCTCTCCAGGGCTTGAAGGACGTCAAGGCCCACCTGTAAGTAGCTTGATTTAACTATTTATGGTAAGACCAGGTTATTTTATAGCTTATAGCACTAAGGAATATACTGCTGATATCAGTCATTTCAGCCTTCTTTGCCTTTCCCAAATTTCTATTATAATATAAAAAATGAATTCATACAACATATGTTTTTTTTATGTGGGTTTTTTTTTTATATACCATTGTTTGGAACTGGCCTTCACAACGGTTTACTTTTGAAACAGCGATAGATATAACATTATGCAGGTGAGACAATAATACTTGTAACATTTAACAAGTACAATAATATATAACATATAACAAATGTATGTTGTAGAAGTATATATGGTTACAGTTTATGATCTGGTTACAGTTTATGATCTGTGTGGAGGGATACATTTAAGGGGTAAGGGGGGGATTACGAGAGTTGAGGTGGAAGTAAAATCGATAATTGATGGTCGAATAATGTTCCTTTAATGTGCTATCTACAATGTAGGATTGGAGCGATTTTGCGATTGGTGGTTGTGAGTGTGTTGGGGGATAATTATGCTCATATTTTCTTATCCAGTGCATCTCTGTAGGCTTGTTGGAATAGCCAACAAGCCTACAGATTATCTAGATCTATCATTTTCCCTTCATCTATTTATTAAACAACTGTGCTCAATTTATTATAATCAAGCATTTTTGTAGTATATAGCTGGTAAATAATTTTCTATTACGGAAATATAAATTTTAGTATGGCTCCTGTTTAAATCATGTAAAATGTTTTGAAGTTGGAGTGTTACTTAACATAGTGAGATCAATATTCAGCGCCACTTAGCTAGATAAGTTCTGAATTATTCAGCTAAATGGTGGCTATTGATCAGGTCTAAAGTTAGTCAGATAAACGTATCTGCTAACTCAAAAGTTATCTCGATATATTCTGCAGCATGGCTGTGCCACTGAATATCCCTGCTAAGTTAGCTGGATAAATGTATCCGACTAACTTCCCTAGTTGGCTAGGTTTAGAATATCTACCTCATTGTAGAAGGCTTCTATGTCATTTCAGAAATTAATATAATACAACATCTCTTTTATTGGGCCTTTAAAAGGTATCTCAGCCTTCAATTTTCTTCAGGACTAATAATGCTACTAGAACGCTACACTATCTATCTATCTATCTATCTATATATATATCTAATACAGGAATTTGAAAATAAAAGTTGCTATTTATCCACATAATACAAGGGCTTACTTAGGTAGCTTGCATTTTTCCACATAAAGCAGATTTTCAAAGGCCAAAAAAATGTGGGTACTTTCAGTTGCTGTAAAAGTAGGAATTCTAGAGGAGGGAGGTAGAAGTTGTAATTAGTTTGGGTGAGAAAACTATTCATATATATTTCATTTTCAAAATGTATGTGAGTAGAGGATGCATGTGGTTAAAAATGTACTTCAGCATTAGGTATCACCAATTGTTGTTAGAAGTTAAGCAGGTAGGCGATAGAAGGTTTGCCTCCTTTAACTTTGGCCTGTGGTCATGGGAAAGGACATAATCCATGAACAGTGGGATTGGAAGTGCCGTAATCATTGGGATTGGCGAGGCTTAGGTCATGAGTTGGTGCTATGATAGAGGGAGCTCAACGCGGAGGTGTCATGATATTGGGATAGGTAGAGGGAATTCAAGAAAGGATACTGTGTTCTGGGGACTAGGCCAAGGCAGTGATAGTTGATGGGAGTAAGTGTATTTGCATGCACCATTGAGTTGATGTAAATATATGCATGTACTTTAAAACAAACAAGCAAAGAAACCCCTGGAAGGATTTTTTTGGGGGGTTTTTTTTTTTTTTAATTCTGCAAGTTTGTGCAGATTAAACATACCTACCTAGTTTATTTGTGAGTAGGTTTATAAAGTATTGGGAATAATATTTGTGCTAATTATAAATGTATTTTTGTCTGTGGGGCATACTGTGTGTCATTTTATTTCATTTCTTGCAATTTCTATGGTGCTGATTATTCTTATTTGAACTTGAAGCTGCAAGTAGGCTGAGCTGCAAACTGATTACAAAAGAGGCACATGACATGCTTGTTCAAACATGAATAGTTTACTGCACTCCATCATCACATAGACAGGAAGAGGATGCATGCAACTTTTTTCTTTTTCATGCAACAGCACATGGCAGTGTGGTACAAAATGTTATAACATGATGCTTATAAAAATGTCATACTCTTCAGGAGAATAGCAGAAACACAAGAGCAAAACCAAATGCTGTTATATTACTGAACTCATTAAACCATACTCTTACTGAACTACGAAGTTTGCATTATTTTCTTTTGTTTTTGTATTTTTAAATGTCATAATACATTTTATTTTATAAGCATTCAATATACTGACCCAGTTTTAGTTATTCAAAAGTTATATAGAGAGCAATTTTCAAACAATGCGGGTAGTCTACAGGAAGGAAATTTTGAAAGGAAATTGGTTATGAGAAAACTGCCCTCCCTTAATCCACCTAGAAAAACACCCAGTTGTCCATGATGCACATGCTTTTAGCTGAATTTAGGAGATCTGTTCTATGGGACATGTTTTTGGTCAGGACATAAATAAAATGGGAGTAAAAGTAGCATATATCATAGTAATTTTCAAAAGCTCATTTGCATGCTTAAAGGTGAATTTAAAAGTCTGGTGCCCGCCAAAATCGGGAGGTGTGCGCACAAGTTAGATTTGCGCTCACCAACTGAATTTTAAAAGCCACCTAGATATGTGTGTATCTCTTTCTGTATTCACATCTCACTTGATTTCAAAAGGGGCATGGTCTGGGCAGGGCGTGGCCAAGAGATATGCACCCTGGCCCACTGCCGTGTAACTTTACTCCTGCTATGGAGGAGGAATAACTTAAAAAGTTAAAGAAATTAGCCATTTCTGCCAGGTTTAAAGGGTCTGAGGTAACATGAGGGGAGTTGAGGCTATCAAACCAGGAGGGTTGGAGGACCTAGCTTTTAACTAGGTGAACTGATGGACAAACTGGTGAAACTGGCAATACATGAACGCTCCTGTTATAAAATACCCTGACTTATGCTGTGGAATCATATTTATGTGCCTAGGTGCACAACCACTTATAATTTTATGCATAGGTGCGTGTAACCAGGCTATTTTATAATGTTTGCAAGTTTTAAAATGGCCGCCTATTTGAGTGGGTGCTGACACACCCACACCAAAGTGCGCTTGTGCTCCAGTTTAAAAGTTACCATCCCTAATTACACTTATGCGCCTAAAACCTATTGACAATTCAATAGCATATATAGTAGCACTTTTCAAAAGCCCTCTTATGCACCCAGTTTTAAGCATGTAAACTCTTTTGAAAATTACTCTTAATACATGTAGGTTGGATTTATTTTCCATGAAAAATCTAACCGTGCAAAACGTAGGAGCAAAAGTCTGCAGTGATTTTGAAGGGAAAGTGCATTTTTGTCTCTGGGGCATACACGTGTGTCATTTTATTTCATTTCTGGCAATATCTATGGTGCTGATTATTCTTATTTGAACTTCAAGCTGCAAGTAGGCTGAGCGGCAAACTGATTACAAAAGAGGCACATGACATGCTTGTTCAAACATGATTAGTTTACTGCACCCCATCATCACATACACTTTAAAATCAGGTGAAAAGTCTGCAGGCAAAAAGCACCCACAGACTTTGCAGCAAAATGGCCAGTTTGAAAGTTGCCCCCCCCCCCCCCAAATGGTATTTAGTTTGTGTCATAAACTCTATATAATGAGATGTATTATGAATCATATATCTGATTATCTATGTTTATAATGTATATGACTATTTACTTATTTTTTAATTGTACTTTGTTATAAACCGCATTGAAGGGTTCTTTGGTATATCAGAATGGTGGCATATAAACTCTAATTTGGATTAGATTAAGTTAGATTTAATGACCTAATCATGTATACTAGGGATGTGCATTCATTCAATTAGTCTTTGGAGGTTTGGGAGTGTAACATTTTTATATTTTTCTTTGTGACTGCAGGGGGGGGGGGGAGGTGGTTTGAAAGTGCAGAGGTGAATCAATTGGATCATTTTTTTTATAACTATTTATTTTAGGACCACACAAATGTATGGCAAACAATATCTCAGAAAAGAGAATATAGAGAAAAATAATAATTCCAACAGAAAGTACTATAAACATCAATCATCAGTAATGCACTGGCATCTCCTTCACAATTAGGGTTGCCAACTGACTCCAGATTTTCAGGACAGGTTGATCCAGTCCTGGTTTTACCCAGTTGCATGCAGGGACTTGTAGTTTTGCTTTTTTAAGGAACTTCAATAAAGAAGAATGTTGACATAAGATTTTAGGAAAGAATGTATTTTTCTAACTTGCATGGAATCTTGGTTTCCTTTTTGTCTCTCAACTGTCATTCCGACCCCAAATCCATCAGGTTTTATGAGTGGGTTTTTATAAATTGCGTTTACTTCGACATTTCTGATTTGTTTTAGATAAAGATGATTTTCAAATTATCAATCTTTTGTGATTACTGTTATTGATTATTTTATCAATAATCAAGAATCAAGAATCAATAATCAATAATAATCAATAATCAATAATCAATAAGAATCAATAATCAATAATCAAGAATAATCAAGAATCAAGAATCAACCAACCTCAAACCCTCTCTCACTAATTCCTGCTGAATATTTATCATACTATTACCATTCACAACTGTCATATTTATTCATTTGATTACCTATGTACCGTTTCATAGTCTTATTTTTTCACTTGCTATTCTAATGTATCAATAGGCTGAAATGTAAATATTGTGCTGTTCAATTTCTCCCCTTCCATCCCAAGTTTATTTTCCTTGTTTTTTGTAACTTTCCCTCTCCCTTTTTCTGATTCACTGTATTTAAAGTTCAAGGTTCTTATTGAAAATATTGTTTTTTACGTTATGTTATGCTTTACACTCCTTGTTATTTGTAAACCGGGTTGATGTGATGCCTATCATGAAACTCGGTATAACAAAAACAATAAATAAATAAATAAATAAATAAATAATGTAATATGTATTTGTTGGACTTCTGGCCTCTACAATATATCCTCTCCAACTACTGCAGAATTCTGCAATAGTTGGAGAGGATATGGTCCCATAGATGGGACCATGTGTCCCCGTTATTATTTCAACTTCATTGGTTGCCTATTAAAAAGTGCATTGAGTTCAAACTGTTGATTTTAGTTTTTAAGGTTTTAAAGGCTGAGAGTCTGTCTTATTTATTTGCACTTTTAAAAAGATGTTTACTTATGTGGAACCTGAGATCCCAAAGTATTTATTTATTTGATTTTATATATCGACATTCAAAGTGAGTATCACAAAGGTTTACATAATAACTTGTGGGATAGTAAATTGTTACTGCAGGTTCCCATTATAAAGCAAACACAATTGATAGGAACCCGTAAATGAGTATTTTGTTTTGTAATTGGACCTTTGTTATGGAATGCCCTTCGAGATTCATTGAGAAACATTGACAATGTCTTAACATTTCATAAGTAACTTAAGACTTTTTTATATCCTCAAAATTAATGATATCTAAAGAAGCAATTTTGGATAACTTCTTATAACTGTTAAGAATGTTTTAATTTATGTTATCTATATGTTGTTATGTTTTAATGTATTTGTTATAATCCGAACAGCATGGGTGTCTATTTTGGGCAGAATATAAATTATTTTAAATAAATAAGTCAGAATTACAAGTCCCTGCATGCAATGGGGTAAAACCAAGACCAGATCCACCAGTCCTGAAAATCTAGAGCCAGTTGGCAACCCTATCCATGACCAATATGGTTTTCACACTGGGGAAAGGTTGCAGGGGAGGGGGAGGGGGAGGAGGAGGAGGAGGGGGAGAGGGATTGGTCATTATTGTAGCTGAGGGCATCTGGGCCAGACAGAGCCATTTATATATCAGGTAGGTAGACTGACATTTGGGCCACGAGCCCATTGATTTATGTTGGGTGTAAAAATGATAGCGCTACGTAACCGAATAATCTTTGAAGATATCCAGTTAACTAGAAAGTTATCTGGCCATAAAGGTTGGATAACTTTAAAACCTAACCAACTCTATTCAAACATAACTGATTAGTTTTTAAAATTAGCTGTCTACATGTAGCTGGATAACTTTAAGCAACTATATTCAGCAAGATGCTTATCCCACTGAATAATATACAGGGCAAGATATCTGGCTAACTTTAGGTGAATATTGGCCTCTTCATGTTTTTCATTCAATTGTTTTCAGTGTGCATTATTTAGAAATAGTAATAGTATGCATTATTTCTGAAACCTAAAACAAAAATAATTGTGAAAAACCTTCATGACAAGGAAATCTGCCCCCAAATGACACAGCAATTTTTTTTTTTTTGGCTTGCACACTCTTAGTTAGCAATATATTGCTGGACGCCAGGTAGTATAATGCTAGAAATAACATGCAGTATTTCTGCATTAATTCTTTAGCTTAAACATTAACCTATAGATAAAATCATGACTGATAACATGGTTTTTAGGATTTCAATTTTAGGTCCCTAAAAGTTGTTTTTTTTTTACAGTAAATACCTGGTACATTTATTTTTTTCAGGGGATACCTGGTATTCCTGGAAATGAAGGCCCAATGGCACCAAAGGTTGGTAGAAACTGTTATTTTAAATGATCACTACAAATGCTTTTTTCTTCAGAGACATTATGTCTCAGTACCTGGATGACAGAGCTTAGAAATGTCATTTTCAGTTAGCCCTATTAATTGAAAATGCTGCAGAAAGTGACAACATGCACATTTTGCACAAATGTTCAAAAAACCCCCCAAAAAACATCTACCTGAGTTATCTCCTTGAAAATAAACGTGTATAATGCACGCACATACAAAATGGATGCACCTGCACTGTTTTCCTCCCCTGATCTAACCTCCTCCTACCTGCTCCCCTAAGAACATCTAATTTTCTCACAGCTGAAAGAAGACATGCTATGGAAGCCTGCTCCCATTTTTAGCCTGGCAGAGGAGGGCAATTTGAATTTTGAGATAGGCCAATTTACCTGGAGAAATCAATATTTCCCCAGGGAAATAACTTTAAAATTGCCTTCTAAATAATGTGCATTTTCTCTGCAACTCTTCTTGATCACAACTTCATTGTCATACCATAGCTTTCATGACTATAGCAGAAATACATTTTATTAGATTTTATTAGTATGCCTTGTGCAGGATATCATTTTTAACTGCGCACGTTTGTTCATCGTATGTGTCTTTGCCACCTGTGCATACTGTAACACTGACACAGTAAATGGTAGTCAGCATAGTATCATGTGCTTGTATTTTAGAAATACAATTTTACAGCAGCATTTTGTATTTTATTTCAGCATTTATGTGGTGCCTTAAGCAGGGGCGCTATATACAACAGATTACAGAAAGGTAGTGTTTATTATCTAAATAAGTACCTGTGTCAAGATATTTTAAAGGGCCAGATGAACTAAGAATTTTCCCCATTCCTTTAGTGCATCAGCCCCTAGCCCAATATTACAATGAATATCAGGGGAGAAGTAGGAATTGGATCTTAGATTTCAGGCTCCTACCTCCTTACTCTAATCGCTAGGATACTCCTTCTCCACTTACAAAGTAATAAAGCAGGGCCATTAGCGAAAAGACTGGATTCCAAAGTCCAGTGTAACAGAAACATACCTCATGTTTTTAAGCACTGCATAATATGGGGAATGTCCTAGGCACTATTTTGAAGAACTGTCTAGTACTACTTTATATTTCTTTTTCAAAATAAGTACACTGATCATCAATGTCAAATTTCTGGAATCATAAACTTTTTTTAATCTAACAGATTAATGTTCACAATGAACATCAATAAAGCATTAATCAAAGTTAAATGTTAAAATACAAATACCAGTACATGCATAATTTTAAAAATGCACAAGAAAGAGGAGGTGGGGTCAGGAAGAAGGTTAACATTTACGTGCATATGTGCAAGTTACATATATATGCATGCACATATGTGAATAGTTTTGCTGAAAAAATAACCACAAAATTAGCAGGTGCAGGTCTGTGTGCCTACTTTTTCTGACCCAATTTTCTAGGCAAAAGTTTTTGCTTTGAAAATTGACATAAGGGCTCCAGGTAAAAAGTACCCACAGACTTTGCACGTCTCTGCATTGTTTAAAAGTTGTCCTATTTTGTGTTTTGAAATATTGTAGAACAGTTTATTTCATGATAGCTTCCATTGAACTGAAATGTCTGGTTATCTTGCAGGGTGAAACTGGACCACCAGGTCATCAAGGAGAAAAAGGTCCAGGAGGGATACCTGTATGTTTGTATACTGATATAGTCCCACTTAATCCAGTGCATGTGAACTGTCATGGACAGCTAAGGCTTCAAATTAATCAAATCAAAGTGAAACAATTCATTCTCCATATGACCTAATCATGCATCTGTCATCTATATCAACAAATGGTCTTATTCTGCTACTGAAAGCCTACTTCTTGGAGTGATGTTCAATCTAACAACTATCGTACTGTATATTTGCCAATACCATTCTATAGAAGCATTTGAGAGATTCATGGTAATAACTAGTCAATCTAAAATGAATGTTTTTACGTGATGACTAATTTGAGACATCTTGATTTACATCAGTTTTATATTGACCCTTTTCTACTTTTCGAAGGATGCATTAATTTACCCCATCATTTCCTAGTTTCACATTGCGGTTTCTGATGAAGCAAGAAGCATGCTTAAGTACTTTTCACCATAGGAGGTTTCTGCTGAATCTTGTTTCCAGAGAGGAAAAAAACCCACAGTTTTGATGACATATTAAGAGAGCTGACTTTTCCTTTTCCTCCTCTTTCTTGTTTCTGAGTAATTGGCCAAGTTTCCACCAGAAAAGATGAACTTCTTTTATATGGATTCACAGTGTGATGGGATTAGAGGAGAAATTTAATTTAATGGTGTTTCACTATGTAGTAACTTTCTTTCTTGTTAGGCATTACTCATTTAGCAATCATAAGATCTAGATTTATCAAATTGCTATAAATAAAGCAAGAATAATGCTTGTGATAGAAAAAGGGGCACACTTAGGGTGATTTCTCAGATATCACAACATGCACTATATAGGTATTTTGGGCTGAGAGAGAGAGACTCTTTAGAAGGTGGACATGCAAGTAAACTATTTATACCACTATAGGAGGGTCAACTATTAATTCAGGGTGAGGTTTTGGTGGTGGTTTAGGGTTTGGGGGGCAGTTTTACATGCACAGTCATAGGTACAAACTGCACAGTACACATCAGTGAAGATTTAATGTGATTTGGAGTGAGGAAAGTTAGACAAAGATGGCATTTGTGCATTGTACTCTCAAATAGGCTGCCAAGAAATGGCTCCCAGAAATACAAGTCCATTGTAGAACAAGAGCAAGGAAAATTATTTGACATCAGGATTTTTCATTTCTGCTATATAGTAACCCAGTAAAGTCCGTGTGTCACCATACAAAGAGCTCAGTTATCTCAAAATGTATTTGTTGTTCAATATGGTAAATAAAAGTAAACTTATCCTATGATTAAAAAGAAACAGATAAAGGTTCTGATTATAAAAGATTATTATTGTCTGTAAGGAAAAATACATAGGGGTCAGCTTTCATTCGATTTGTTGGCTAAAATTGAGTTGTGATGTATGAAAATCCGACTTCTCTGACTAGCTAAATGTATCAGCCAGATTCACAGGCCACACAAATTTAGCAGGTCATAAAAGGGGCTGGCCAGAAATGTTCCCTGGGTGGGTTTTCAAAATTTAACTAGTTGTTGTGAAATTCAGCACTAACTGGCTAAAACTGTTGGTTAAATAACAGATTCAAATTTTCCTCATTCCCTCCTAGCACCTGATAGTTTTTGGGGTTTTTTAAAACAAGGTAAGAACAGTCATGATCC